>NC_056527.1:41619543-41680810 GCF_019175285.1 Sceloporus undulatus | reverse complement strand
GGAAATGAGATCCTGATATTCATTCTTTGGTGAGCTGCACTTGTTTATTTGGAACTAAATCCCTCTAAATATACTAGGATTTGCTCCCAGATTAGTGTTCATAGGATTTGCACTCTCAGTGTTGTAAATGAAATCTATATTAACATTTGAATTATTTACTAACTAACTTCCATTTCAGTATGTGTGTATGTGTATGTGTGTGTATATATATATATATATATATATATATATGAGTACCTTTTTGGACATACTATAACTGTGTCGCTTTGGACTGGTTTTTAAGTGCATCTGGTTTGGGGGATTCAGAGAGTATTTGTCTTGAAATCTCACAGAAAAAAACTTGCTCCCTTTTTTCTCTACTCATGCATTAAGTACATTGAAGCATTCCCCGCAATGACTTGCCAAGCAATTGTCATTGACAGACAGAGATAGAAAGCTGTGTTTCAAATGGCATATACTCTTAGGAGCCCATTGATACCATCAATTTTAAAGCTGAGAAGATGCTAGGAGACCTGCCAGTGGAATGTTGTCATTTTAAACAATCTCCTTTCACTCCCACCATCTGATCCCAAAGTCACTCAGAAGACCCTTGGTTGCTTGAACTGTATTGTATTCCTACACCCACAGCCACTGGCCTTGTGGCCCCCAAAGAGGGATTGCATAGCCTATGGGAAGGGGTCTTATTGACATTTGTGAATGACACTGTGGTGGTGAAGGCAGACGAACTGCCGTAATGAAGACTGAGTGCCACAGTAAGGATTGATAAAAAGAGGAAGCTAGTCTCCTTGGTGGATTGTGGGATCTCTAGAAAAGGGATGTATACCAACCCTACATTGATGAGTGTATGTGTTCCAGTGCACAGTCCACTTAAACAAAACCATGCTGCTGGTCAGTTAAAGAGATTATATACACCTATGAGCTAAATTTAACAGCCATTTCAAATGGAGGTAACTTTCATGGTGTTGTGATTCTGTGGCCAAACAACCCATCATTGGAGGACAAGGCTGTACATGGTTGTTGAGGAAGTATCAATAGGAGAAGAAAATAGCCATCAGAAACAGCACTGGATGTTCCCATCACCCTGGGAGGATGTAGCAGAAGAAGAATCCATTTTTTCTTGCACCACTCTGACATGTGTTACCATACTTGCATTTGTCAAAATTGGAGGGTCAAAATTTATGTATTTTACTAACTGGGAATTCTGGCTTCATGGCCAATGGCGGGGGACTATGAAAGTTATAATCCAAAAAGTAAAGTTTCGAAGTTCTGATGCCATGCGTAGCATATAGATATAGAATTTTTTTAAAAAAAAAACTACATGTTATTTCAAATATTATGATCTATGCACTCATTTTGTGAATACTTCCTTCATCATGTGATTCAGGTATACTGAATCCATATAATATGAAAGATCTATAGGGAACCGAGTCCTCAGAAAAAGGTTTTTGTTTGGGGTTTTTTTAGTCAAATGTTGTTGTGCTATTAAGGCAGACAGTTTTTGAGAATGAATGCCACTGTTTCATCCAAATGCATACTTTACAGGTTTGAGTGCCTATGTGTCTTCAAGTTGCCCACTGACTTAGGGCAATCCCCATGAATTCCATAGGGTTTTCTTAGGCAAGGAATGTATTAGACAGTTAAATCAAATGATGAGGCTTTACAGTACTTACATTAGTTAATCTAAATGCAGATTTAAACAAAACAGCTTGCCAAAGAATTACCATCTAAGATGATCTGGTAATTAGAGAATATCACAACAAACTGGAAAAACAGTCCAATCTTGGCACACCTCTTCTCCTAATTCACTATGATTTCTTGGGACATTGCCATCCCTAGGAGATAGATTTTATGAGGATAGATTTTCCCTTGGACATTTGAGGTAGCCTGATGGAACAGTTGTGTTGACCACATGGTTTCCCTCCCCCCTGACTTTATATTTTGTCTCCACTCAAAATTTATGTGCAGACTTGCAGTTCTATGGTAACCTGTAGGGTAACTTGCCCATTGATGAAACCACCAAGACAAATTTAAGTAAAGCTCATTCTACTAAGCTATTATGCTGATAGACATTGCAATGGGCTTATCATGTTATATTACACTAGAGGTGGGCAAAGTGTGGGCCAGAGGACCCAACATGGGCCTCAGAGCCCAATACCTCAATTTTGCAACTCCAGGTTTCCCAAAATGGGTCAAAGCTGCTCTACAATGCAACACTTTTGCTACCACAACCCTCACATTTCCCAAAGCCTTTTTAAAAAAAATCAAATTAAGTGAAAATTTGTTGCAAATGAAAGTAGTATGGCTGGCCTGCTAGAAATTATGGCGGTAAAAAATTGGCCCTTAACCTCTCTGCAGTTGACTACCCTTGCTTTAAACGATCTTAAAACCAATTGTCTACCTGTAATTTGAGTATCACTGTGTTTGGTTACTGTGAAAGATCACAGGGAGCAGGCAGGGTCTAGCTTTCATAAGCCCAGGTCAAAATGCCCTCTGAAGTGGCTTGTAACTGCTACAATACCACAATGTGTCTGAGTCATGCAGACCCAGAGGCCCAATATGGAAGGCTCTGAGCAGAGTTTATCAGATGTCCTAGCATGCCAGTGCTACCTCTGGGCCTGTCAGAGAGAGAGCATACTTTATACTTTCACCTTAACCATTGTGGTGCATTGGCCACTTTAACATGTCAAATGTTATGATTCTCTGCTAGCGCAGCATCTGGCAAATGTCATTACAAGCACTTAAACACATTTATTGGCTAACGGAGGAGGCAAAGGTATTTGCCATTTGGCTATTTTCAGTGGTACCCTTTTTAAAAATGCTGTAGTTCATCTTAGTTTGACTTAACCTGCTCTGTCATCCACCAGGAATGGTGGCAAGAAAGTAAATGCACATCTGTCTTGGACTAAAATGTAAAATCTTTGCAATATATTATATTGGCTACTTTTCTTACAGTGCATCTACACTGCAGAAATAATGCCGTTTGACACCACCTTATGTGCTGTAGCTCCATCTTGTGAATCCTGGGATTTATAGTTTTACAAGGTCTTTAGTCTTCTCTGCCAAAGAGTGCTGCTGCCTCACAAAACTACAAATCCCAGGATTCTGCAGGATGGGGTCATAGCTGTTAAAGTGATGCCAAACTGCATTATTTCTACAGTGTACATGAACCCTTAAAGATGTATTTTTTTTTAATGCTGATTTAATAGAGCTTGCTAGTACTGTAAATATTTGACAGAATTAGCTCCAGATTTCATGTGGAGCGTCTGTATCTCAGCACCTGCAATTTTATTTCAAGAATAAATCTTTTAATTGTTGTCTGAAGGGACTATTTTGAGTCGCGTTTAAAAAACTTACACATTACATGCTTTGATTGTCTGAACAATCATCTCTTTTTCCAGACCCAAATAATATAAGCAGGTGGTTAGCTTTTGCTAGATGAGTACTACTTTTAAGGTTTTGGTTCTTTTTTTCCTCTTCTTGAGTTGAGTCAAAAGCTGGAGCATTTCAATCCATGCCTCAGTATTTTCATTCCTTCTGGCCCAGATTTTATTAAACCATTCCTATTGTTATGAAAATGTTTCAGGGTGGGCTTTTTGTCATATGCTTTTATTCCTGTATCCTATGGCTGCTATCCTTACTTTTTACTCTTCAATAGGTCAGGTCAAAGGTATTGAATGTCAGACCATGGTTATGTTGAGTATAAGTGAACCCGAGAATGCCCTTTCTGATTGATCATCTATTTAAACAGTGAGAATGTTATGCCTTCAGATTAAAATGTAACCCAGGGCACTTCAGGAAGTAGAACTACTGGCTGCTCATGAAATAGGCATAGAGGACTTTCTATTGCTTGTGATGTTTGATGTAGGCCTCATATTCAAGGAGGGTCTTCTAGGTCTTCTTCCCATAACCTCAGTAACTATCTTTCCCTGGGCTTAAACATGGCCCTATTAAGTTTGTCCTTTTTATGTAGTTAAACTAATGAACCGCTACTGTATGACTACAGGAACATAAGAAATAGAGAATACATTTGCCAATGCATAAAAAAGGGATTAAAAAGAAGGAAGGAAGGGAAGGGAAGGGAAGGGAAGGGAAGGGAAGGGAAGGAAGGAAGGAAGGAAGGAAGGAAGGAAGGAAGGAAGATTTAAAAGTAGGTTATTAAATGATGACTTCACCTGAGGTATTAGGTGAGATTAGATTTCAAAAGCTATTATCTAATTCTGTGTAAATGTTTTATAATATGCATTATTTCAAGGCCATTCTTGTCAAAAATATATTATGCATTTTATGACTGTACCAGTAACTGATTTAAATTTTTGGCTCTCTGAGATTTTTTTTCTTCTTTTGGCTAAATGTAAAACAAAGGAGAAATTGAGAGGAAAGATCAGTGTTAATGTTCATCCTCACCTTATGCTGGGGCATTATTTTTGCAGCTAAGTAGCTATAAAATTGTATCTGTGACACCACTGCTTGGACTTGTCCATTACAGTCTTATCTGCTCTGATACTGTAACTGCTGTTTTGGATAGTTCTTTTTGCTTTTGAAGACACAAGCCAGTCTTGATGAGCAGTCAGGGCATCACTTTAAATATATTTCCAAAAACTAATAAAATAAAACCCGTAAGCCATGAATATATGTAAGACTTATTTGCAAATGCAGTAGATGCTCTCTCAGTCATAGATATGCTAGCCTTTTCAGTAAATGTTTCAATTAAACACTGTTACAATGCAGAGAACTGTATGTACACCACCATCAGACAAAGTTCAGTATTTAACTTCAGCTGTCATTTCTGTTCTTAGGTCTTGGTTTTATTAGGTCAGTGGACAATACAAGAATGACTACTGATTTTTCATTTTTATTTATTTATTGAACCTAAAATACTGCCATGCTTTGAGTTAGCTGAACCATTTCCCCATCTTCATCCACATCCCACTTACCTGGTTGTTATAGGCATATACTGTGTTATAGGCATGCTACTGTGAATCCAAGGCAATGTGGGGTACTTTGAGTCCCAGTTTTGGGGGAAAGAGGAACATGATGTTAATGATGATGATGGGAAGGGGTGCAGCTCCCTGGCTTTTCCAGGGTTTATTTTGCTCCTTGTCTTGGGCAACAAATTGTCTTAAATCGGCTCTACCTTAGATTAGGCAATTGTCATATACTTTATAAACTGTCATGCACTTCCTCCTCTCCATCCTCTTCTTCTGTCTGTGCTAAAATAGTGGTAGATATTTTCATTCTCTTTTTAAAATTAGCTCAGATATTCATTCCCTTTTCAAAATCACCTCCGTTCTCACACGGATTCTCTTTCTCTCTTTTTCTGCCCTCTCTATTCTCTTTTCTACGTTATGTTGAGATTACATTCAGCAGCCTAGCTGGTGTCCTTTCCTTATTTTGAGGCTTCTGTGATCAAAAGGCAGATTCTCCTCAAAGCCAGAAAATGAGATGATAATTTGGGTACTGTCATTGAATGATCTCCCTAAGTGATCAAGAAATGATTGGCAAACCTTGTATGGGACGTATTACATCAGCTGATTAAAAAAAGAAAGAGAAATCAAATGAGCTATCATAATAACACAATTCCACTGCTGGAGAAATGAAATGAGAAATAAGACATAGAAAGTTACAAACATTCCAATTCATAGATTTTTATTGTACTTTGATCCTGGTTTCATTAAACATGGATGGCAATGACTATCAAGGGCTTTAAAGGAAAAGCTTTTCATAAACACAGCATCAGTAATAATGGTTGTAAAACCACAGTTTAATAGTCTTAGAATTGCTTTTATTTTTACTTCTTTTTTTTTGCAAAGCCCTCCAACCAACTTCTCACAATTATAAATTTCACTACATTTTTGTTTCTTAGAAAGGTTTTTTTTTAAAGTTTCATCTTTTTCTACTTGGCAGGTGATACAATAAACATTAAATGATCATGTTCTGAGCAGAGGCTATTGGGGATTATTTTAACACATTTGCAAGGACTATACAGCTTCAGTTCAAGTCTCGGGTGTGTGTGTGTGGATAAAACATAAAAGGTGTGGCAAAGCCCCTTCTCTGTGGGACCTATTAACTTAAAAGAAGCAGGATGGGCAAACAACACACCTTCTAGAATAGAAAGATAGGCAGTGCTCAAAGGGGGTTGGTGAAAAGCCAACTGCATTTGTAAGAGTGTGGCCCTGGCTGTGTCCAATTAATGCTGCATGTTTAATGTCATCTTAATGATAATAGCCCTTGTCACAAGGTGACAATGGCGGGGTACAGTCCGCCGCCGCCGCCATTTGCTCCGCGCGGGAGCCGCGCGGTTTGGCTGCTGCGGCTCCCGCGCGGAGCAAAAAAGAAGCTCCATTTCGGAGCTTCTTTTTGCGGTGCCTCAATGACGTCGCGAGGCGCCTGGCGCGGACTCGCGACGTCATAGGCGCCGCGACACGTCTGGACGCTGTGCGTCCAGTACGTAAAGATGGCGGCGCCCATGTAGAAGGGGCGCCGCCATCTTGTACGTATACAATACGTACTAGGGTTAGGGGGGTGAGGAAGCACCGCCCCTTCCTAACCCTAGTACGTATTGTATACGTACTAAATGGCGGTGTGTATCCCGCCAATGAATGTAATAAAAAGTGAAAAGTACTTCGCACAAAGTAATAGTGTTCATTCATAGACATCAAGATGGACAGTGGCTCACTATATCTTCCATCCACTCCCCATTGGCTATGCTAGTTCATGGAAATTGGGAGTCTACACATTTTTGAATCCAATGTTCATCAACAAAGGAGGACCTGGATCAAAATGTTTCTTGAAAAAAGTGTGCCCAGGAGATGACCAGGGGTCACCCCCCTTCTGAGATGTCACCCAGTGAAGTCCACATGCCCTGCACCCCCCTAGTGACACTGCTGCTCATGGGGTTTGATTCTAGGACCCCTGTGGATTCCCAAATCCATGGATGTTCTGTTAGGGATGATGGGAGTTGCAGCACTTCTCCTGGCTTTCACTCTCACCCCCCTGGTCAGCGGAAGAACAACCAGTTTGACCAGTAGCTCTGAGAATTGGCTGAAGATGTCTTCCAATCTTCTCTGGAGTCTGCTGGTTCTTGTTCAGCTCTCAAGACACCAGTCAACACAGTAGTCTTCTTAAAAAGATCTACTTTTATTCTAATATATACACTATGCACAAAACAATTCACTACTCACAAAATCCACACTACTATACTCCTCAATACCCACAAAAAGTATTGCCATACATTATTGCTTATATAGACATTTGTCTCTCTATTCATTATACAGTTGCCACCTCCTGGGCGTGTACATACATTATGATTGACATACCATACTTGGCTCAATCTAGACCTCACATTGCATCATACATTACTGTCCACTCAATGACTCTCAGGTGATATCAATTTGCACCTTTTCACTTTGTCATTGCCTCATATGTCCTTGGCTTTCAGGACCTTCTAATTACATTACTTACAACACCTGTGTGACAATTCAATAACTTTTGCTGTGTCATGTTAGTTTCAAATACATTCATATACATATTATATTTCTTGTGACTATATATCCCATGTGGCTTTTTCCTGACATGTTCAAGTCCTATTATATACAGTTCAAAGACCTAGCTGTGTTAGACTGGAAAATCAGTATCCAAAGGGATCTCAGGATCCCTTTACATTATATACAATGACACAATAAAATGATGTCCCTTATATAAAATGGTAAAATCAAAGTTTACTTTCATAATTTTTTTTTTTGGGGGGGGAGATATTTTCAAGCCATGGATGATTTAATCCATTGGTGTAGAATCCATGGATATGGAGGGCCAACTGTACCTCCTTCTTATACACTTTGCTATCCTTCTTTCTCTCCTTCTATTTTCCACCATCCTCTCACATATGTTCATTTGCCTCTTCTCCCACTTTCACTCTTCCTTCCAACATTCTTCCTTTGTCTTGTGGTCTTTGCTTTGAGCTCTCTTTCTCTCTCTGCTAGTAGTACACACATTTGCATCTTCACCTCTGCAGTTTATATTCTGCAGTGTATATTTTCATTCTACTTCCTTCATCCATCCCCTGACTTTTTTGGCCACCTGCTTTCTGCTTCTATTATCCTTCTCTCTGTTCCAGTATGAAGCTCCTAATACTAACATGGCTGCCTTGGCCAGTTAGAAGCTATTGCTAATTGTCTGTAGCTCTTTTTTACTTGTACTATAGAAGTTGTTAAAATAGGCCATTGTGATCCAATCTTCCACTTATACTGAACCTTAGCCCAGCAAACAATTTTCAGACCTCCAGCACACTGCGGGTTGATACGACACAGAGTACATTCCAGGTGACAGACCATCCTAGAGGTTCAAATTATCTGGTGCATTGATTTTCCATTAATTGGTCCATTGTCTCTACCAGCTCCCAGGCTATGACTGTCCTACAGCCATCTCTTCTTTTTCAACTGGAAAAGCACAACAGCATGCCCCATCCTTGGATTTTATGGGGATTTTTTTAAAAGGAACTTTCAAACCTTGTTTCACAAGACCTTAAGAACAAAGATTCTGCTAGTCAAAAAAAAATAATAATTTGTAAAAACAATTTGCAACAGTTTGCACTATGTGGCTGATTTCGGCAGTAGTGTTGTGTGTTATTTGACTTCATTCCCTGAAGAGCTTCAACTCAACTGATTTGTTGAACAGTTCATTAAGAAAGTCATAAATGCATGCATCATTGTGCTTAGACAATACTATTAGGCAAAGAGGTACACCTTGTATGGAAGGGACCTGTGCATTGCAGGGAAGTCTTCCCACTATAAAACCAGTTGCACATGGGCTAAAGATGTGAATGATGTTGCACATGGGCTAAAGATGTGAACAATTTGACCTAGAAGACCAAGATGATATAATAAGTAGTATTGATTTCAAGACAGAGACAACCTGTGGTCTGAGCAAAAGGGGAGTACTTCACACCAAGTGGTGAAATAAGCCCCCCACACACACACACAATTTGGGCCATATACTGCCAATAGTTCAAGCTTATCATCAAGGAGCTTGCATGACATTGTACTGTCAGAAAAACTGGAAAGCCTAACAGAGAAATCTCTCAGTGTATCTAGTAAAGAAACCCCAGCATCCTCATGACTTCAACAAAAAATGAAAAGGTTCTGATTATTCAGTTTAAATGTATGTCACTCTCAGTAGCATGGTCCAGAATCTTCCCGGCTTTGCATAACCAAGATTTATTCAAGTGTATTGTTTTAGATGTTGCCAAAAAAGAGATCTAGGACCTTATCGCACCCACTCCCCCCCCGTCATGGGCATGGAAAGGGGCCACGCGGGTCTGAGAAAAAACACATTTTACCACACCTCAAAATGGCCCCCTTCCTTTGCCCAGCACCAAGCCATTCCCATTCAGGATTGAGGAGCATCCTTTGCTTCGGTTGGAAGACTTCCACTGTCACTCTTGCTCAGCTCATACCTTCCACCTGCAGAAAACAGGATCTTGGACATTGGCTTTGTAGACTAGGCTCATTACATTACATTAGAACACTTCATTACATCACTTCTTCCTTGTGGTGGGACTATAATTCTGATAGTCATGGGTCTGATTTTAGTACATGACAGACCTATCAGACAATCGTATATAAACAGTATGGTTGTTTTGTCTAAACAGTTGAAAGGTCCTCGTGAGTACTGGTGTCAATGTTTACCCCCAAAAAAAGCCCAACCCCAAAACAAAACAAAACTCAAATCTTTCACTGAGGCCAAAAGCTAGGTAGTGTGTGTGTTTAAAAGCCCATTATTATAAAAATGTGAACAATTCCAACCAGTGGATTTAACATGTTGTCATCACCCCTAAGCTGACTCTCTCACTGATGAATGAAATGCCATTTCAATCTTGGTGAGAAAGGTTTAGAAAAAAGACAGTTCTAAACATTATCTTAAGGAACTGAAACTAGAGAGCTTCATCTTGTATTTTTGGAGGCAGCCCCTATGGCCAACATATAACCCTTAGCTTTATGTTACTATGGAATATGTGCATTAAAACATGGATTAAATCACTTGGTAAAGAATGGTGGTGTATAAAATAAACAAATCAATATAGCACAAAAATGTAGTTTTTTTTGTTTAAAAATCAGAATATAAGAATTCAAGCTTCAAAAAGAAAATGGATAGGCCGATATATGTGGCTTCCAATTTTATTCAGTAATAGAAGCAACTTGAGAGTAATGTAGGGTTAAAAGCAATGGTTGATTGTTTGGTGTATTCATCATCAACTTAGGGACATATTTAAAAAGTCCTTATTGGTTAAAAAGCAGTAACTCTTTGACTTTAAACAAAATAAACTGAGCTAGGCAGATAGCATGTTTCTTTTATGCGTATATGTTGTTTATTGTACTTTTTAAAGATTATTTTAAAATAGAATAGGTGGATGAGGTTATAAAAATGGGCATGGAGACTTGGAAAGGTTTTTAAAACATAATTTCTGTTTTCTCTTAATTACATTCACAACTACAACTTTTCAAAGAATGTTCCATATGGATGTCTCAGAATAACCCAGCGTGAACATGTTTGAAAATAGACTACATGTAGCGATGTAGCCAAAATTCATAATTTCTCAGTCAGAAATGCAAATCTAGCATATTCATAGCTCCCATGTGCATACTGAGTTCTGACTCTGATGTATCAAAATTGCAATATGTTCACAATTAAACCCAGCACAATTTATTATGAGTCAATGCCTCTTTCGATATGGCCTATCAGTATTTGTGATAGCTTTCCATAGGTGCTATGAAAAGATGAGTGCAGAAAGGTATCCCCCCCCAAAAAAAATGCATTCTTTTTTTAATGAAAAGGAGAATATTTTCATGAGTTTATAGGAAAGATAAAGAATAACATACCAAAATATACAACAACTGGAACAGAAGCAGCTGGAAATAGAACATGGGGAATGTGACCTTCTTTGAACTCTCAGAATTGCGGAATTAATGCAGTTTGACACTGCTTTAACTGCCATGGCTCCAACCTATAAAATCCTAGGATTTGTAGTTCTAGCACCAGAGCTGTCTAACGGAGATGGGTAAACAGCTTACAAAACTGCACTGAGCCATGGCAATTAAAGCGGTAGGAAACTACATTAATTCAGAGAAACAAAAATCCATCAATGATTGGCCTTTATTGGCCAACTGAAATATACTTGTGGTAAGCTTTCAAAGCTCCATGGGCTTCTTCATCAGGCAAGATGTTACAAACCAAACAGGAAGGGGAAAAAACAATTGGAGATGTTGGTCCAATGCCTGCATGTTGTTTCAGTCCAGTATTAATCCAAGTTACTTTGCTACCATCAAAAAACCACCACCCCCCAAAAAAACCAATCAGTACACACTGTCTTGACATTCCTGTCCAAAAATATTCTGTTGCACCAACTTAGCAGCAGGTAGAAAACTATCATGGGTAACGGTATTGATTTAATCAAATATGTGCCACCAGAACCTACTGATAACTTCACATCTGAAAATACATCCCCATGCCTCCATAGACCCTTCCACATTCTAGAGAAATATTATTATAGATACCATGAAAGTTTGGTGGATATAAGCACTGATGAAGGATTATCTTGGGGATTTTTGGAGCTCTTAGGGCCAACTGCATGGTCTAGTGCCTGTTAGGTTTGTAGCTGAAATATAAAGGCAAAAGTCTTCATTAAGCTCTGCTGGAGCTCTTAAAGATCAATTGTATGACCTCTTAGCTAGCAGACCAGCCTAGAGCATCTGCAATTCAAGGACAACACATAGGCAGCAATGACCTCATGTTTATAGGTCAATAGGCTTTTCATGTCTCAGAGATCATCTGGGCTTTTTGCAGGGTGTGTGGCATCCTTGACATCTCACTGTTAGAAACTCTATACATCCTGACATCTTACTCCCTTCAACTGCTGCTAAATTATGAAGAGCATTCACAGAAGTTCAGATCATGGCTATTTTCTCATACAATGGCTGCTTGCTGACCAGAACACAGGAGGTGTCATGCCTCAGGCATTTCCGTGGATTTCTCATTGCAAAACAGAGAATGAGAGGGGGTGGCAACAACAACAGCTGCAATGCTGGCTTGTCTTTGACAAATGATTCTGTCATTCTTCTTATTGATTAGCAACGTTATGACATTTCCCTTCAAAAGCACAGATGTGGACAAGCTGTGACATGAGTGGAGCTGAAAGAGGACAACAGTGTTCGTTCTGTGTGATTGTTTCCATTTAGAGATATACACACAAAATATTGAATGTTTCCTCTATAGGGGCAGTAGCGGCAGGTGATAAAATCTTTTCATGTTTTTAAAAAGAAAGGAGTTCTGGAATTAGAGAGGGCTGCAAGTTACAAATGCTGTCATAGGTTTGATTGAATGATACCCCATTGGTCCTCTCTTAACAAGAAGGTGAGTAAGAAAACAAATACTTCACAGAAAACAAATAAATGTAAATAAACAGACCTGGCAAATTCTCTTCAAACAAGCCATTCCTGAAAGTACTATAAGTTTTGCCTTAGTAATTATACCCCTACAGGAAATGTAGTTTTCTTTATGGTATCTGTGTGTATCACCTGCTGACTTATGGTGACCTCATGAATTTCTTTGGATTTTCCTAGACTTTAAGTCAAACCAGATGTTAAGGAGAATGTGTATTTCCTAATACTAATCTGTCTTCAATCATGAGATTTCCTCAGAGATTCATGCATCAGCAATTGGACTTGCAAATTAAACCATTGTTTACCTTCCAATGACTAAAACTTAATAAAGTTCATTAAATGCAAAATACTGGGACATTCACAGGCTGAGATAAACAGAAGATTTTTACACTTGAGGCAGCCCCTCTTCTAAATACACGTTAAATGTATGGCCTAGTTCATCTCTTAGAGGGCTAGCAATAAATACTTATAATTTACGAACCAGTCTTGCTGATAAACATCAGAACAAATACAGAGGGTCCAGTTTATATATTCCTGTTAGAAAAACCAGTGTGAGGGGATATCAGTTTCTTGTACTAAAAGCTGAACTTTTATAAGTTCCAAGCATCCTTCCTGGAAACACTTACGCTTTATGTGTTGATGCTAAAGTAAAGCTAAGCAGTGTGTACTACAGTGTGTACAGGTCCTGTTGATATGGTCTCACTCCTCCTCATATATTGATTGAACTTTTGAGGTATTCCTCCCAATAGGCCCTATGGAATAGCACGGGCCCAGGAACAGGCCCACTGCATGCTAAAAAGGGGGTGTTCTGGAGACCGAATGGGCCCCAGAACACATCTTACCGCACGCAGGAATGCCGCCCCTGCTGCATTTGGGAACAGTTCTCCCAAATTGCATCCCCTGGAATGGAGCGGGGATGCGATTGGAATGCCCGGTGGCAGCAGTGGCATTCCTGCATGTGGTAAAATGTGTTCTGGGGTCCATTACCTCCCCAGAACGCCCCCTTTTTAGCACGCAACAGGCCCGTTCACAGTCTCTATAGCAGAGATTATCAGCATAATCGAACAATTGTGCTGACGATTTTCATAAACACTGAGCTCATCCAGGGCCTATCTCCTGAAGATCCAGGAATGCTCCAGCAACCAACTATTCATGGGGAAGCCCCGGGAATCATTTGTTGCTGGAGCATTCCTGGATCTTCATGGGATAAATCCTGGATGAGCGCAACATTGTCTGAAAATCTGCAGCACAATCATGTGATTGTGCTGGGAATATGCCTTTTACTCCCTTCCCCCCATCTGATAATCTCCTATGACATCTCTTTAAACACAGGGAGAAGATCCTATGCCCTTGGCCTAATCCCATCTGTGGAGGTTCCTTTGAGATTATCCTACAGATTACTTGGTAGGGAGCTCCTCAATTCAAATAACTTTACATATTCCTACATCAGACTCTTCCCTCTTTCTTTCACCTGCAAGCCACATTGTATCAGTTCACAGGTTTTTGTTTAACAAACCCACACATATATGTATACCAAGAACATCTCCCCAGTTTAGGTTTCATCTCTCCACATTTGGAGGTTGTCTTGTTTAGATTCCAATCTTATACCCACATGGCCAGATCAAGGTGCCACTGAAGTGAATAATGTTTAAGCCCAGTGTGATGTTACACATACATACACAGACAGACAGAGAGAGAGAGAGAGAGTGAGAGAGTGAGAGAGTTGAAATGGATCTTTAGGAAAGTATCCTGCACTATCTTGACCAATATTCTATGTTGGCAATAGACTTAGGAATGCACTACAATAAATGGGAATTTCATCAGACACCTACAACAAGAATAATTTTCTCACCTTTTTGTTGCTTTTATCAAGAATAGTTAAGATTTTTTTCCTCATAATGGTGCAAGAAAAAGGGTCTCTTGTTGTTCATGAAGTTCCATCTTTTTCTTTATTTTCAGTGATAAAGGAAAATAATTCACTTGGCAAGAGCACAACAGAGAAAGAAGAGTTTAAACTAATCTCAAATTCAACTCCTCTATAGAATTCAAAGTCTAATGTATCTTTTTGACCATTTGACAAACTGAGACCATGATCACACAGAGAGAACACAAGCTGAGGGTTTTCCAGTTACCTTTTACTGTAATTCAGAGGTTTGCTCACTGTTTGCTCTCCCCCATGCTAAACTGCCATAAATATATTGACTGTATATTCCAGCACCAATATATGCCATGCTAGGCAATAGAGTTATTTTTACTATATTTTTTGTCCATTAGAAGGGAAAAATCTGATTCTTCTGGTTGGGCCAGCAGCTTGATCACATGAAGAATAACAGTGTGTTATGAAAAATAACATAGTGTTATTCCCTATTTGTAATAATTTCATACCATTTTCAAATATATTGTACAGCAAAACAAATTACACATGTAGTAAAGGAGAACAAGAAAAGAAAGAAAGAAAGAAAAGGCATTTCTTGCCCTTGAGGGATGCAATGTAGATTAATATCAGTTAAATGGAATGTGACCAATTTGTAAAGCATTTGGTTTGTAGCAAGGGAAATTGAAGACGAGTTCATTTTCCCATGCAATCAGACCCAGCCTTAGGCGGCAGACTCTAGCAGTCACTACGGCTGCCACAGGCTACCTGTCGTGGCATACGAGGGTATCCTAGAGTAATTCTTATTATATCTCAAATGCAATTATGTTATAAATTTGCTGATATGACACTAATGTTCCCTGTCATTAGTTCAAACATATGTATACAGCTTATGAAAAAGTCAATGTGTAAAAGATCTTCCTCTCAAGAGAGAAGGTGGCACATATAGTTTACTTCTGAATAATACCTATGGATTACCAAATTTATAAACAAGTGGTTTACACCAAATTTACCAGCATCTGGCCTTCTCTGCTCTGAGACATGCATGGGGCGGGAGGGAGTAAAGGACCAGGAGCAAGGAGTTTTTCCATTAATCCAAGATTTATAAGACCATATCAAATTATAGGAGTCCTAGGAAATGACACACATCCCTTTGATGATACATTTTCCCCAGCTTGTAAGATAAATTGTAGTCACTGTAAAAGGACTTTAAAAAAATAGCCGTATTTACACACAGTACGCAAGACCAGCATCCCTCCTGCAGTGGGCTGAGGTCTGTTCCTAAGTCATGGGAGAATTGTAGTTGGCTTAATGGGCTGATGGCAGCAAGGATGCAACACAAAAGACCAGGATTGTGGGAGATTTTTAATTTTTTAGGCCAATGGAAAGGGGTTCTTTGACAGTTTTAAAATATGCCCAATATTAAAACAATTTACATCTACACTTAAAAATAGAAAAAGAATTAAAACAGCTCCTCTCTCATCCCTGCCTACTATACTTGTGACAGTAGAAGGACTGAATGAAGGGCAACATCAAACAATAGAGATATTTTGCTGCAGTCAGTGGTCAAGTTCAAATGATGTACTTCTGTATGCATAAGAGTGGGATTAGGACTTCCCCTCACAGCCCTCTGCAGCATGAAAAACGCCTTCCAGAGGGTTTCCAGCCCTCTGGATCAGGTTTTTAGTTTGTACAGAGTGGTAAAGGAAGAGAGGAGACTGCAAATTCTTCAGAAAGATCCCTGGGCTACACAATTGATTCATAGCCAGTTCATTAGTCAGTTCCACAAATACTATATCAACCCTGTTCTTTAAAGGTTCCATTGGAAGTTTATATCCTCTTGTCTATGCAACATAAAATAAAAGGAAATTCCAGTAAGGTCTGATCTTTATACCTGGTTACAATATATAGTATGCTCTTTGAGAACTGCATTGCCTACACTGATAATGTCCTAAATCATAAATCATCACCACTGGCATACGGTACTATTATAACTTTTTAAAATAAAGTTTTCTTTGAATTCATTTTAATCAGGTTTTTCCCCCCTGACATTTTCACAATCCACTGCCAAACCTCTATTGGTAATTGTACACTTAGCTCCTTCCCCTCCTTTGTTTTAAAGTTAATAGTTATTCATTCTTTATTATTAAATAGATCTTACCTATTAATCCTTTAAGTGATTGATTCTTTCAAATGATGTCTTGCAGTTGTCTGGTAAAGGACTATATTTTGTCAAAATTGTATTCATGGACTAATTCAGCTTGGCCTTTAGACTTTACCCAGATCTGATGCACCTCTCTACTATTAATCTCCCTTCTTCCCATTTTTCCACAGCTCATTTATTTATTCTCGTAATGTATTTATTAGAAGCAAAGGATAGATATGGATATTTCTGATGTAATCAAAAGTCTGTGCTTCACCCAGGTCACAGAAATGATCTTCCTGTATTCTCTCAATGGATAGTATTTTCCAATTTTCCATCTCCATATACTCATGTGAGATAAGCAGTCCAGGATGACAGAGGTTCAAGAGGGCTATATCTCCAGTATGATGACAGGCATGGAGAGAGCTTTCCCTGTGCCTTTTGCTGCCAATTAGTGGCCATTTGGGCTGGGAGGATGTATCTGGAAGGATGGTGGAAACCATTATGCTCCTTGACTGTTGTTGTTACCTGTTGTCAAGTTGACTTTGGCAACACTATGAATAGGCCTAAATGCTCCAAATGGACTATGTCCTATCTGATTTGGAAGTTAAGCAGAGTCAGCCCTGGTATGGATTTTGATGGGATACTGCTAGCGAATGCCAGGAGTTGTAGGTTATATTTCAGAGGAAGGAACTGCCAAAACCACCTCTGAGTATTCCCTGCCTAAGAAACCCCTATGAAATTCTTGGGGGTCACCATAAGTTGACAGATGCCTTGAAAGCACATACACACACACATGAATGAGAGATGTCCAAGTCACCTTGTCAATGACAGCCCTGCTCAGGTCTTGAGCCAGGTCGTCCTTGATTGAAGCTTTCCATCTGTCTTCTTTTTTCCTTCTGCCTTCTATGTGCCAAGAATATTGTCTTTCCTAGCAACAGGATACAAATACATTCTGTAATTTTTGTGGGTTTTTCGGGCTATGTGGCCATGTTCTAGAAGAGTTTCTTCATGATGTTTTGCTAGCATCTGTGGCTGGCTCTTCAGAGAAATATGCCAGCTGCAGATGCTGGCGCGAAACGTCAGGAAGAAACTCTTCTAGAAGGTGGCCACATAGCCCGAAAAACCCACAAAAAATTATGGATGCCGGCAATGAAAGCCTTTGACTTCACATTTATGTAAGCCTTGGGTAATGAGCATAAGTTACCCAAATGATTTATATCCCTCTTTTCTTTTTCATTATTTGAAATGTATGAGTTCTTCCAATGTCATTTCTAGAAATGTTATCTTCTGATACTTAAATATTTGTGCGGTGTACTTAAAATGTTTGTAAGTACAAATGTCTTATTATTTCCATTGGCTGTAATGATACTCAGCCTTTTTGAAATAAGTCTTCTGTTCACCCCTCTTCTGTTCACCCTCTTCATTACTGTTTTTAAATAATGCACTAATAGTGATATATTACATTATATTAATTACATGTATTAAACGCCCAGCGGCGTTTTTCCGGGGGGGCGGGCCGGTGGGAGCGGCCCCTACAAAAGCCGGCCCGCCGGCTCCCCCTGAAGAGGACGCCATCGCCGCCCCTTTCCATCTGGGCAGGCGGCCCAGAGGACTCTGTCCACCGCCTCAGCGGCGTTTTTCCGGGGGGCAGACCCCCTGTTGAACTTTTTGTCCACGCCCCTATACCATCAGGGCGGAGTGCCAAGGACTGTTGCCTGGTCCCCCGTCGTGGACTCTCCAGAGGGAGGGAGATAGAGGAGCGGGGTGTAGTTAGTTTTTTTTTTTGTTAGGGGTCGGTTGGGACATGGGCTGTAATGTATTATTGTAATTTCAGATTGTTTTATTATTAGTTTGAATAAGGAGGATTTATTGTTGATAATAGTATATGCATTTTATGCTGTTTGTAATTTGTATTGTGATGTATCTTATCTTGTTGTAAACCGCCGTGATCATTGGAACGGCGTATATAAATAAAATTTCATTTCATTTTCATTTCATTTCATTTCATTTTACAGTGCAAATACATTATTGAAAGGATCATTATAGATTAATTATTAAGTAACTAATTATTCAGTAAGGAAGGGTGTGAAACAACCACCAAAACCAAATATGTGCAAATAGTAAAGTCAACTCAGGATTTAAACACTATGCATAAATAAAACACTTAGAAAAATGGAGATGTCATTGTTTCATCAGTTGATTTATGAGTGAGATTTCTGTAAAACCAACAAACATTCCTATCACATATATCAGTTGGATCAAAAGCAAAAAGAAGGCACATAAGGGGGAAATACCCTCAAAGACCTGATATTTATTTGAGATAACATCATTCATCATCAATACACTCTAATTCAAAGGTAGACAATAAGGTTAATCAATTTATCCCTCAAAACAAACAACAGTCCATGAGCCCCCAATCAATTGCACTCCTCTGAACTTCTTTCAAAGTGGTGACTAATCTTGATTGACCTGGACAACCAAAAAATGTAACTGAATCCAGAGCAAAAAGTCCAAAAAAAACCCCCAAGCACACTGATCCTGTTGTCAAAATGGATAGAGAGCCATGATCATGATATTGGGTTTAAAAATAATAATAAATAAATAAATCTACTGGGCTGGGACAGAGTCCCACAATAACCTCCTTGTAAATGCCCAATATCTCCTCATCAAAACCAGCAACAATACAAGCAGGTATCTAAAGTGTTTCTTCACAAACTTCACTCGCTGCAAAAGCAGCAAGCCCTCTTAATGGAAGCCGTGAAGGAGTGCTGCTACTGTGCCAAGGTATAAGGTATAAGTCGTCTGCTGCAAAAGGCCAGTGGGCACCATATTCTCCCCCCACTTTCTAGGAAAGAAAGGTGACCTTCCATAGTGGTTGCTAGAGCATTTGAGGGTGATATTGCATTGATGTTAAAAAAAAAAAAACCATTGGATTTTCTTTGCTAATTCTTTCTCTTCTTCCAAAAATAAGCTAGCTTTGAAACATATTCTCCTTTTAGGACTGTTGCCAAAGTTCACCTACTGGTTACTAGGGATGTCATTGATCACTATTCTTCACTACCTTCAAAAGGGAAACCAAAAATGACTAAGAAGATTATCTCACTAGCTGTCTTTTCCCGATCTGGGCATGGCTGAGACCAGGCTGGGACATGCCTCATTGCACAGCTCCGTGCCCAGACATTACCATCCATGCTTCTCGACTTAGATAAAAATATTTATTTTCTGTTCTTAGCAAAATAATGGGAGACGTTCCAATCGGGTATGGGATGGTAACAATCTGGCACGAGAACTGATCGATAACACATATCCCAGCCCAACTCAGCCCATGCCCAGATCGGGGGAAAGCAGTGTGATAATCCCTGTTTCCCCCCACATATTTGTATAATGTTGAAAACACATTGGATTCTAAAAAGGAGAGTAACTCAGCCCAATTTCAAACATGTTACATAAAGTTGGAAACACAGTAGATTCTGGTAGGTTTTGTGGTGGATTTCTGTAAATCTGCCCCCAAAAAAATAAATAAATGTTGTTGACTGCTCAGTCTTGGCAGTTTATCCTCTTTTTTCCTGGTCACTGTCTCCCACATCTTATTTCTAATAAGACTGGGCCTTGTGCGCCGGCCCTCACACCTACTAGGGTTTGCCTCAGGGCATTTGATAGAGAAGCAAAGCACAATATCCATCATGGCTACTTCCAGGCTCCGGAATTCTCGAGGGTTTTAAACTGGCTCCTCCTTGCTATATTTTTCAATGAGTAAAGCACTTTTTATTCCATCAGGTTTTGGGGAAAATTATTATATTACATGCTGTGCATTTGTTGAATAGCCACCCAGCCTAAGATGATGGTGTTAGGCTCTCCAGGGAGAGAAAAATTCCAAAAGTTTGTATTCAGTTTACATAAATGCTGGACAACAGGTTTTAGTAACAAAGATCATGATCTTCAGTAGAGCAGCCATATAGGTCTTGGAGGGGGGTTAAAACAAGAAAAAAAATTCACCGTAAAGAGAAAAGTGTGTGTGTGTGGGGGGGTATTGTTTAGGGATGAAAAAAAGATGGAAATAAAATAAGTAGTACTAATTTGTACATATAGTTGTAAATTTAGACATAACGGGCTACATTCAGTGTTACTAATACCAACTTGATTAAATTCATTGAAACAACAGGAACTTGATTAGATAACATTTATCTAATTATATTTATCAACTGGCTTATGCTAGTTGGGATTAATACAGTTGGCCCTCCATATCCATTGATTCAACCATCCACGCTTGAAAATATTTTTAAAATATAAATTCCAAAAAGCAAACCCTGATTTGCCATTTATAGAGGTACCATTTTAGTCTGCCACTGTATTTAAAAGGACCTGAGCATCCATGGTTTTGGTATCCATGAGGTGGTGTCCTGGAACCAAACTCCAGCAGATACCAATGCCCATTTAGGTCAGTTGCTATAATTTTTAAAAGCCATACATCAGTAGAGAAGCAGTGAGCAGGTAATCTGTTTACTTGAGAGTCCTATTGGCCACCTGGTCATTGCAGATGCTCACTTCAAGCACCAGCTTTTCCTTTGATCACTCTTCTCTTTAAACCAGATTTGGACTGGATAGCCCTTCAAATAGAGCAGTGGTCTGATGTTTGGGACTTCAGCTTCCAGAATTCCTTATTGGCTGGAATGCTTGGGACTGAAGTCCAAGCCAGAGACTGAGACTTCTGAAGTAGAGGTCATTTTCATATAATTCGTTTCCGGTGTACAGGACAAGATGTTGGTCATTACCTTTAAAGCCCTCCATGGCTTGGGCCCAACCTACTTAAGGATCACCTCCTTCCGTACCAATCCGCCCCGTATCCCTCAGATCCTCTGGGAGGAATTTGTTGCAGTCCCAAAGACCAGATTTAGGGCGACCTCCCAGAGGACTTTTTCTGCGATTGCTCCCACTTTATGGAATGGCCTGCCAGATGAGATCTGTCAAATTGCCAACCTTGAGAGCTTCAAGAAAGCTGTCAAGACAGATCTCTTCCGGCAGGCCTTCCTGGAATGGATCCCGGCCATGTAACGCTCCCCCCACAGTCATACAAGCGAAGACTCTGCCACCATATTTTATATGTAATATTGTTTTTAGATTTTTATCATCTGTAATTTTAATAGATGGAATTGTTTATCCTTTTGGGGGGGAATTGTATATATTGTATTTTTTTTAAAGGTTGTATGCCGCTTTGATTGTGGAAACAAAAGCAGGATATAATTAAAGTTTTATTATTTATTTCATAAGGAACACAAGGCCACCCTAATCTTCAAGTGCAGATTTAAAATCTTTTCTCTGGCCTATGTTCCACTACAGCAAAACACTTGCAAAATACTATTGAAATCATATCTAGAGAGATGTGCTGTGCTAATTAGGAAATGCCCAGGAGGCATGCACCCTCCCCATCTATGTGTGTATGTCCTTCAGCATTCTGAGGTTGAAGAGCGGAGGGCAGAATTATACTCTGCTATCACTGCAGATATCCATTTTTAGGTGTGTGAGCAGTATCATTTGGGAACATTTAACAGAACACAACAAATGTTTCTGTATCATTACATTCATTTGTTTGAATAGATGACATGAGAGAACAACAAAAGGATCATTTTTTCTGGGAACAAAAACATTCCGGTTGAGGTGTGTTAGACTGATTAAAATAACACTGAGGACCATTCTTCAGTCTGAACTTGAACACTGGTGCCAAATCATAAGCAAAAACTTACACTGTGATAGAAATCTGTAGGACAGGCAAGATCCAAACCAACCCCATGGGATAGTGCTGTGAGAAACAACCAAAGAACACATTAATGGATTGCAGGGGCCAGAATCCTTTGGTCAATAATATCAACCCAGGGTTACTCAAGAATAAATTCCTTCTTTTACTATTGTGCAAGGAGGTATCTAGTACCTCCTTCAATAATTGTTTGTTCACAGCTGTTTAATAGTGACAGAACAGCTGCCAGGCACAGTTTTGCCTCCTATTCAAAGACCAGAGATTGCTATGGGAAACCAGGAAAACTCTCTCCAGGGCCATTTTTCTCCCAGAATGGATTTCTCATTTTAGGTATGCAGATGTAGCTTTATACTCTGCTGTGTGTACTTGCATGGGAGGTCTTGTCTGAGAGGGTAACAGGCATGGAGGGAGTTGTCCTGTATTCCCCATAGCTTTATGCTCTGGGGACAAGAATGAGGGTTGGTAAAACTTAAAGTTGGTGTCAGGCCCAGATTTTGGAGACAGCACTTGTACAGCAAGTCTCCCTCCCTGAGTACATGTCCTGGGGAAAAATCAGACTTTGTTATGGTGCTCCTGTTATGGCGCAAAGAAATATGACCTTGATCAGGATGTTTATTATCTGAAATCTCAGATAATGACTTATTGTGTCATCATTCCTGGATTATTTGAATATATAATGCTTGAAGTCCACCAGAATGAGAGCCCTGTAGGTGAGGGAAAAGAGAAGAAGTGAGAACAAGTAGTAATGGCCACATTGCTACTACTTCCAGGTCCATGTACACGTGGTGAAATGAGTTAAGTGGCATAGACGGGTGTCCATGCAATTGTATTTCAATTGCTATGATGGTTGTGAAAGCTGGGAGTTATCACATGGGACTTTTGGGCACCTTATGGGCATGGGCTGGGGACACATGTGAGCAAAGGAAAACGGATTTTATCGCACACTAAACTGTTGGAAAACTGTCACTATGCCATCACCTGACCATCACCCATCCCCAAGCCGGGATCAGCCGCCTGATTTTTCTCTATCAGAAAGCTTCTGTCGGAGCCAAATCAGGTGGCTGAGCCAGCTCCGGGATGGGTGATGGTCAGGCGATGGCATGGTGACAGCTTACCAACAGTTTAGCATGCGATAAAATCTGTTTTCCTTTGCTCACATGCATCCCCAACCCATGCCCAGAATGGATCCAAAAATGCATGCGATAAACTCCCTGGACAGTGAAGAAAGCTGATAGGAAGAAAATCAAGAAACCTGATGCTGGAGAAGAGTTCTACAGGTACCATGGACTGCTAAAAAGACAAATAAATGGATCCTAGTGTAAATCAAGCCTGAATTCTCCCCAGAAGCCAAAATTAAACTGAGACTGTTGTATCATGAGAAGACATGACTTAGTACTTGTTAAATGCTGGGGTTTGGTTCCAAGATCCCCGGTGGATAACAAAATCCGTGTATGCTCAAGTCCCATTAAATATAATGACTTAGCAAAATGGTGTCCCTTATAAAAAATGGAAAATCAAGGTTTCGTATTTGAAATTTATACCTTTTTTGAACATTTTCAAACCGTGGATACTTGAATCCATGTATAAAAAATCTGTGTATAAGAAAGGCCAACTGTAATGTCGAAGACAGAAGGGAAAGAGGAAGACTGCTGCCACACTGCAGAATTAATGCAATTTTACACCACTTTAACTGCAGTGGCTCTATCCTATGGAATCCTGGGATTTGCTGTTTGTTGTGGCACCCGAGCTCTCTGACAGAGAAGGCTACCTATCTCACAAGAATACAAATCCCAGAATTCCATACGATTGAGCCATGGCAGTTAAATTGGTGTCAAACTTTATTAATTCTGCAGTGAAGACTGTATTCCAGATGGCTAGACTCAATGAAGGAAACCACCATGGCACTGCAAGACCTGAGTAAGGATGTTGATGATAGGGGAACATAGCCTTGGTACAGACTGGCGCAAAGCACTAGCCTTGCACCAACTTTAAGGCTTGGGAGAGCAGAGCATCCGCACGCTCCCAAGCCCTACTGCGCAGTCCAGGCACCATCATGGCTCAACCCCATCCATGCGGGTGCCACCTAGATGACATACACGCAACGCAATGTCCAAATGGTGCTGCACCATGTGTACTTCATCAGTGTGGGTGAGGGCAGTAATGGCACGCCGCTCGCAGCACAAAAGCAACCCACCAGGAGCAGGTTCTTTTTATGCCTCTTGGAGGCTGCGCCTTTTACTTGGTGTGGCCTCCATCCATGGCAAAACTGGCAGCTGCAGGCTGCCTTTTTGGGGCAGACTGTACAGCCCCTTAGTTGGCATAAGTTGAAGTCAATGTGATGGTAATTAACAACAAAGTAAGTAGATTGCACCAGAAAGGAGGCATCTGAAGTGTAGTTTTTGAGCAGTAACTTGAAAAATAATTAAGATACTAGTGATATCAATACAATTTTGGTATAAAATAAGATTTACTTGTGGGGAGATTTGTAATTTTAAGGTTTTTAAAATCCTATCCCTGTATTGTTTTTAAAAGAAACAGTTACAAGCATCCTGTTTAGTAGCATGTTATTAATGAACAGCAAGCAACAATTTATTAAAGTATGACTTTTGCAGTAAGATTTCCAAGCTCTGAATGTATAGTTGTGAACTTTTTAATGGTACTGTAGCTATTCTAATTCTTCCACCCATATTGATTTATGCTTTAATTTTATTCACCAGCTTTCTCTGCCAAACTATCACATCAGATGACTGAAAGAACTCTGTGTCAGTCTTGCAGCTTCTTCTGCTTTGCTGTTAATTTTTCACTATGTTGTAATGTCAGGCAGATGTTTACATGCACGTCCTGCCCAGCATTACTACCGATGGTGTCTGTCACTCACTCTCAGGTCAGAGTGAGGTGCCCAGCATTTATCGCATGGCTGGGCACCTGGTTCTGACCTCAGAGTGAGCTATGTGTGACAACAGCGGGCAGCACAGCAGGACACATTGTAAACAGCTGCTCAGCATTGCAGTGGAGGGTTTCAAATCCTCCTGGAAGATCTGGAGCAAAAGTTGAGTTTTTAAAAAAATATTTTAAGAGGTATACAATAGGATCAGTGCTGAACTGTTTGGACATTGTTCACACCAGAACTAAGAATTGTGCCTTGCATCATCAGGATTCCTCACCATGGGAATGTGGAGATGCCATTTTATGTGACCCATGTAGATAGAGCCAAAGCTGTTAGAAATTACAGGATACATTAACCAATTGGTTTCAGCAAATGACAGATCCCAACAGATCCATTGTGGTATAATAGTGAGAGGGTGGGATCATGAGAGATCTAGGCTCAGGTCCCCAATGATCTATATGAAACTCATTAGATGATTTTCAGCCTGATTTACCTGAAGGTTGTTATAGGGATGAGTGGGAGAGCCAGGAAGTAAGGGGAGATATAAATGTAAGTAGCAAATAAGATTGAGTTCCAGTTGACCAAATCTATGTAAAGATAACTATCAGATAACTTAGTGAGGAGTTTTCTTCCAGCAGATTCCAAAAATAGCAACATGTCCTTGTAAAGACAATAACAATTTCAAGCTAACATTTTTAAAAGGGAGAGAAGAAAGAGAGATGATGACCTTTACAATTTGCCAGCCAGATGAACATGTAGAAATCGGAAAAGAAACACCATGTCTTCCACTGATGTTTTTAAAAGAGGGATGTTGTAGGGCGATCTTTGAAAGAATCTCTGTTGAGGGAAAGAATACAAGAGGATCCTTTAAAGCTGTGCATGAAAAATGATGAAAGTTTCTTTGAAGTGGGTCTGAAGGATTCTAGTGCTTTCAGCAACTTCCCCTTAGAAGGCCTTGAAATTTAATCTCCAGTAAATGGTATTGAAGGAAAACAGCTGGGTAGAGGATTGTTAAAGGAGAAACAAAATGCAACGGTTAAGGAGAGGCCAACCTCAGAAGCAAATTTAAGGCTGATCTGATCTCCTCTGTTATGTTCCATAGGATGACTCTGTCCCATGTTTTGCTCTAGTGTTTTTATGCGCAACTTTTTATTCAGGCAGGCCATTGGTTTATAATTTATATGGCAGATAGCAATTTCAATGGGATTGTGCTCTATTTTAATTACAGTGGACTTTCAATATCTGTGCGCTTGCCATTCATGTATTTAAACATCCCTGGACTCAAGGTTCCATGTTTTTCTTTATCTGTGTGTGTGTGGGGGGGGGGTCTAGAACGGATCCCCCGTGGATATGAAGGGTGGACTGTATGTTTTATATTATTTAACCTGGAATGGAAACATTTTCATAAATTTATCCATAAATGAATAAAACAAACTTGAGATTTTTTTCAAAATTGTTTTTAGAGAATAATAGAACTTTCTTGAGAAAATTGAAGGTATATTGAATGGAGGGATTTCACAGTGAAATTGTTCACCCCATTTCTACCGCTGCTTAATAATAATAATAATAATAATAATAATAATAATAACAACAACAATAATTTTTAAAATCTATTTTATTTTAGTTTAGTTTATTTCTATGCTGCCTTCCTCCCAAAAAAGGATCCAAGGCGGCTCGCAGTATAAAAAAACATTAAAACACATTTTTAAAGGACAAATAAAATAACCTAATTAAAACACTACAAAGTCAAAATTTAAAACATACAAAAGTTTAAAAAAACATAATCCACAACAACAACAACCCCCTCCCTAATAAAACCAGCCTTGAATGATTTTTAAAAGCCTGCTTGCATAAAAATGTTTTTACCTGCCAGCAAAAGGCTGTCAGTGAGGGGGGCAGCCTAGCCTCCCATAGAAGGGAGTTCCAGAGGGTGGGAGCAGCCACTGAGAAGGCTCTCTCTCTCGTGTCCTCACCAAGCAAGCCTGGGATGTTGGGACCGAGAGAAAGCCTTCTCCTGAGGATCTTAAGGCTCTGGCTGGTTTGTATGGGGAGATATGGTCTCTCAAATAGTCTGGACCTAAACCATGTAAAGCTTTATAGGTCATGACCAGCAGTTTGAATTGTGCCCAGAAATGAACCAGTAGCCAGTGAAGCTGTTTCAATAAGGGAGTTATATACTGTCTAAAACTGGGTCAGGGAGAGTGTAAACCCATCCAGCACAGGCAAAGTCTCGGTTCCCTGATCTTCCTTACAGCTTACTATGAGCACTTCTGTCTTTTCTGGATTAAGCTTCAATTTGTTTGCCCTCATCCAATCCATTACTGATAGTAGACACTGGTTGAACACAGAGACAGCTTTTTTGGAGTCAGATGGAAAGGAGACATAGACTTGGGTGTCATCTGAATACTGATGATACCACACCCCAAAGCTCCAGATGACCTCTCCCAGCAGTTTCATGTAGATGTTAAATAACATGGGTGACAAAACAGAACCATGTTATTGTTGCCCTATAAATCCTATTTGATCAGATAATAGCTCAGTGAAAGAGAAACTTTGGTTATTTTACAGGGGGGAAAAGCGATCGGGGCAAATGTAGTGTGAACCACACTCAGCTGTTGAATCGATCCATCGATTCGGATCACAAAACACTTTATTTGTAAGTGGGAATGAGGCCATATTATTTGTAAGTGGGAATGAGGCACTGACATTAACGTTGGATCTGTAACAAGTATGCTATTTTAGTAGATTGCTCCCACTGTTTGTACTTTTCTCTCACTCACAATGTCATGATTCTTTCAAGACTGAATGCTTAGCCAATAAAGCTTCAGACATGAATCAATGTTAATAATAGAAAGCAAAATCAAAGGTTCTAAGAGAGGTGATTGAAATCACAATGTTCTTTAATTTGTTTCAGAAAGGTTCTCATCTGGTAACATTTCCCCATCTAATTTTTAAAAATGGTTTTACAGTTCATGTTACATACACTTACATAGTCTTAACTTTTTATATGAAGTACAGAAAATTCATAACAACTCCCATATGTATTTTTTAAAAATAAGGAACATGATTTTTTTATGGAATGTGGGCTGGATATATGGGGTATTCGATTGCTTTTCCATTTCCATTTCAGTAAAAATTCAGAAACCATTTTGTTTTTCCATATTCTGTCCTGAAGGTAGCCTCTAGTTCTGAGTATAGGTTACAAATCAGGATAATCAAATGTTGTGGTACATTAATTTCTTTAAGAGTTATCCATAGTTTTTTAAAATGATCTATACAATCAAAGGCTTTGCTATAATCTATAAAATGACTCTTTAGTGACTCTTTCTGGGAGGCATTCTCTGGAAGAAAAAGAGCGTACAATGAAATAACATAAAACAACATAAAAAACAAAAACAAAATAAAAACATGCAAGCACAGGTTGAGTTTCTTTTGAAATTCTTTGCTGCATTCCATTATCTAATGTATGTTTGCAATAAGTTTGCCTCTTCCCTTTTTGAACCCAGGTTGGGCATCTGGCATTTCTCTCTCTCTCTCTCTCTCTCTCTCTCTCTCTCTCTCTCTCTGTGTGTGTTTATATATATATGTGTGTGTGTGTGTGTGTGTGTGTGTGTGTATACACAAACAGTCTTTGTTGTAGAATTTTCGGCATCACTTTGCTTGCATGGAAAATTAATGCAGTCATCCTGTGGTTACTGCAGTCCCTGCTTTCCCCTTTCTTGGGGGTTGGAATGTACACAATATGACCCTTTTATTTGTAGCTTTGGTAACTGGGGAGATTATTGTACGTCCATTGTCACCCAATCTGGTCACAGGCTTGAATGAGTAAAAATGGAACTTATCACTCACCTTTTTGCCAAGCTCAGCCACATTGCATACCCAATCGAATCTTGCCGTACCTTCTGAAGGACGGGAAAGCATTGCAGATTTGAAAAGTACCCCATGGTTCCAGATCAGGTACGCGATACAGCTGAGTTGAGCAAAAAAGTGTGTGATAAGATCCATTTTCACCCATTCAAGCTCGTGCCAAGCCCATGCCTGGATCGGGTGAAAAGAGATGTGCAATAATCTCCTAAGTGTAGATTCAACAGAAAATAGGATTCTATGACGTTTGGAATTTTGTTTGAGAATTACCTAATTGCAAATCATCGTATTGAAAATGACTTACTGGTTTGTTCCCTGAGGCTCTGCTCTAGGTTTCTTGGCAGCCTCAGCCCTAGTGCTAGCAACAAAAAGTGCATCTACACTACAGAAATGATGCAGTTTGACACCACTTTAAGTACTGTACCTCCATCCTATGGAATCTTGGGATCTGTAGTTTTATACTGCCTTTAGCTTTCTTTGCCAGATTGTACTCACAAAATTACAAATCCCAGAATTCTGTAGGATTGAGCCATGTCAGTTAAAGTGGTATCCAAATGCACTATTTCTACAGTGTAAATGCACTCAAAGAATAGAAAATTTTCATTTCTGCCAACCCTGATGGAATACCCTCCCTCTGAGATCCATTCTGTTCTAATGCTATATGGGCAGTATATTAGCCAACATGTGAATGTTCAGGAAAGCCTTCAACGGCAAACCATTTCTTTCCTTCTTATGAATATGTTGAGCCTGCTTCTCTGGTTCCAGTGTGGTTACAGAGGCTTTGGGAATTCTGTTTTTGTTCAGCTTTTATTTTATTTATTTATTGGGTTTTATTAATATTATTATTAATGTTAATCTATTTAGTGCCATAAATCTACTTTTTTGCAATGTTTGTTTCTTTGGATAGTTGTTTAATGAATGTTACAGTGTTGGTTTTATTGTTTGTACATATTTTACTGTTATAAGTCTTGTGGACTTCTTTTGCATGGGGGAAAACAGGAGATGCATTTTTTTCAAAAGCTGATTACCTTTACTACCACTAGTAGAAGAACTGATGCTCTGATTCAGTCATTAAAGGACTATTTAAAATTTGCATATATCACATCAGCAAAGAACCCATGCTAGGTTTACAAACCACCCACCCAAACTAGGCTCATTTTGTGATTGCTGGGTGGGAGGTTACTAAGTATTGAAGTTTAAAATCCTTATCTGACTATGTCTGGCCAAGCTGCTGATTAGTGTTAATTGTATAGGCATTGTGTGTGTTGTGTTTGTGATGTCTTTCAATCACTGGGGCCTAGGCCATCACTCATGTCACACATTGCAAGCCACCCAACAGCTGTTAGATGACCTAGAGATGAAAGGCTTTTCTCCTGTAAGCAATCCCCTGAGTCATCCCGTCACCATCCCCTGAATTGCTCTATAAATCCTGATAACGGCTGAACACATTGTAAACCAATAGGGCAGACTCCCCTGATGCCTCTGGAGAGCTGCCACTGGGATGGGATATCTCAGCTGGTGCTGAGGAAATCCTATGATATGGTAGTTGCTTCTGTCCCCAAACTGCAGCACACACCTCTTGGGACAGTGACAGCAGCAGTATGCTTTTGTAGGTATTTGCATTTGCTGCTAGTGTAAGCTAGACAGATGGCAGTCTTGGCCAGCAGTCTCACAATAGGAGTAAACATGAAAGGATTGAAATGAATTTCGCTGTTGTCTGGGTACAGTAATTTTGCATGCAAGTTTCAGTCCTTAATGTAGTGGTATATTTTGACACATATATATACACACACTAGCAGCATATAGCATAATACCCAGTTTATGACGAATTATATGACTGCACTTTTGTAGAGAGTTACTATGGAGAAAGATCCCTTGAACTCAGTGATGCTGGCTTCTGACCACTTCGATTTCCGCTTGTAAAATGCTTTTCAGCCTTAACAAAAGGCTGGCTGAAATGCAAGCTTTGGCTTTTAATTAGAACTGCAAACAGCCTTGCACAGAAATGTTACCATTTGAAAAGCAAGAGTGAACTAGGAACTGCAGTTAAGAAGGAAATAAATAAGGAGTTTGTCGTATGCCTTCAAGTTGTTTCTGACCTAGGGCAATCCTAAGGAATCTCTATCATGGGGTTTACTTGGCCAGTTTTTTCAAAGGGGGTTTGCCATTGCCATAAATAAATAAAACTTTTATTTATATCCTGCTTTTTGTTAAAACAATCAAAGAGGAGTACACCATTAAAATAGTACAACAATATATACACAATATTCCCCCCTTAAAAAAGAATTAAACAGTTAAGGATTAAAATTACAAAACATTAAAACAAAGATATTGGGCAAAGTCATAGCATATATGGAAGAGATCATTTTGGCCGAGTATTGCAATCATCTGAGGCTTTCATGGCTCAGCAGGGATTCAACCCTGGTCTCCAGAGTCATGGTCCAACACTTAAACCACTATGCAGTACTGGCTCTCTACTGTTCTGTTTTGCTCACACAAACCTGTGTTAAGTGATGTATTCAGCTGTCCCAATTTAGCAGGGATAGCTCCAATTAATCTTCTGTCATCTCACTGTTTCAGCTGCTTTTAAAGGGTGCCAGTTTATCTCTTCTCCTCCACTTTTCCTCTTTGTCCTCAGCTTATTTGCACTGGTGCAAATTGCATTCAATGTGCAAAAGTGGTTTGTATTCAATTAACTCAGCAGGGGTCAATCGAAGGAGAAGAGATAGTGGGATCCTCCCTGTAGACTCAGAGGCCTGCAGCCACCTCCAGCTGCACCGGATTGGGGCTGCAGCAACTGCACAATGCACCCCCCCCCATCTGACCTTTCCAGGGTGCAATAGCCATGGCATCATGGTTTTAAAGCATAGGGCTTGTGTCGTATGGATGCCATACCCCAACTTTGCCCTAAGGCACCCCCTCAGTCAAAAGCAAACTGCTGCAGCCACTCCTATATGGTTTTCCTCATTAAATTTTGCCATCTGGACTATAATGTCACTTAGCCACAGATGCCTCCATTTTCATCTGTAAATATTGGAGTGTATGGTGTGTTTGTGTAGAAAGAATGATTTAACAGATGCTTCCTAAAGGGTTTCCTTGTCTTGATTCCATGTAAATTTGTGTAATTCACTCAGGTGGAGTAATAGAATCATAGAATCATAGAGTTGGAAGAGACCATAAGGGCCATCCAGTCCAACCCCCTGCCATGCAGGAACCCTCCATCAAAGCATCCCTGACAGATGGCCATCCAGCTTCTGTTTAAAGTCCTCCATAGATCTGATTGTTTGCAGTGGTTTGTTCTTTAGGTATTTATGAGAAATAATAGCAATTCTTTTTTTGGCAAAGGTCAAGTTCAGGAAGATCATGTTGACTTGTAAAAGTTTCCCTTTTATTGGGCATGTCTACATGTTTAAAATACTCCTCATTCTAGTCAAATAGAATATGATCCAGCCATATGTGATTTACAGGAGTTTGGGCTTCTTGAGCCCCCCCCCCCAAAAAAAACCTTCTTAAATTCCTAGAAAAGGGCTTTGCAGTTTTTACAAGAGTATTTGCTGAAATTTGCAGAAATGTGCATTACTGCATATGTGGACATCCGTCTGCTTTGCATGTGTTCAGATACCTGTACATTTTCAGCAAAGGGAGAGTGAACAGATGCAAACTGAGATGAATTTGTGCTGGAAAGTGAAGACAATTAACCATCAATGTGAATGTGTGAAAATGTGCACCAATGCACATAGTACACTTATGTATTATGTGTAAATAATAATAATAATAATAATAATAATAATAATAATAATAATAATGTATTAGCGTTCTGTGCAGTCATGCTGGCCACATGATCACAAAGTAGTCTCTGACAACACTGGTTCTTTGGCTTAGTAACGGAGATGAACACTGCCCCCTATGTTCGGACATGACTTGACAACCTTGCCAATGGAGAATACCTTTACCTTTTATTATGTACATAAGTGTACATAGTACTTATGTGTACTATGATTTCTGTTGTTGAAACACTTTCTTCTGAGTTCTTTTCTTTTGTATTCCAAGTGAATCATTGCATCAACATACTAACATCATTATCTTATAACTTATAAAATAAATTGCCATTTGGGTTACCTCATAGGGATAAGAAAAAATGTAAGCTTCACTTCCTTTTGCAACTGATTTAATAAATAAATAAATAAATCACAAGTTCTTTCCATCCCAAATACACAACTTGCAAATTTCAGTAAATTCTTCAAACATTTACTGAACAAAATTCTCCCACATTTACTCTTTCAAAATTCAATAGGTACAGTTTTCCACGCATGAAGAGAACCCAGTTGCACTTGGTATTAAACATAAGGAGCCTCTAAGGAAAACAAAAAGAGGACAATGTTTTAATTTAACACTGTAGCATCATATAAACACACAGTGGTTGAAACTTATAAGAGTTAAGGACACAAACCCCTGAGCCTGGGTGAACAAATCTTTCCATTTTGTTTTGTCCCTCATTTGGAGTTTTAACTCCCAGATTCTTTCCATTCTGAATATGAAGAAAATTAAGGATTTGGCTGCATTCATATCAAAAATGAACTGAAACAAAATTTTCACCCATCCCTATTCACTTTGAGTTCAGTAAACACTTTAGTTGACAAGAACTGAGAGATGTGGCACTAATAATATATAGAACACAATATTCCTGTGCTTATACCCCATACAACCTGTCTCAAATTAACAATAGAAGGTTTGGAAATGGCTTAGTTGAGTGGGAAGTAAAAAAAGAATGAATGGTTTAATCTTTGACTGGGGAATAAAGTAATGGGGAATAATGGAAATAGGTAGTGTAAAAAATATTACATGCAATTTTCTAAGGATTGGATTTCTTTAGCTGGCTCTTTGTATTGGCAGCTTTTCCTACTAGGTTTTTCTTTTTTAAGCTGTTCAAAAGCTATGTGACAGCTCCACCATATGACGTTTTTTAAAACTGTGGCTCTTTCATTTTCTTATATAAAATATTAGTACTTGTGATACAGAGAACCCGCAAAATGTCACAAATGGTGTAATAACTATGGCCAGGATCTATATCTTTGTAAGTGGACTTCTGTATGTGAGAATTAGAATTGGGCAGTTTTGTAACATCTATATCTAGTAGAGGATATCTGTTATGTTAACATGTAGCAAAGCTGGCAAAGTGAGTGTAACATAACAGGACTGATGCACATGGGGCACTAATTCACTTTGGACACTCTTGCCAGTGTCCTGATATGCACCTTCACAATTTCCTAACAGGGTTTCTTATACTCTGCTACTTAGCTGAGTACAGTGGTTCCTTCACATTTGCTGTAGTTAAGGTTGAAGGAACCCCATGAATGTGGAAGTACCGTGAATTCAAATAAAACTATTCTTTTTACCTGAGAGAACACCTTTCTAGGAATCTTCAGGTCCTCCAGTACAACTCTGTGGTCAACATCTGCCAGAGGTTGAGCATTAAATCATGCTGGAGGACCTACATATGCTTAGAGAAGCGTTTTCTCTAGGAACTTCTAGTTTCTCCAGCACAACTCTGGCAGTGTTGCGCTGGAGGAACTAGAGATTCCTAGAGAGAACATATTAATCAAAGCCACAAATAATCGAAGCCACAAAAGTCAAAGCCGTAAATGTGGAGGGCCAACTGTATATTAAAGTTATGTTTTGCAAAATGTGATATAGGATTCCAATGAATAATAATAATGTATGTATGTGTATATGTCCTCACATTAACTCTCATTTTATTTCAACCCCATGAATTTCATAGGGTTTTCTTAGGTAAAGATTACTCAGAGGTGGTTTTGTAAGTTCCTTCCCTGAAATATGGCCTACAGCACCTGGTGTTCATTGGCAGTCTCCCATCCAAGTACTAACCAAAGCTGACATTGATCAGACTATTCTCAGTTCCATCTCATCCTTACATTTTCAACCTTCCCAGAAGCTTGGTTTTGTGGTTGTAAGAAGAAAATATAGTACACAAAAATACACGTATGTGGGCACTTTTTCTCATCATTGCCTAAATTTTAAAGTATACCTTAAAGCCAAATTTCAAAAACTGGGCTTGAAACAGTTTCTCCACCTTAAATTTAGACAACAAATGATGACATATTAATAGATATAGCATTATGATGGGTTTGCCTTAGGATCACCATAAACCTAAAAGCACACAAGTATTCATACAAAATTTCATTTCAGGTCAAGTTTTCCCTCTCTCTTTGCCTAGGATTTGGAAGACAAGGTTTTGTTTTTGTTTTTAGTTTGATAAATGAAATATTTAACATATTTTAAACAAAATATGAAGGTCTACACATGTACTAGCATAGGTACTTACACCTATGCCTTTTTGTACATGTACAGGTCTCAGATAGTTGGTATTCTTTTATTATAGTGATCTAATTCTCAATCTTGTTTTCTTCTAATTCATTTTAAGAGTTGTTTTGTTACAATTAGCTGCTTTTTTAAAATGGAATTTTATCATTTGGTTTATTCTTCTTGCTCTGAACTCTTGGACAGACAGATATGGGCCAGATCAGATTAAATGTGAAGGAAATAAATACCTGTAGATCGAATTAAGAAAATGAGTGAAAACAATTTATCTAGTTATCTGCCCTTTGGCTAGGATCACCCAAAGCGCATTAGAAACATAGGAAGAAAAAGTGAAATTTAAAGGACAACATTGGGGAAAAATGTCACCTGTTTTTAAATGTCAGTACTGAATCTAAATGTGTTTCAGCAATGACTACATGAAACATTTAATTAAATAATTATATAAACCAACTTTCCATTTCATGAGGCAGTAATGCAATTCATGAGTGCATAACTTATGAGACCGAAGGTGGAGTAGTTTATCACAGTGAAAGAATCTGATTACTACTTGGCAAAATGGAGAACCAATGATAAGGAAAAGGACACTAACACAAAATGAGGCCAGTGGATTGGCTTCGTTTTTGTAGTAAGTGTACCTTTAAACTATAAACTTATTTTAAACTTTAAACCTAACAAAAAAATTCTAACAATGGAAACAAATACTGTCCGAATTAAGAATTGAGGTAATCACTTGACTTCCACTTAGTTCCTATAGAACATGATGAGTTAACTGAACTTGCATCAAATTATAATTATAACTACATAACCATAAGATGATCTATTAAGACACAATATGATCAGTCTGCTAGAGCTAGTGACAAATAAAGGTTCAGTTTTAAAAATCACACATGATCCAGTAAAACAATAATCTATGACAACTTATTTATTACTTCCTGTCTATCTTGCTTTTCTTCCAACGAGTTCAGAATTGTGCTTTTTTGCACAAATGTTACTTGTAAATCATAATTCCCATATACCACTGAATGTAATGCTAGTAGTTGTGACATAAACAACTAGCAAAATTAAAATTATATCTTCAAATTACAATATCATATTGCACAACCTAAATAAATTTACATACACATAGTGAAGATTTGTTTAAAATGTGATGTTTTTAAAGAAAAATTAAACAGAATATTTTTTAAAATATATTTTTAAAAAGAATAAAAATTTAAAATTTTGAAATTTGAAATATTAATTTTAAAAATTCTGGAGCCTGCCCTTTCTCCTCCCACTAAGCTTCCCCCACTCCCACCATCTTTTACAGCATTTTATTTTTAATTTTTAAATTAATATTCTTAATATATACAATACATATCATATTTCTATATATATATATATATTCCTACATTCTGTTACATTCTTTTACATTTTAACAAGTTATTTTATATTTCACCTCAGTGCCCCCCTTCCCCGGAGCCATTTCCATCCTTCTATTCCATCCAGACTTTCAGTTCATCTTGTGGAGGTAATCTTCCATCTTGTTTTCTCAGTGCTTTCTCAATAAATTCTTTCCAAATCCCCTCAAAATCGTTTCTTTTCCATAGTCCTTTTTTTTACTTTAAATTTACATGTCAACTTATCATTAATTGCTAATTTCCATACCTCTTTATACCCATCCTCCACTTCTACATTTATTTTTGTTTTCCAACACCTTGCTATTATTAATCTTGCTGCTGTAAGCAAATTTGTTACCAAATATTTTTCTTCTTTTTTCCATTTCTCTGAGTTATATAATGATAACAAAACTATTCTCAATCTTCTATCTATTTTTATATTCTTAACATTTTCTATTTCTAATATCACCTTTTCCCCAAAATTTTATACATATTTACATTGCCACCACATATGCATATATGACCCTACTTCTTGACAACCTCTCCAACAATTTTTGAATTATTCTTATCAATGGAGTCAAATACCATTTCCAAATCAATTTATAATAATTTTCTTTAATCATGTCTTTTCCCCTAAATTCTATCCCATTTTTTTATCATTTATTTTACATCCTAATTCTTCTTCCCATATTCCCTTCAAAATATTTTCTTTTATTTCCCCTCTTTTATTTTCCATCAACAGTTTATAGATTTTTCTTTTATGTTCTTGTTTTCTTCCATTTCTCTTCCTTTCTGAATTATTTGTTCAAATTGTGTGTACTTTTTCTTTTCTACATTCCTTTTCCTCCAATTTTTAATCCATTGTTCTATTTGCATAAAATGAAACTACAAAATGTTTATCTCCATAAGTTTTTCATTTATATTTATACCAGTTATCCAGCTAATTTTTTGCATCCTTCACCAGACAATCAAAGGTGGTTTCAATTAAGACATAGGTAAGTACACCTGAGCAAAGATGTTGTGCCAGTATGGCTGTCTCCTAGCAGCATACTCATGTTGGCTTTAGGATTTTGGGATTTAGGGTTCAAAAATTTAGCTTCCCAGCTCAGATGCCAGGAGCTCTCTCTCTCTCTCACACACACACACACACACACACACACACACACAGAGCCAAGATAATTTTCTAGAAAATTATTGTTGCCAGAAGGAGAGTGTTAAGGAGAGAGAAGTTTATGTTCCATGTAAAAGTATCCCTCTTCAACAGTTTCTGATTATTAGTGCTAAATTGAGCTCAGCAAATGAGCACTACTATTTCAATGACCTAGGATTTTACAAGCATTCTGAGACTAAGAGTTTAGATGTAATATGCACATAAAAATGTAGCATGGAGGATAAAAATGTGGGAAGGAAGCGAAAATGCCTACTAGTCCCAGAGCCTTGCTTCTTCCTGGCATTCAACTAGTACGTGACTTAACCCAATGCCAGGGGCTGTCCCTTGGCCAGAGTTGTTTTGTTTTGGGGACTTTTTTTTTTAAAGATGGCACATGGGGAAAATTCAGCCTTCTTTTCCATTTGCCATTATATAGAGCTGCTCATATAAGAAGTTGTTTTATACATACAATTGGCCCATCCAGGTGAATACTGTACACACTGGCTGGTGACTGCTCTTCAGGGTTTCAGACAACAATTATCTTCATTTCCACTTAGAGATTCTGATCACTGTACTGGGACTTCCTGCACAAGGAGCAGGTTCTCATCCATTCAGTTATGACATCTCCTAGTTTATGGTGCTACCACTCTTCTCCATATATATATATATATATATATAGAGAGAGAGAGAATATCATTGACTTCATCCTATGGCTATATATGTCCCACAGAGAGGATGGACTTTGGAAAACAACAGGTTGAGGAAGGCAATGTTATACCACCAAGGTAGCTTCCCAGAAGAGGGAGTCACTAGCCTGCTATCCTCTGCACTTGGGCACTGTTACGGTTGGGCCATGAGAAACTATCTGGAATGAATGTGGAATAAGAGGCTGTGAGTTTGGGTTCAAAAGTGACCACAGCAAGAGGACAAGCCAAGAGACAGGACTAGAGAACAAGCTGAAGGAAACACTAAAGAAGATGAGAAGTAACACTGAGTTTAAGTATACTATGATGACTGAGCCACCCTTTTCTTGGATAGAAAGTCTGCTTATACTACTTCCAACTCAGGAAAAGCCAAAGGCAAGTCAGCTTGAGTGGAGTCAGCCAGGAGATTACTACACACAGCTCTTAAACCATGAAAAAAAAGTGGCTTTGGTGTTACCTATCGCATGACATCAGCTCTAACCAGCACTATTAGGGCATCCCTTTTCATTGATGGAGCAACCTGTCAATAAGCTCACAGTCACACTAGATCCTAGGTGCAAAATGTTGCTGCTGAGACAGTTGCAATATTGTCAATCATGTGTTCTCAGTTACCCTCTTCTTCCTTGTCCTCCATCCCTCTTGCTATTCCCAAGCAGGCTGATTACTTTTCATTTTCCCCCTCTTTCTTCTCTTTCTTTCTCTTTTATTTAACAAACAGAATTTTGGAATTGCATGACAATTTATTACATAAAAATAAAAATTTAAAAATGGAAAGCATGTTTGATTGGACATAAGGCAGGGACGTGGGGTTAAGGGGGAGTCAGGAAAATAGCATGATGGCAGCAGTCATGCAATTGCCAAGATGTGTAGTGATGGCTATAATACAAATAGGTATAATTCTGACAAACAGAACTGCAGCAAGAACAGGACTCATGCAGTAAAGTTTAAACGTTATTCTCTGAGAGATTGCAGCCATGTGCTTAAGCATATTAGGAAACAGTTAGCTGTTCTTGATACTTTACTAAAAGCTGTAATTTTTCAGTTCCCACTGTAATACAGTGGTTAGCACACAGGCAGAGTAATCCAACTGCCAGGAGAAGGTACTGCATGTACAGGTCACTGGTTATCAGATAGTATAAGGAACCATGGAGGGTAATCTGCCTTTCAAATGTTGTGCCTGACCAAACCATTTTCCATATGAAACTTTAAAGTTAGCAAAATAGACCATATGTTTGTCATGTTGCCAATAAATCACTATGTTTTTGGAATCTTGTGAATGTTAATAACACACATTTCAGCAGTTGGTAAGAAAATCCAAGACTCCCCAGTGCTGCTCATATTCATTGTCACATGCCATATAATGTGACAAAACTAAAATGCATTGTGATCCTCTTCTAGGCAGGCATATCAATATACATATGTCCACATATCCATATCAACCAATACCTTTTCTTGTTTTTTTTTTTCTTTCAGTCTTACTATCCAGATGCACTCCCATTAGATGGCTCTTTCCATCCTGGGTGAGTGAGTGACTGAATGAACGTTAAACTTTAAAATGTGGTGAGGTTTTCTTCCTTTAAAGTTATTACCTTTCAGTGCTGAATTTTTTTGGAAAGGTTTTACAAGTGAGAATGAGTCACAGCCTCTTCCTGCTTCTCTTGCAACTTTCTAATCACATTTTTTTTTCATTTGTAGACTTTTGTGCTTTGTACTTGAATGGCAGTCACTAAGCATCTGGACTGATGCTTAATGGAATACCATCACCAAGACCACTACCACTACCCACCTGACATCTCCTGAGGCCATCCCTAGGATGCCCCTGACTGGGAAACCATAGGTTCCTTATATATTTTAATAGATATTTTAAACAAATGATAGAGTTCAACAAAAATAAGTCAATAGGCTACAAAACTGTATTACCTCATAATGGGCTAAACCCTTTTCAAGGCTTGTAAGGAAGGAACTAGCAAAACCACCTCTTGAGCATTCCTTACCTAAGAAAACCCTATTCATGAGGTAGCCAAAAGTCAACATGAAGGCACACACACACAGAGTTAATATTAGCGTAAATTCATCACTGTCTGAAATGAGACATTAAGATGCTAATTAAATAGTCATGTCAATATTTTAGTTTTAACTAGCAAAGCACTGAAACTGATTCTCTAAATGTAATTTTGCAATTATACCTCTCCCCTTTTCCTGATCCAGTATACTAGAATTTTAATAGGAACCAGTTCATGAAAAGTTACTAGCTTGTTATTACTCCAATAAATGCATTTTTATTTGTTTATCCTTCTCACAGTTAATTTATACATATAAATTTGAAGTTGAAAATACCTGAAGTGGCAACACAACAATAATTACCATCCAATTGTTTGTCAAGGTGGCTATCCTTGTTATCCAATGTGATTTTGGATTATTATTTTTTTACAAAATAATTTAATTTCCTAGTTAGTTACAATTACTCTGAATGAGATCATTTTTGATTGCCTAATTTCAAACCCACAGAAATCTTATAAACACAGTGACTTGTTTTTATGGCCAATATATTAGTGGTACAGATTAGGCAAGTCCTAGAACAGTATCTGTTACATATTTTATTTATTTATTGTATAGTCTATTTATCTGTGACATTTGAAGGTATGCACATTAAGCTGGGTAGACTTGGGAGTTATTGCATTTTTAAAAATGTGATTTATCCCTGATGGGATACAGTCACATTTCAGATTATTACCTGGTTTTATCACACTTAAAATCTGAGCCTGATTCCATCTCCCAGTTTCCAGAATCAGTTCAGGTTTGACATGATTGTGGTAAGGATTTGACTGAAATGTTTGTTTGTGAATTCATTATCCATATTTGTGTAATTGTTTTGCTGTGAGAAGAAGATGGCAAAAGACACAGATTTCCTTTGCTCCTTGCCCCAGAACTGATTCTATCCGTCCTTCTTACTACATCTCCTTGTCATTTGCGGATTGTAGAATAATCTTGTAGTGTAATAATGTTATATATTTTAATCATGTTTTATGTTAATTTTATAGTTTGGGAGGGAGGGTTGGGTCAGGGTTTTGTGAGTTTTATATTGTGTATCATATAAACTCTGTTGTTACCCGCCTCAATCCCCAAATGCAAGAGGCAGGATATAAATAAATATTTTATTATTTATTTATTCCAGTGGCAGTGTTCAGTGGTCAAGAACATAATATGAATCATGTCCCCAATTTTTGTATCTTATGGGTGTCATAGGTCTGTTTCTCTTTGGATTGAAATTTGGCTTTGAGTACTATATATTATGGTTTTTATTTTGATTATCTCACCTCTAAATGAACCCCTTCCAGAAACCATCAATGATTCATTCTTTGGGAGCTACAGATGCTATTACATTAACTCTTGACAAACATTTAACAAAATATGGTTACAGAAAGTAGTGCAAGATTTAATGTATGAAAGAAATTAGCTAGCCTAAAAGCCACCAGAATCATTGAGCCGCCACATGATTTAGTACAGTTTTAGATTACCACTGCAGCTGTATGTTCCACCCTAGAGATGGAGCTGGCCTACACTACAAATTTAGAAATTATGAAGCTGTCGAAAGCATACACATTTCTATTTCTCATGAAGGTTCATGTTCCTAAATAGGCTGCTGATTCAAGATCCAGCTGGGATTCCTTTTCCCTTAAACATCTGAAATAAAGGTGGAACATGGCAGTCCCAGCTCCAGTGACCATAGTATTACCAGCACACTTATTATGTTGTCCAGTCACTCAGGCCCTCTGCTGTGTTTGAAACATTGGCTCTGACTTTCAGCAAGCGATACAGAAAATAAGCAGCTTGGTGAATGAAGAGGATAAAGCTCTTATATCTACTTGAATGGAAATGAATTTCTGCATATAGAGAAAGAAAAGTTAATACCTGTGCCGTGGTGTCTGTAACCTTCTAGCACTCAGAAAGAATGCCTGTTTGGCAGCTCTTGAGGCCTGGCCCTAACTCCCCAGTTTTCACAGGTTGTCTCCAGGGTACAAATTCTCCAGTCTGGGTGGGCTCATCTTCAGGCAAGCGGAAAGGACTGTGAGCACACCTTCAGATCAGCTGTTAAAGTATTCGCTTGCTACAATTTCTAAGGCTTAATCAGTTTGTTGTTATAACTTGCAAAAGCTTTCCAGATAGTCAATATATGTACATAGTTAGCTTTCTCCTTCCATCCCTCTTATTGTAGCCCCATGGCTCACTTGCCACTTTGTTTCTGGCTAGAAGTAAATTGGCTAGATTAAATATTCCTTATCTCAAGAAGGTGAGAAGGATTAACCCAGTCTCAGAACAGTCCCTTTAACATAAGAATTCTGACTAAAGGCTGGAGCAGACAGGCCGGAAAGAGCGGCCCGAGTCCACTCTGGTCAGAAGTGGGTCCAAACCCCACTGACTGCACAGACTGCTCCCAAGGCAAACTGTGCATGCAGGGGCCAACAGGAGTTGGATTATCCAAACTCCTTTTCGCTCTGCTCCAGAGGACTGGGGCACAGCTTTGGCGCAGCTTCCAGACGCTTTGGAGGTGTGCGTCATCTAATTGGCATGCCTCCAAAGCATCCAGAAACCACTTCTTTCTGCCCATCTACTTTGCCCCTTAATCTCGAAAACAGGAAAATATGTTCTCTGTGTGTTTGACCAACAAACTGTGACAACTGTGGTTGGTACTTAATGCATAGCACTGAATGACATCACCACAAGTAGGTCTCAGGTTTTGGCAAGAGACCAGAAAGATCTAGTGACTGTTCAAAGGAGTGCATTAGAGCCCTAGAAGAAGAGAATTCCAACTACAGATGGAGCCACAGAGATAGAAGTCTGGCTTAAAGAAAACAAACTCTAAAAAGGGAGTAACAGGTCCCTAGAAAATTAGCATAACTTTTAGCATCTGGATGTCAAGGTAAAGAGGAAGCCAGACATGTCATCTAAGCAGTCTTTCCACTATGTTGTCATACATTTTATTTCATTCATATTACAACAGTTGTTTTTAAATTAGCGCCATAATTGTATCAATTAGTGTATAGAAGTTTTAAAGGGGCCAGCATGGTGTAATGGTTTGAGCATTGGACTAAGACTAGGGCACTGGGAGACCAACGTTTGAATCCTGGCTCAGCCATGGAAACTCAATGGCTGGTCTTAGGCAAGTCATACTCCCTCAGCCTCAGAGGATGGCAATGTAAAGAAACTTGTCAAGAAAACCCTACCATATGGTCGCCATAAATCAGAACCGACTTGAAATCACACATAAACAACAATGCAAGTGTTAGGCATGTTTGTCTTCTCTATTCATCCCTTCTTTGTCCTCTTTTACAGTGATGAATCCCTCCTTACTTGGTCAGGAGCCACTCTAGGTCTGCAAATAGTCCTGGAATCCAGAATTACTGGGAGAAGGGAAATACCAGCTGCTGTAGGCTATATTTCAGAGAAAGGAACTGACAAAACCACCTCTGAGTATTTCTTGTCTAAGAACACCCTATGAAATTCATGGGGTTGACATAAGTCAACAGGTGACTTACACACACACACACACACACACACACACACACACACATGCAAAGATTAAGGGGCAGTCTTACACATGTGGCTCACATCACATGCCCAAAGGTCAAAACGTCTTGGATACATTTTCAAGATTTTATTTCTAAAATGTCTAACCAGACTCTTCACTTTCGTGGAGCATTGTTCTTACTATCAATAATTTTGCAGAAACAATGAGGGCTTGAATTGATGGTGTTGGGAAACAACCTTTGATCCCTTTCATACTAGCAGCAGCAAGGATAGAAACTGCTCACAAATGGAGATACTGGAGCAAACTGAGCCACCATTGCATATATCAAAGTTCTGGCTCAATGGATTTTGAACAATATAGCTAGACTGTTGAGTCAAACAACCATCTGTGTGAATCACCCAATTGATCTAAGCAATGTTCTTGTGAGTTTATAACTCAATATACCAGTTGTGATTTGTTGTTCTATCATTGCTGTTATTGTCATGCGTATCTTTTCCAGAAAATTTAAAATACCTAAAAACCTTTAAAAAGAACAGAACCCTTTCATAGCACATAATTGTAGCACTGTGATTCCATTTGAACTGCCATGGCTACATCCCATACAGTCTTGGGATTTGTAGTTTGGGGAGGCACAAGAGCTCTCTGACAGAGAATTCTTAACTCTCTAAATTGCTAATCCCAGGATTCCAGAGGAGGTTGCCATGGCAGTTAAAAGGGAATCACAGTGCTATAACTGTGTCATGTGAAAGGGTCCCATATTGTGTAACAAACTTGTCACTTCAGAATGTTTTGTTGTTGCTGTTGACTGAGCAACTTGGACCAATTGGACCAATTACCCTGGACCAATTACATACAGAATATACGGTGCCCTTGGATCACTTACATACAGAATATACAGATTTGTGAAAACTGATCCTGCAAGGTATACATCTACTGCAAGAACAGGATGCAGTACAGACAGGAAGTGGTCAAGATGCAACAGCAGGAATTAGAAAACAGGCCACAAAAACTTAACAAAGCTGAAGATGAAACAGAAGTAGACTGGGAAAGCATTTTTGTGATAGACTGCTGCCATTTTCTTTTCAAGCCAAGAACCATACCCCTACCTATCTAGTCCTTAAAGTAGTTCTGGCTTGGGCGATGCCATGTAGTTTCCATGTAGTTTCTTTACTTTTTAATGTGTTTTTGCTTCTGTTGAAATGCAGGAGGAATATAAAGGAACTACATTGCATTTGAGGAAGGTCTAAATACCTATAAATGCACCAGTTCCCATCTGATCTTGGTCAGCCCTGGCTACCACTTAGATGGAAGACTGCCAATGAATATCAAGTGCAGAAGGCTATATAATCAGAGGAAGGAATTAGCAAAACCATCTCCGAGTATCTTCCGTGCCAAAGAAAACACTATGAAATTCATGGTGTCACCAGCAATGTCTTGAAGGCACACACACACTTGGCATTTGGGAATACAGTGTTTCTTAACTCATGAATTCTTTTTCCTCCTAAACAAATGGCTGTCTTGGTAAAGACAAAAAAGGATTTCTGTACAAATTTAGTGAGAATGGTTGCCCGTTGAAATCAAATTGTTGCTGGATAAGAATGAAGCAAACAGAGAAATGGAGAGAGTGGAAAGAATGGGGAAGCAGTGGAATGTATTCCTCTATGCAGAGTCACATAGCACAACCACATTTCACAGCTTCCTGCTATGGTTACAGGCCTAATAATGCTCCCTGTTGCCAGGGGATGTTCATTTGATTTTTATGTTGTTAGTTCCTATTGTAGTACTGCTCTTGGCATTTCTTGCTGAAAATTAAGGTGGGAGGTTTTACAGCACATTTAGGATGAAGATTACACCACTGTGACAGGAAGGTGATCCACAGAGTTTTGACTTAATGAAAATTTGGCTTTGTGATTTTGAAAAGAACAAAAAATGTTTTGCTTTACCTATCCCAGGATGGGCTTCACAAATATAATTTGAAATGAAATGAGGCTTTCCCATTCATTGCAGAGTATGGCAGAAGTCTGGATCAGGTCCAACCTGGGCGATAAAGGTGTGCGATAAAATCCACTTTTAAACAGTTTCAGCCCGAGCCCAGTGCAGTAGGAAAAGCTGTGCAATAATCTCCTAGCATTGATAAACTCCAATGGTTTGCATGCTTTCAGAGAGCCCACAGTCTCTCTTTCCTACCCTTTCCCTCAGAGTAGAATCTCCCATCAACCCTGCATTTATTATCCGATTTAATACGTTTCCAAATGCCTTTTTGAGCAATTTCATATCAGCAAAGCAAGTTTGTTAAATGTGCCATCTAAAACAGGATATATATAGTCAGTAACCAACATGAGAAGCATCAGACCATGAAAAAAATATTAAAAGCTGATCTTTCTAGAATCCTAGAATTGATATCCTAGAATCCCACAGCCAGCAAAGTCATTGGGAGTTCTGGGAGCTGTAGTCCATAAAACTAACATCCACAAGTTGTTTGTAACATGTATAATAGAACATCTTCTGTGGAAACCTAATGTGTTTTTTAAAGCTGTTTAAAATGTTGACAGTTGGAGCTAATGGCATATCCCTTGAAAGACAGAGACCTACACCGAGAAGACCCTATTTCTACTGCCTCCCAAACTTGCAGATCTCAATGGTAAACCAATGAGCACGTTTGCCAACAATAGTCTTAACAAATGGGCAAGTTTATGGAAGTGTACATAGTCCTTCCTCTAACCTGGATCCACCCACCCTCCCATCAATACTTTGAATTCAGCTCAGAAATGCACAAATGCTCCTAGTGCATCTGGTACAGAACTTGTGCAATATGATCCAACTGTCAGATCTCAAAAAGTACTTGTATGTCCGTATTTTGCCACTACCCAACATTTCTTCAAAGGAAGCCCCACATAAAACACTTTACAGTAGTCCAATCTAGATACAGTGGACTCTTGGTACCTGCTGGAGCTTGGTTCCAGAACCCCCATGGATTCCAAAATTCCTAGATGCTCAAGTCCCATCAAATACAATCACATTATAAAGAGTTGTCCCCCTTATATAAAAAGGCAAAATTAAGGTTTCCTTTTTGGAATTCTTTTTAGGGATAATATTTTAAAGCCATGGATGGCTGAATCTGTGGATACAGAATCTGTGGATAAAGAGGGCTGATTGCGTAAATAAATGTATACACACTTTTCTTCAAGTTTATGTACATCCTTGCTTTTTCTGCCCTATTCATTCAGAACATTGTCTCTGAGTCTGGACCCTTTCTGTCTTGTTCACTACATGTGAGGGCCTCTTTTCTGTTAGCTTTGTGGTCTTTCACCAAGATTTTTCTTCCACAAAGTTTCTATGCACTTTTAGTTACAGTCAAATTGCCAGCTATCTCTTTCCACTGAAGTAGAAATTTGAATATTTCATTACTGATTCTTCTGTTCTCTGAATAGCAGAGAATAGGATGCTGTAACAGCTTAACCAAACAGTGTCAGCAGCATCATCACAAACACAATATACTTTGGATCAATGTATAATAATACTACAGGGCAGCCTTGCAAGGAAGCAGCTTTGCATGTAAATATCTCCTGGTAGTGCTGGGAAATAGCTCTGTCTGAAACCCTGGACAGCTGCTGCCAGTCATTGTAAACAATATTGAAGTAGATGGACTAAGGGGCCAGATCTGTGAAAGACAGCTTCCTGTATTTGCCATTTCATAAATATCTGCAGCTTTTCTTTCTCTTTATTTTTATATCTTTGCTCTCTAGAAGTATTTCTGCCACAAAAATAAGAGGAAGTGAATGCAACAAAATTATAAGATTTATAAACACAAAGGAAAAAAAAGAATTCTCAATTGATATAAAATGGTGGTAGGGAGAGAAATCATCCCACCAAATGCTCTTTTAAATTCCAAAATGGTTCATCTTAGGCTACTGCCACATTGCAGAAATAAAGCACTTTGACATCACTTTAACTTTCATGGCTCAGTGCTATGCAATTCTGGAAAGGCAATGCCCTGTTTGTTGGGCTATCTCTGTACCAAGTTTGGAAACTTCAGTTAATTCAAAATATAGCCGCCAGATTAATTACTAGGACACTAGGAGTGATCATATTACACCAATGTTAAAATCACTCTATGGCTGCCAATTAGTTTTCAAGCAAGGTACAAAGTGTTGGTTATTATCTTTAAAGCCATACATGGTTTCGGCCTAGCTTACCTATAGGATTGCCTCCTCCCATTTAATCCAGCCTGTACACTCAGGTCCTCTGGCGGACATTTACTCCAGTCAGCCAGGAGTAGGCTGGTGACTGTCAGCCAGAAGACTTTTTCTTAGCCACCCCTTTACTGCGGAATGACCTGCTGGAAGGGATTTGACAGCTGAATACGCTGTCCAAAATTAAAAGAGCATTAAGGACCAATCTCTTCCAGCAGGCTTATCCAACTGATTTTTAAATTGTGAATTTTAAATTATGAATTTTAAATGTGGATTGTTTTAATATGCATACATTGTATTTGTCCTTTTGAATTGATGTGTGTTTTAACTGATGTCTTTTAACCAGTGCTGTATTATTATTTGTAGTTTGGTGAGGCACCAGAGAACTCTGAGAGGGAAGGCTAGCTATCTCACAAAAATACACGAAATACAGAAGTTTGTTTTTAAAAATGCTTTATTCCTAGTTATGCCGCCTCTTTCCAAAGTGCATTTGTGTAAGGAAGCAAGTTGCATCTGTCACTCATCTTTCTTAACCTGCCTTTCAGATGGACAATGCTTCTGAACGATTAACAATGACAAGCACATGAAAGTTAAGAGCCAAGCAAGAAGGGTGAAAGTATTTCTATCCTTTCCCATGGGTAAGACGTGAAATTTACTTTTCACTCTGCAGCCAGCGTCTGGGTATCACACAAGCTATTTGCATAAAGAACGGAGCCAGTGGTTTCCAAAGTGTTGTTCAGAGAATTACAGAGTCAATTTAACTGCTGTTTATTTTCACCACACCAAGAAGGGGAGAGAGAGAGAGAGAGAGAGAGCTGCCCATTTTCCTGCCAATTTCATTGACTAAAACAAATCACAGCTGGAAAAGAGAAAAAAGAACAGAAATGTCATTTGCTGACATTGTCATTCCCGGCTGCCCAGTAAATAAATGTAACATCTTTTTGTCACCATGGAAACAACCTCTGTGGTCCAAAGGATGCAAAACAGACGTGTTTGTGAAGTCAAGAAACCCAAACAACAGAAATTTGAGTATTTGTTAATGTTCCAAATGTTCTTCAAGTGTTGGGCTTATTGTATTTTACATTTTAGAAAGTCAGGAACGAAACCTGTGCTTCACCATCTTCAAATTCTCACTCACTTTTCCCTCTAGTCAAAGGACATTTTAGTATGGAAGTATAGTTGTAAACATTCATGTTGTTGCCACCACCGCTCCAAGATGAGACTTAAATCAATCTGACATGCTTCCACAGATGATTCTACATTTCTCATCTTTGCAGGTCTATGTTATTTTTGCATAAGTTCCTCAGAAATAGTGGAAAGTAGTACTGGGCAGATTATGGAAAAGTTTATTTTTTGGATTGCAACTTCCAGAATCCTATGTTATGGGGAGTTTTCGGCCACAAAAGTAACTTTTCCATGTTTTTTGTGCTGGCTTCAGCATTTTTATAAGGGGATTTGTGCAAAGTGCTCTCAGATAGCTATTTACTCAGTTTTTTTTCTTCTACATACAGTCAGCACAACATTTCAAAGGTAGAACCTATGGGAACTGAAGGCTACTGTTCCATGCCTTTATTCTTGTCCTGGCTGCTTATGGGCCTTCAAGTCACCTATTGACTTATTGCAATGCCATGAGATTTGGAGTTATGGCTTCTATGAGTCCATCCACCTGTGTGGCCTATGAATTTTATAGGGTTTTCTTAGGCAGGAAATCTTCAGAGGTTGTTTTTCCAGTTCCTTCCTCTGAAATAGGGCCTGGTATTCACTAGATGTTTTCCCATCTAAATACTAACTAGGGCTGATCCTGCTTAATGTACAAAATCTTAAGAATGGATAAATCTATCAATTTTAGTTTTTCATTTCTCTGTTCTTTGGTTCATTCTATCCTGTTTCTGCACCCATTTGAAGCAAACAGACAAAAAGCTAGGTATAAAACAGTTTGCCTTACTATGATGGTTTTATGTATGCAATGTTGTCAAATGTATGCAATTTTGCAAGCACTTCTAATCAACATGAACAAGTATTTATTTTCACAAATGCACGTGTTTATCTATGTACTTATTTTTCTGGTACTCACACTTCTGTATAAATTTTTCATCTAGAGAATGGTATAATTATCAAAGAATAGCAGTAGCAAAGAATAACCAGTTTACATAGTGATTTGGGAAGTGCATTTGATGTTTGTTTTTTAGCAAAACTCCACTGAAATAAAATTATTCCTAGCACTCTTTATGGTACAAAAGGCAAATATATACTCACAGGAAGAGTGAGAAGGAGGAGGATCAAGAGGCTCCAAAGGGTAGAAATGTACATCTTTGTTTATTTCATCTTTGCATGCAACACTTTACAACACTACATTTTACAGAATAATACTAATTTTTATTTGTATTCCGCTTTTTCACAAAGGAATCAAAGTGGATTCCAACAATATAAATAAAACATCAAACAATTAAAAATTACAATTTAAAAACCCCAAAACCAATCTAATGATCCCACAGAGGAGTACCAGAAGGAATTATACAGGCTACCCAGGGAATTTTCCATGAAGGTGCAGAACCAAATCCTAATTGACACACCCCAGGAGTCTTGACCAGGAACATTCCATCTGTTACCCAAAATACATACACAAGGCAATCCTAGTCGAACTATTGTCTCTAGCATCAGAACACTCACAGGTGGTACCTCCAAATATACGGACAATATCCTTAAACCACATTTTCTCCCCATTGTAAGATGTCCTCAAAAATACTTACAATCAGTACTTATTTTTGCACACAAAATCCCATTTTCCCCAAGAATATGGTTTTTTTGTGCTGAAAATTTGTTAAGTAGAAAAATGTGGGGAAAATACACAGGGATGATAAATCTCAGTTTTCTAATTCCCAATGAATGTCAAGAATTATGAAACCTGGGGGGGGGGATCCAATGGGAAACTCAAGATTTTTCCTGCAATGACAGGAAATCGTACTGCTTCTATAACATTTGTACTGCTTGTCCAGAAATCTGTGTAGTTTTTGGGAAACTGCACAGATTTCAGCATGGAAACTGAAAACTGTGCAGCTTTCATTATGGAAAAAAATATGCATAATTAGTCAAACTCACAAAGGCTGCAGTCATGAAGTTGAATGACTTTTGACTGTTTGACTGATATAGTGTGCAATTTAGTTTTGCATTTTGTCCACTGTTCTCAGCCATGTAGCAAAGAAGGTCAAAACCCTCCAATATAATCAGGTAGGGGATGTTTTTTTTCCTCAGAAATTTGCAGAGTTTTATGTACATAGTTAAAAGGCCTCGAGTGTAGCTTTTTCCAGCGAACCTGTGGAGTTCTCAATTTTCAAAAATTGTACAGTTTATATTGTGCCAGGAACAGAAAAAACACATTTTCCTTCCCATGTAAATTTCTTAAGGGGCTGAGAACTCCAAATTCAGCCCCAATCAGGAAGTTGATGAAGTCCCATCCCATACCTATTTCTGTATGGGAAGAGGTTTTTATGTAAAGAGAATATATTTTTCTACACAAAAAAACAGGTTTCCTGTGCAGAAAACAACTTTTTTTCCTGGGGGGGGTGGAATCCCATGTTCGGCCATGGACAAAAGTTGGAAAGAAAAAGTCTCAAGTGACATTTTTTTTCTTTTTTGCTGCATCCCAAGAGTAGGAAAATCCCCTTTTCATTAATGATTAGAAGATAGACGGATATTCTTTACAGCCCTACCAAAGAGTGAACAGGACTCATTCTTTGCATCTGCAGGTGCCAGGCAATGCTTCCCCCAATGCTGGCTGCTTGGCTGTTCACCCATCTGCATTCCATTGCAGACATTTTCCAGGCACCAGAAAGAACAATGTTCCTCTTCCCAAATTGCTTTAACATTCAGACAGGCCTAATGCCAGCAATTGCCACACTTTTTGCAAAGGGTTTACTCATGTTTCTCATATTATTATCAGGATGACTTAGGAACAAAATCTCCGTACACCCTTTTCAGCTAAAACAGCAGCCAAGCAGTTTGGACAACAATGTGTTAGCCTCTGCTAAGTAGATTGCAATGAAGAAAGGCACTCATTTTGGCAATACTGTAGGTCTGTAACCCAGAGACAGAAAACGCTGAGAAAGCACACTTCTTTCTGTTGCCTGACATCTGGGAACAATATTTTCTCTAGCAAAAGAAATGGAGCACATAAGTAGCATCCTTACAGCCTTTGCAAACAATTGCACAGTCAGTGCAAGTGGCACTGTCACTAGAGCTAATTTTCATAAGAGTCAAAGTTCAATGCAAAAGTTGGACAGTATTCGTAGGTGGCTGCCATTTCCCTCTTGGCAGCTAAGGAAGAGTTCCTGATATGTACCTTCCAAGGTCCAGAAGTGCTTAGCTGCACAGTGGCTGGCCTCTCTGTGGGAGGCATCAAAGATTTCTGCCACATCTTCTCTCTGGGGCCCCTGGTTCACTCAAGGGAAATAAATATGGATTCCGCCACTTATCCTCCCTTAGGTTCTTGCAGTTACTGGTAGGCTGATTTGGACCTGGATTACTCTCTGTTTAATCACATTGTCATAACATAGGACTGGATGGTAGTTTCAGCATTTGATCCATTTTTAGGGGGAAATGTGACTGCATATACATCTAATCTGCTTTCATGATTCTTGTAAGGGATCATGGGAGTGAAAGCATTCAAGGGGATGTCCAAATTAGGAGCTGTTCCTGCCTCACTCTGAGATGGAACAGGGAAATGTGCACTTGGGGATACCCCTGTCTAATGCCTTTCTCTGGGTTTGCTCAGGCAGGCTCAGGCTGCAAGCCCAAGGCAGGTTGGCTGGTGCCTTGGATCCACTGACCTAACAGCTGTAACCAAGGAGGTTATGTTTTAGATCTAACAAAGGGTTTGTTGAATGCACTTTATGGTGCCTTTTTGGAACCATGCCTTTCTGTTTTATTACTAGCTGGCCAACACCTGCTTTCCAGTGTCAGGATCCCCGCCGCCCCATTCCTCTTCCAAGCTATTATTTTTTCAGTCCACAACTCCTTCTATATCCTTTGTTTTATTTCCCTCACTGTGTGATCCCAGCCAGTCATGGATCATGTATTGAACATACTATGTGCATGGTGCTATATAACCAGTTAGAGCAGTGGCATCCAAACTGTGCCCTTTAAGGGATTTTGTATTTCAGTTCCCAGAAGCCTCAGCCATTTTGGCCAATAGTCTGGGATTCTGGGAGCTGAAGTCCAAAATCTCTTAAAGAGCACAGTTTGGGTACCACTGGGTTAGGGTCTTGGTTGTGTGCCATCACCACTGGAGACAAAAGAAGCTCTCCTATCTAGTTTCTCTGGCTACCAGTCTGATTCTCAGCACAAAAGCTGGTTCTGAGCTGTAAAGCCTTATGCCACTGGGAGCCAGGTTTTTGGAAGGAACATTTACTTCTATACAGGTACACAGGTTTTTTCCCTCTCCATACTGCTTCTGTTACAGACATGTCTGGTAGAAACCAGGACAGAACCTCCTTGATGGCTGCTCCCAGGCTCTGTAATTCCCTTCTCAGGCAGACTAGACAAGTCCCTCCTTGATGACTTTCCAGGGGCAAGTGGGCAGCTTTCTTTGTTTTGAAGGGTCTTTGGGAACTGTTTGTGGGAAAGGGACTTTAAATAATTGTGCTGTACTGCTTTTACTTTTTGTTTTTAATGAATGCATTAAAATATGTGCATACTTTAATTGTACTTTAACTTTTTGTATGATGACAGCTTTTAATTGTATCTGTTTAGTTCTTTTTTAGCCTCCTTGAGTTCCAGAGCTGGGGAAAAGGTGATCAAGTTTATGATGATGGTGATTGTTAATAGGGGCGGAAATAGGAAAGAAGACGGGGGAAGGGGGGCAGCTGACAAATCATGAAAAGGAGGAAGAAGAAACAGAGAAGAAGAGGAAAGCAATTCTCTCACATAGCAGGTATGGGAGGAATCAGATACTATGTATTGAAGTGTGAGTGTGAGTGTGTGTGCAAATACAAAGAGATACAGAATAGTCTTTATAGTATTATTAGTTATGGACCTATTTGCTGCTTCAAACCATTTTTCCCCAAACATAATTGCTTCCTCAGACTGTTTTCTTATGTTGATCAAAACAAGTATTTTTGGAGAGTAAGCCATTTGTACTTGTGCAAATGTGAGCAATAACTCAAGTAAAGTGAGCATTCAGAGTAAATGAATACTCTATTTAGTTCAGAGGTAAGCTTAATAGAGTCACTGAGCACAAGATTTTGCCGGTCATGTACTAGCAGTGAAACTTATCAAATGAAGACATCTCCCATTTATTCATTTATATTGGTGCAATAAGGATAAAATGAAATTACTTTAAACACTACAAGGGGTTCTGGACATATTGCAAGGTTATGCAATAACCATTTGCTTTGCAGTACGTTAATGCTACTCATACTGGTGACTAGAATAAGAAAATAGCATGACAAATTTATTTTTGATGACTAAGAACCAAGATTTCTGAGTGGAACCTAACATTTAACATTTGTGTGGAATCTAATACTACTCACTGATTAAGATAAAACATTTCCAACATGCTTCTCTATTTTGGAGTTATTACAGAGCAGAAGTTGGAACTGTGTGGCCATCCAGGTATTGTTGGGCAATAATAATAATAATAATAATAATAATAATAATAATAATAATAATTATTATTATTATTATTATTATTATTATTATTATTATTATTTGTATCCCGCCCCTCTGAGAACTATCGGGGCGGCTAACAAAGTTGGAAACAACTTGGAGGCAAACATCACCTACATAGACAAATCAAACCATCTGCCTCAACATTTCCTACACTGTCTAGGAGGAATTCCATGGGTTCTCTATGATCTTTTGTAATCCTACCTGAGTGGGAGGACTGCTGTGTGTAAACCAGTGTGTTGGCTGAGTATTGGAGTAGGGATTGAGGTTCTGAAAATGCTGAGCAGGTAATGGAAGGGAGTATCCTGGAAAAGGTTATGATTGGCTGGCTGGCTGGCTGGCTGGCTGGCTGGAAAAGAAACCAGGGGTAATCTCCAGGGCAACATTTTGTTCTGGGATCTACTTGTTCTCTCTAAACCAGAAGCAGAAGGGAAGTCCTGCTCATACAGGGACATACGGTCCCTCAAATAACCTGGACCCAAGCTGTATAGAACTTTATTGGTCAAAACCAGCACTTTGAATTGTGCCCGGAAACAAACCGACAGCCAATGGAGCTGTTGCAACAAGGGAATTGTATGCTCCCTGTAGTTAACAGCCTGGCTGTTGCTCTTTGGGCCAGTTGAAGTTTCTGAGCACTTTTCAAAGTCAGCCCCATGTAGAGTGCATTATAGTAATCCAGATGGGATATAACCAAGGCACGTACCACCGTGGCTAGATCTGACTTCCCCAGGAATGGATGCAGTTGGAGCACATATGAAACAGAACATGATGCTTGATTTTTATAGATATCTTTAGTTGATGTGTTCACTGTGCAGAGGCTAATAAATTAGGTCCACCCAGAACACAGTTTACTAGCAACTAGACAGTAGGGGCATTGCACAAGCCAGCACTTGATTAATGTGATATTCTTCCTTCATTATTTAGTTACTTTTTTAAAAAAGTAACTAAAATGTATAATTACACAACAAAAAGAATTGAGTTGTTCCTTATTAAGTTACAAATGTAATATCTTAGTGTATTATAAGATAGCTATAATTTCATTCTTAGAAAAAAAGAATTTATTAAAATGAAGTAATTATTTGTAACCCATTATTTCCAATCATTCCCAGTCTCACCCAAGATCAACTAATGAATTTAAGCTTTTCTCCCTCTCTCTCTAAAGCTTTGACATTTGACATTTGGACCATATGTCTACACTTCCCTCATTTACCTATTTATTTGTTCATTTAAGAGGACAACTTAAGGAAAGTCATATTTTTTCAATACTAGGACCACATTTTCATACACAAAATCATCATAGTCATAGTCTGATTAAGTGTCTCTAGCCAGCCAATCATCAACAGTGATGTAGAGATAAACCAAGGATACAAATTGTGCATTGTGTTTTTAACTCTAGGAGATAGTTGCATAATTTGTGACAGCCAACAACAGCTATAAAAATCAAGCATCATGTTCTCTCATGGAAAACCATAGTGCCACATTTTTAGTGGGAATCAGCAGAAAAATAGTCCCTTGAAGTCTACATCTGGTTCACACATTTGGGTTGTTCAGGCCAATTTTTGGCTCAATTGGGAGTCTGGAAGAGTGGGGGCATTTTCACAGAAACTACTAGCCCAGGTGGCATTTCTGGATTTGTTTTCACCTGAAAAAAGGAATAATTGGCATTCAGGGGAACTTGGGGACTATAAAAAGGAGGTTGAGGCCACATGAAGTCTGTCCCACTTTAGAATATACAGTACTTCTTTGATTTCCCACCTTTTAATCTGAACCACATAATAAATGGCTTTTAATAAAACTGTAGATTGCATAGAACCTCACAGACTAGCAAATGATAAATGTTCTGTTTCAAAGATGCAATTCACAATAAAATCACATTATGTATCATTCAACCTAATTCAGTCATAGTTCTTCTGTGCATCACTTGTGTGCTCAGCCACCACTGACTCTGACAATTTTCAAGGAAGTGAAAAACATCATGTCTTCATAATCAGAATATGGGTTACACTGAAGAAATTTAAGGCTGAAATCTTGTTGGACCACAGCACTGGCAACTATGGCTAGAGTAAAGGAAGGGGAAGGGGCCTGGAATTTAAGATTAATGATCAATTTAAGATAGTTTAAACTCTGCAGTTTAATAAACAACACAATGGTGAGTGTACTCTGGCTTAGTAGCCCAGGATTCCACCCCAAACAAGCAATTAAACCAAGTATATTTAGAATTCTTACAAAAACACGCAGTGGCATCAACTGAGCAACAAAAGGCTATGATAGCCAATAGGTTTTCCTTAGGGTTGCAAGTCAGAAACAACTTGAAGGCAAACACACACACACACACACACACACACACACACACACACACACACTATTTCCAAAATATGTATTGTACACTTGTTCTTTTAAGCTTATTCTGATGTTCTAGCTGTTGTCATACCAGCAAAACATGTCAAGATGTTTTTTTAACATGGTTTAAAATATTTTGGACATGCTTAACATGAAACTAGGGACCTTATCGCACTCAGAATTTTAAACGTTCTGGGGACTGGATGAGGACGCTCGTGTGCGCGCACATTCAGCAGAAAATGGAGTTTATCGCACACGAAGGCGTCCTACAAGAGGCCCCGTTCCGTCCCCCAGCGTGCACCCATTCGCGTCCAGTCCTGATGGGCACCATTTTTTGCTGACGGAAGGTAATCTGTCAGGCAAAAATCACGCCCGTCAGGACTGGATGCGAACGGGTGCGCTCTGGGGACGGAACGGGGCCTCTTGGAGGATGTCTTTGTGTGCGGTAAACTCCGTTTTCTGCTGAACGTGCGCGCACACGAGCGTCCTCATCCAGTCCCTAGAACGTTTAAAATTCTGAGTGCAATAAGGTCCTAGGACCTTGTAAAATTCCTCACCATGGGCTCTGCTGGCTAGGGCTAAAAGGAAGCTGAGGTCCAGCAACACTGTTAACCAGTTTCTGATTTGTATAGTTCCCACTTGGCCTTTGCTTCCCTCCACCCTGACCAACATGAGGCATCTCAAGCACCTGTAAGTCACCCCTTTGGCTGCTTGAACTGGGTTATTCCTCTTCCACATTAATGACTCTAAATAAACAAAGGAAGGTACCCATAGACCTTCAGTATTTCAAATGCTACCTTATCTTGTTACCCAAAAAAGTAAGGGACTTGGGCTCTCCACCTTCAATATCAGCATCTCCTTGGTATTTTGAGTGGAATTATTAACTCAAAGGGAGGCCTGCAAGAGGTGAGTAACTTAAGGGGAACTTTCCACCTACATATACCAGTACTCAGTGCAAAGAGATTCTGATTTCAATGGATAAGAGAGTTTTATTTTAAATATATGTGCAAAGGTGCACACAGACACACAAAATGCAACCATAAAACCATGTGAGGCTAACAGAAAGAAAGGTGTGAAAGGTTGGATAGTGAGAGATCGAGAATTAGAAGGGGTGATAATTACCAGTCCTGAAGAGAGGGCTCCATGGGAGACGAAGAGTGGCTCAGACAGAGCCTGAAAGCTATACAGAGAGTGCAGCTCCAGTCTGCGGAACAGAGCCTCAGTCTGTAGCAGTGAATTGCCTGTGTGTGGGGCAGATGTTTATATCCTGTTACATAGTGTAACAAACAAAGGCCCGTTACAAAAGGGCAGGAAAGTACGGGTTGGAAAGGGGCGGTGCTTCCGCATCCCCCTAACCCTAGTGCGCGCTCTGTGCGCACAAAATGGCAGCGGCCATTCCACACGGCCACCACCATGAGGACGTCACGACCGTGCCGCCTCTATACGGGGCGGCGCGGACGTGATGTCCTCACTCCGCGCCAGGGCGCTTAGTGCACCCTTAGCGCGGAGAAGAAAGGAGCTCCATTTCGGAGCTTCTTCCTGGTTTGGTCCACTGGGCACAGCCTTCACACGGCTGCGCCCAGCGGACCAAAGGAGAAAGGGGCCAAGCAGCCCCTTTCTCCTCCTCCCCGCCGCCGCGGGGTGTCCTTGGGGCTTGAAGCCCCAAGGACACCCGCCTTTTGCCGCTTCCCCGCAGCCAGGAAAGCGGCGGATCGGGGCCTCAGTGGCTGCTGGTCTAGCCGCTGAGGCCCCGATACACCAGGGAAAGGGGCAGGTGCAGCCCGCCCCAAACAGTCGGTCTGTAACCCGCCAAAGACTTGATGGGTTTCCCATGTAATTGACACAAGGACTCTAGGACAGCTGATGGCTATAACTCTGGAATGACAAAACAGTGATTAGATAGTTGGACAAGAAGGGTGACTAGGAACACAGTGGGTTGGAGAGGTAGAGCTATGATATTTAACTGCTTTGCAGCAGGATTTGCTTAATCTTCATTGTGAGAAGATATCGAAAGCCAGGGGAGGATAGAGTGATCAGCAAACCCATTTTGCATTTATTGTCTTCCACATGTCCTTGGACAAGCATTCCTTTCCCACATGAAACTTTCTAGTATTTCAAAGGTCATAATGACCCCTCGAAAACATACCTGATGCTGGATATCGAACATGAAAATATGGCCCCGAACAGACAGGCCAAAATAAAGTTGCTTCGGGTCACTTTGGAGGTATGCTGATTAAATGACACATGCATCTTAAGAGGCCAGAAGCTGCACCAAAACTGTGTTCCAGTCCTTAGGACTGGAGCAAGGCTTTGGCAAGGCTTCCATCCTCTTAGGACACATGCATAATTTAAACAACACATGTTAATGTGTTGGCCATTGACAAAAGACAACGGGCATACTGAGTTCCAGATTGCTCAAGTTGTGTTAGAAGGCCCATGAGCACAGCTGGACTTAGTTTGAGAGCCTTTTTTGCCCTTCATTGCCCCCCCCCCCTCTCTCTCTCTCACACACACACACACAGAGAAAATTATTCCATGGTTTTTAAAAAATCTGTTTTGTTTTTGAGAGGTGGCCCTTTCCTTGTTTATTTCTCAATTATTCCATTCGTCAATCTGTTACAGGTGATATTCTTAATGAAACACTGTGAGTAGAAGAAATAACTTTTACCTTCTGCTGTAATTGATGAATGATGTGTGAACTAATCAGAATACTTTGCTGTAGCCACCATTACAGCAGCCGATGTTAAGCGGCTCAGGAGAGATTTGTTGAATAGCTTCAACCTTTAAGTGCATAGGATAAATGGATGGTGACATCATTATACCTTGACAAATCGAAATTATAGCATTCTCCTTATTTTCATTACTGAAGGATGATTTATTTCCACAGCTTCAATTTTCATAAAACCATCCATTGTCTTGTAGTTAAAACCTTTTAAAATTGCAATATCCAACTAAGGTGGCTAATAAGCTATTGCATATATGCTTTTGTTTTCTTAAAGCTATGCTTATAAATGTGTGTCAATACTGTGTTTACAAAAACCATTAATTTATTATAATTTATTTTGTCTCCTGTCCATAGAAGCAACAAAGGAAAAAATGCTGGAGCTATTATATATCATGCTGATTTGCTACAGAATACGAAGACTTTTTCCAAATAATTAAAAATAATAATTACATTTTCAAGTTAACCTCCAGACTACTAGATTTACAGATTTTTGGTTTTGTTGTACCCTTAAATATTATTAAAGTCCTGCCTGTAACTCACAATAGGCATGTTCAAAAACTGTGTGAGAAATTTTCCATTATCCTTGCTCATAGTGGGGGGAAAGTTGCTGAAGGTAAAGAACATGAATTTAAAGAAACTGATGACTCCCTTTCTTCTATATGCTCTTTCTTTCCTCTACCACTACCGCTTTCCTCTACCACTAGCACTTTAACCATTTTACCCACATCTGAGTCTATTCATTTCTCTTGGCTATATTTGCAAAAACTGAACTAAATTTTGTTATGGAGAAGAGAGGCAGGGCAGACATCATTGGTTTTCCTGAGAAAGCCCCATTTTCAGATTTTGAGATCTACAAAATGACTGTGGATCACTCTATACTGGCCACCATTATAGTGATCAGAAGCTGGATATTGGCTGAATCCAAACTTTTGCAGAATGGGCAGAGTGTTCCTTCAGTTACGAGATGCAGCATTATATACCATTCTTTGGAAGGAAGTAATGGCCAAGTAAATTTGTTAAATATGTCATTCTGTTTATATTCTGAACCTACTAAAAATGTTTTTTGTTTCTATTACACACACACACACACACACATACATACATATATATATATATATATATATATATATATATATATATATAGTATATGAATACCTTGCATGGGGGGTGCACCCAAAGAGTTGGTGAATCAGTAAGTAAACATGCAATCCTTTGCATATTCAATGAGAAATCAGCCTTGTTAAGTACAAAAGCCACTGGAGCTTCGAAAGCTTGCAACACGTATTTTGTG
>NC_056527.1:41569439-41619533 GCF_019175285.1 Sceloporus undulatus | reverse complement strand
CATTTCGGTTGGCCAACAAAGGTGGATTTTGTGGATTTTAGATGTACTTTGCTACATGGCCAACACAGCTACCCTGGATGTGTTTACTCCCAAACAGACATGCTAAAGAATCATCTGAACACTTTGAACAAAGTTGGAAGAGGTGGCAGGTCACAAACAAACAAACCAGAAAACCTTTTTCAATTGACTGGGTCAATTCCATGATTTTAAAAAAATGAAATAGTTTTTCAATTGCTGTTTTTTTTCTCACCAGTTCTAAAAACCACCTTTTAAACAATGGAAATATAAAAAATGCTGGCAAAAGATAGAAAAATTGTGCTCTCCCCACTTGCTCATTTATGCAAAACACATCAGGACTGTTAATGACTACCAAAGAGAAGGACCTGGGTTTTATATCTCACCTCTGACAAGAAAAGGGAATTAAAAACAGCTCCTGTCTGTCTTCCATTCCCCTCATGAACCAACATACATCATAGCTCATGTGCCAGAGATGCATCTTGCCTTCACTAAAGGGCAGACTTTATAATTCCAACATGTTTTCTTTCTCTTCCCACATTTTGGCTGCTAGAAAAGCAGTTTATGACCCAGAATTGTCTAATATTGATCAACCCAAATTTACATTAAACCCCAAGGTTGTGCAACATAAAGAGTTCACTGTTCCTAAATGTGGCATTACAAACATAATTTAACCTGTTTCATTGCCTATTGATTTTAATGGCTTCAGCATAACTATGGCCAGGGTTAGTAAATATTATTTCGAAGTGAGAGGGTTTTTTGTTTTGTTTTTTGTCTCAACAGAATGATGCAGGTTAAATAGTACACTCGATTTGTGCCCCAGTATGCATTTGTGCAGTTCATGAATTTTCAGAAAGCTGTACAGGGAAGCTAGTCGGATACAAAATGCATTTTAAGAGCTGACATTAAAGTTAATATGAAAGTTCAGAGGTGGGAAATAATTTAAATGCACAGAAGAAGTAGCAATAATGTTGCTAAACCAAGGCAGTGAATTATGTATATATGAAATATTAAAAATGCAAAGCTGATTCTATTTGCATTTGGAATGCCCCCTAGCTGTTACCAAGCAAGAGAAAATTGCTTTATGCTGAATTGAAGGGCACACTACTTAGTGCTGTATTTAAGTCAAGGAGAGATATCACTCATTTTTATTCGACCACTTAACTTGTGCTTATGTAATCTGTCTGGCCGCCAAGCCAGTTGTCTTATATTATTTTCAATCAGAGAAAGAGGATATAGAAATTCAGTCATTAAACCTTTATTTTCACCTGCCCAGAGACCAAACTGAACCATATTATTATATATAAATCAAGGAGTGTCAACAGCTAAGAATACATGATTATTAGCAATGGATGGCTATCTTTGCAGGGAGGATTACCATATTTTAGTCATTGGGATTTAGGAAGCCATCTTAACAGAATCCCCCAGTTTAGGGATAAAACCATACTGGAAACATGTCTAATTTTGGATGATTTGATTTCCTGGACAAAATGAATAGGATGAACCCTAATTTAGTCTTATTTATTTATTTAAGAGTAGATACATTGAAAGCAATGGATTTTAAGTAAGTCACGACTGCCTACACTGCAGACCTCACATCTTCATAACAAGCAGGAAAGTGAGACACCCAAACTTCTAGAGCTGAGGGAAAATTAAACCACCACATTGGCACATAGAGTCCACTCTAGCCAGGTTGTTGATTTAGAAGCTTAGATGTGAGAGTAGAAGAAAACATACCTGTTTCATTGTCTGAACATATTCATTCTCTGTTGTTACTGGAGTTGTCTGTAATAGAAGAAGCAAACAAAATAACAAAATTCTACTGTGTAGAATCTACACCAGAATGTGAATCGTGTGACTCTCTAGAAGTCAATGGGTAACTATCTTGGTTAGACTGCTGGGACATGCAGTCCAGCAACATCCCAAAGGTTGCATGATTCTCACTGCTATATGGGATGTGACATTTCATTTGCTACATCAACCCCCTTCTGGCTGCTGAAGATAGAGTAACCTGGAGGTCTTTCATTTGTGTGGTTACCATAAGTCAAAGTCAACTGGAAGGCAGATAACAACCTGGAGTCCATAGGTTGTTTTATCAATAACTTTGTCATTAACTTTTATTTTAACAAGTAATGTGAGGATCTGATCTACAATGGCATTAACTCTCTAAAGGTTTTCCCTTAGCAAGATTGTCTAGTCATGTCCATCACTAAGCCAAGGGAGCCAGTGTTGTCAAAGATGATCCCATGGTCATGTGGTACCGATTTATCTACTTGCACTCAATTTTGTCATTAAAACTTTACTGTTAAGGCATTTTCAGGGAATTTGGAGAGAACTGAGGGTTATTTTTTCAATATCTTTAATGTGTAAAAAGGAGTTAAAATTGATGAATGAGTAACTTCTTACATAGCATAATAGATAACGACCAATGGGTAAAACTGGAGGAACTAGTAACCCTAACAAATCACTTTTAAAAAATATTAAGACTTCCACACTCTGTTCGTTTAAGCTCATGAGGAATACCCTGGAGAATGATTCTGCTGGTCTTCAACATCTGCCACCCTTCAGGTGGTTGCTTAATGATGGGGCTGGATACACACTGGAATACAATGATTTCCATGTGTACACGAGTGAGCTTTTCCTTCTGGCTGCTGCCCTTGTGCCTGTTTTTCAGTATGCAAGCGGCTGAGATGGGAAGAGGGTTGCCATGATTGCAGCCTGCCTTACATATGCAACTATTTTTGGTATCTCCTCCTTTTCTGATCTCTGCAGGATATCTAGCTTACCCATGCATTCCCTGTAGTGTCAACAGCACACATCCAATGTTCACTAGTCTTTCTTTTCCACCCAAAGAGTTCTAATTGTGAAACTGTTCTCTATTAAGTTTCCTTTTCAGCTCAGAATTACATTTGTCAAATAACACATTTGTTTTCTGAAATACAGTGCCTAAAAATCTTGATATCCTTTTCAGTAATATTTTGTTGATCTTATTTTTTTGTATGTAAGCATGTATTGTTTTAGGTTTTTTTATACCTCTTTTTCATTAATTTGGGCATATCATTCACCACCTATTCCTCTAGCATGAAACATTTCTTAACCATTTAAATATTCCCAGACTCTCTCTTCGATTAGAAACATTATTCAGTCAATATTACATCAGGATTTTACAGACTTTAGTCACTTAAAGAGTCTGCCAGGGTCTCGTTAATCAGTAGCTTCATTTCTGCTGCCTATTATCCTTAAAAGACAAAATGGCTGCTTTGAAGTCTTATGCTCCTGTCTGGCTGAGTGATAGCAGAAGATACAAAACAGTCCATTCTAAATCAGAAGATAATGGGAGAGTGTTTAGGAATGAATATCAAGGGCTCTGTCCTAAGCAAAGTACCTGTGACTCGTCTGCAGCTGAGATGCTAAACCTCAAAAGAAAATATCTAGAAGGTAGTTAATTGCTGTTATAGATACAATTGATTAAAAAAAATATTTTACACTCATACGCCATAAAAATAATTATGGCTGGAAATCACAATCTCACAATCTCTGTGACTTGTTCATATTCATGATCTTTATGTATTCAATAGACTAGAGCAGGCCTATGCAGCGTATGGCCCAAAAGCCACATGCAGCCCGCCAAAGGATTTCTGGCAGCCTACAAAGATGTAGAATTATTTCAAGGCTCCTCCGCTGCTCAGCCTTCTCCTGAGGAGAGGGCCATCTGGAGGAGGCGGACGAAGGGCAAACATTCACTCCACAAGGCTCCTTTGCTGCTCAGCTTTCTCCCAAGGAGAAGGCCAGGCAGCGGAGGAGGAGGATGGGCAAATGCTTGCCGAGTAAGACTCCTCTACCTCCTGGGAAGGAAGCTAGAAGTAGAGGAGGATGAGGATGTGTGTATACGTGCCCTACAAGGATGAGGATGGGTGAACACTCACAATGCTCCTCCACTGCTCAGCTTCCTCCCAAGGAGAAGGCTGGATGTAGGAGGAGGAAGACAGGCAAACGCTCAAGGTTCCTCCACTGCCTGGCTTTCTCCCAAGGAGAAGGCCAGGTTATGGAGGAGAAGGACGGGCAAAAGCTTGCCCTGCAAGGCTCCTCACCCACATGGCTTTCTCCTGAGGAAAGAGCCAGCAAGAGGAGGAAGAGGATGTAATAAATATTAAAAATATTAATTATTAAGTACTAATAAGTAATATAAATAATTATTTATTTTTAATTAAAGCCTATCTGCAGCCTGAAGAAGTTTAACCTGTTTTAATTTTGGCCCCTTCCACTGCCAAATTGTGCAGGTTTGGACACAGGGATCATGAAAGTCTTCCAGTCTGGACTTATTATGCTGCAGCTGCTGCAAGCAACAAAAATCTATTCTTCTGCTGCTTGTGATGTAGCAAACTGACATTTACACACATACAGTCTGCCCCCCCCATATGCGGGGGATCTGTCCTCTCCCCTACGTATGGGAAAAACAGCATATGCTCAAGCCCCAAAGAAAATATTGGGGCATGTGCTCATGGCAGTGCGGGTATACTCACCTTTACTTCTTCCGGGGCTTGCCTTCCGTGTAAGCTCAAAGCCTATGGGGAGGGCTGACTGAACATACACACACCGTGCTCTATCTCCAGTGCAAGGAGGAATTATGATAGGGGTTCTGACTGTTTCACAGGCAATCACTCATTGCGGGGCGGGGGGGAGGATGGAAACCTCAGTCTGGGGCATCCAAATTGGCAGTTATGTGCAGCAGCTGCTACCTGGTAAGTCCAGAGTATGGGTGCCAGGCCAGGAGACAGTACTTGGCTATGCAACCGAGATGATTCTGTAGCTAAATAGCTGATCTAGAATCATGGCATAGATAGTTATTTTTGTTCCTTTTTAAAACATTTGAATGCTACAAGCTGCTGGCCTGCAATGCAAAAGACACCTTCCTCCTGTAGACATTGAAAGCCCATCTTAACAGCAAAAGCCAGCCCTTGAACCATATTATATTCCTCCCCCACCATCACTGAGGCCACACCAACTAAAAGTTTTCATTATACCCCCCAAAACAGTATATTCATTCCAGAATAAATTACAACCATAATGTAATGGAGTAATGTCTTTTGTTACTAGAAAAAGAAAATAATTACAAGTAACTTGTTACCATGTACTTTGGGTATGAGGTTTCTCAGTTCAGCAATATATGATGCCATCAAAAGTCAGAAAATTGCACTAATAGAAAAATTCTGATGTGGTCCTGTTTTGTTTTGGCTAGAAGGTGGAGGAGTTTTATTATGTTCCATGCCCTTAGAATTATAGTATGTAAAATATTTCCCATTAATTACTTATCTTCCTAAGAGTTTTATCAAGCAATCAGGTCTAATTTCCAATGTTTTCTGGCAACTGGCATATATTTAGATAACAATTCAGCTTTTATGAAATGCTTGTTTTCTGTATGAGTAAATATGTGTGAGTTAAAATAATAAATTCTATAATCTGTGTTTTATCCCTTTCATAAATCCAGTGCAGACTCTCAAAATAACAGGGAAAATAAGGGTGGGAGCAGAAGCTTTACATTAATTTCCTTAGTATAAATCAAGTTTTATTACATGCTAAGTTTCATGATTATGTATTTCTGCTGTAAATAACAATGCGGTATAGAAGATAGGGATTCTGAATGAGGACAAGGACAGAGCAGTGAATCTTTGCTAGTCTCTTTCAGGCATTATGTGTATGAATGGGTCCAGGCAAAAGGGCTAGTTTCTTGCTGCTTCACAGCACTATTTTGATACTGTGAAAAACAATTTTCTAAAGGAGAGTTAAGCAATAAATGTGTGGTAGTAATCCTTCTGGTCACCAATTACAGACCACAGGTTAAAGAAGATCTTTGTAGGCTACAGCTCCCAGAATTTCCCAGCCACCATGGTCAATGTTACAAAACTGTAACTTTTTCCAAGCTCTGACCCATACCAGTTTTAGCACTCATGGACTTTGATACTGTGCACAACATAGTATGGTTTGAACTGAAAGCAGCAGAGTCTGAAGGCATGTGAAAAGATATGGGAAGGCAGGATCAGTGTATGCAGCCCCATGCTCCTATTCCCTGTTCATCCTGAACAACTGGAGAGGACTTCTGCGTTAACCCAATGAAATACAGCTAAAATGGTTGTTTAAGGTGGGTATGATAGAGTTCATGAAATGAAATCTCAGGCACAGGAAGCATCCATTCATTAAATGAAATAAAAGTTAAACTAGCTTTCTTAATCATCCTCTTTAACTTGTTCCCTTTTAACGACGAATGAGAAATGATCAGACAATTAATTTCAATGCAAAATACAAAATGTAGTGATCATAAACTCTAGTGAAACCAGTTGACACAGCTTTAGAAACTCATATAACCAGCCAGCCAATTATGTAGGATTTATGACTGAACTGCATCCCTGGAAAACTAAAAGTAGATACAGTATGTGGTTCTAAAGAATGGGCCAATCTTTCGAAGAGCAAAATGAGGATGTCACTGACATGTATTTTGTTTTTGTTCATTTTGTTTCTCCTTCTGTACTTTACATCTCATAGTTAACCACTCTGGTTCTATCCCAAGAAAATGAATGCCATTGCAATTGCAATGCTATATGATCAAAGGACAGCCAAGTCAAATAACAATATTGTCATGGAGAGGAAGCGTATAATAAGAACTCAGCCAACCAGTATGGTCCTAAACAACCATTCCTTTGCTTTACTGTATGGAGCAGATACCTTTAGTATTTCAGGCATGGATTATAATACATTGAACATTCATTCATCCACACAAACATACATACACACTCCAGTGTCTAGCTAATAGTCCAAATGTATTTGAAAACTTTTACAACCCATTAAAATCAATTAAAACCATCCCATGCTGGTACATGGAAACATGCACACACGCACATGCATGCATAGACACACACATACACAAATAACAATTACAAAACCAACTAAAACGTAAAAGTTGAATTCTGTAAAAACTTAGTTACAGCTAAACTCCTTTTATCAAACCAAGACAGCTATTGTGATGTCCTGCCAGGACTGATTGAATTTCCCCCTGCATTTTCTTTCGTGTTGGTTCAGGCCATAGAATATTTTAGTGTAGGAAAGTTCATTGTATTAGTTGTGTGAGGAGCTATAGGATCCCCTGCATTATTTCCAGGTTTGGTTTGCCCTTTCCCAGCATGTTCTGTTTTTGCTTGAGGCTTTTAGTTTGGAGCAGTCTTTGCTGTGAGCTGGCAGAGAGCTGTCTTTTGGTGGCGAACAGGCTCAGACAGCTGAAAGGGCATTTCTTACACGTTAGCCAAATAAGTTACCAGTAGTTAGCCATTTTAGTTACCAGTAATTACTCTGCCAAATTAGTTACCATCAGCAAGTGAATAAAGGAATTCAGGAGCTGAAAGACCCTGCACCAGCTCCATTGAGTGAGGAGAGCAAACCAACATCAGACCTAGAAAGATGACATCCGGAAGATTGCTGAAACTGTAAAGTATCTTTTATTTAGAGCTGGGGAGGAAAAAACTCTTTATTTTTGTCCTTTAAATTAAACGTCCCCCTTTTTGAACTTTACATTCAGCTTCAGAGCCTTTTTGATCTCACCAGGGTACCAGCGTTGCACGCCCAAACCTGCCACCACTTTTAGTTGGGTGTGTCTTCACAGCTATAGTTAAACATTTGATTTCCAGCAGTGACCAACAATGTACATTTGGAATGCTCACAGGGAATATATATGTGGTAGTTTTCTGGATTGTGCCCTATGAGTTCAGAAATTGCGAGAGAGAGAGAGAGAACAAATACTGCAGAGTTAAAAGGTGACACTAGAGAAATATAACTTCTCTTACACAGTCTTTGTATTAATGTATTTTTTGAGAAGTTGCCTTGGTGAATAAAATCATTTTAATATCAAAATTGTATATTGTTTCTCTAATGTGAGCAGTTCTTTACTTTTCACAAAATCCTAACATAGAATGGGTTGGATCCACCCATTGTTGTTGTTTTTTTAAAAAGCTTATTAGTATCACACAAGCTTAGTAGAACTATTTAAATAATCTGAATTCCAATTAATTTCACTCAGTCTGGATTCAACCCATGATTTCCTCCTAAAATATATGGCAGACAGGCAGCACCCATTCTTTGAAATACTGTAATGCAAGGTAAGATTATTCCTCCATCTGGGTTTATAGTCACAACTAAGGGGCCAAACACACTACAGAAATAATCCAGTCTGAAACAACTTTAACTGCCCTGGCTCACTGCTAAGGAATCCTGGGAATTGTAGTTTGTTGTGGCACAAGAACTCTCTGACAGAGAAGGCTAAATGTCTCATAAAATTACTGCTCCTGGAATTCCCTAGCATTGAGCCAGGACAGTTAAAGTGGTTTCAAGATAGATTATTAGGCTGCTGCCCGCACATACTAGGGTTCTGGAGCGTGCGATTGCCATGTGTTCCGGAACTCTAGTTTCGGGGGAAAGATGATGCTTTTGGTCATTTGTGTCGGGCCTAAGTTGTGTTTTTAACTGTTGTTTTAGTGTTAGTACTGTTTAATTCCTTTTTAAAACTTTGTAATTAATGTTTTAATTGTGTCTTTTTTAAATTACTGTAAACTACCTTAAATCCCATTTTGTAAGAAAGGTGGGATATACATCCACAAAAGAAAGAAAAGTTTATAGTTGGTCCTCCATATCCATGGATACTTCATCCATGGATTCAATCATCCTCAGCTTGAAAAAAAAATTTTTAAATACAAATCCCCAAAAGCAAGGGTTGATTTGAGCATCCATGGATTTTGGATGGCTGGAACCAAACCCAGGTGGATACTGAGAGCCTACTGTATTTTTAGTGTGATAGGCAGTCCATGCGGGAGCTAGTTTTCTGACTTCTTTCTCCCCCAGGAAGAGGCAAGCTACAGAATCAGACAGAAAAAGGTCTGGGGTTATTAGCTGCTCTGCTCTCACTGCAACCAAGTGTGTTTGAGTAGCATACATAAACACACTGCTCATACACAGTAATACTGTTGAACCCTGGCCTACTGTTATGTATACATTCAACCACTGTCTTAGGAAGAAGTCTTCCACATACCCTGTTACCTGATCCATTTCATTGAAATTGGCAGGTATTGAACCCAGGACCTTCTGCATCTGAAGCATGTACTTTTCCACTGAGTTATGGTCCCCAGAAAGAAAATATGGAGTGGCTGCTGGTACTTCCTTATTAGTGAAATGGTGGATCTGTTCTATCTTGTAGCACGGATTTTGAAGGAGCTTTCCAGAGCTCTGAACACCCCAACTGTATATAAGCCCCACACGCCAGGGCATGGATAGTTTGGTCCTATTTTCCCCCCCCCCCCCCCTTGTTAATTTGCTTGCACTGAGCCCAGTAGGAAAATAACTTCTATGCCTATGGGGAGTGCAGAGCAAATTTGGCTTGGCAATGATGTTTACCTATATAAAATTAGAAATAATTGCCACATGCAATAACAATTTCCATTCCTGGGTGTTATTTCACTTTAATCTTTGGCATAACAAGTGCTGAAACCAGTTGATTAAACCACAGGCACAAGGCAAGTGATTTGCTTCGATTAATCTTAAATCTTCATTGCTTGACATTTTAATCAAAATAATATAAAATTTTATTAAGTACAATATATATAGTGTATTGACATGCATGGGGTTGGTAAGCAGTGCCAGGAGCGCTATGTGGGATGGATTATACAGGTGAAATGTAAGTTTGCTTACTACAAAGCTAAGAGCAGCATAATTGTAATATTGACATGCAACCTACATAGATCTCTTTCAACATTTACAGCACTTTAATACCACTTTAAATGCCATGCCTCCATCTTATGGAATTCTGGTATTTGTAGATTCATGTACATTTAGAATTCTCAGACAGTTTTAGTGCCTCACCAACCTACAAACCCCAGAACTCCATAGGATACAGCTCATGACAGTTCAAGTGGAATCTTAGGTCTAATCTGCACTGCAAAAATAATGCAGTTTGACACTGTTTTAACATTTATGGCTCAATGCGGGGGCATAACTAGGGGATGTGATGCGAGGGCTGTACCAGGTGATACCCTAAGGGAGAGCCCACCCCCCCCCCCCAAAATCTGCCTTTTGGCCAAAATGGACATTTGCCTGGATCTTTTAAAACATGAGCTCAGTTGAAAAGATGGTGTGAGTGGGGCAAGGCTCAGTGGAAGGAGAAAGGGTTTTAATTTTTGTTTTTACTCTTTTTAAATTTTCTTTTTAAAAAATAATCTCTTCCAAAATTTTCACTTTTACCACACAAATCTATGTAATTGTAAATACATGTAGGCTGAGTATATGATATTGAAATTTAAAGGCATAATTTTAATGTTGGAGCTTATCACATGAACTTTAAAACTGGCTCAAGCTTCCTGGGCTGCAACCTGGACACAGGATGGAGGTGGGGATTATCGCACCTAATCGCCGGCTGCCATCAACCCGAATCCAAGCCGAGTCCCAGCCATGCTCCGCCAGCACTTTTGTGAAGTCAGAAGCTTTCCAGCTTCTAAAAAGTGCTGACAGAGGGCAGCTGGGACCCAGGCTGATGGTGGCTGGCAATTAGGCGATGATTTAGGATGCAATAATCCGCTCCTCTAGCCTGTGTCCTGGCTGCAGCCCGGGAGGCTTGAGCCAGTTTTAAAGTTTAAGCTCCTTTTCTAGTTGCTTATGTCACAACTATTGCCATTTCCTTCAGTAATGTATGGGAATTATGATTTTTCAGTAACATTAGTACAAAAAACATTACTAAAGAAGATGTATGATGTGATATGGGAGGAAATCAATGGGAGAGTGACACCATGAGTTACTGCACTGGGTGATGCCAAACCTAGTGATGCCTCTGGCTTAATGCTATGGAATTCTGGGATTTGTAGTTTATTGTGGCACCACAGCTCTCTGGCAGATAAAAATAACAATTTCACACAACCACAGTCCCCAGAAATCCTTAACATTAAGGCATGACAGTTAGTGGTGTCAAGCTACATTATTTCTGCAGACTACATCATAGTGCAATAACTGGCAAGCATGCAAGTATTTGTAGACTACAAGGAACCACTGATGGTTAAACTGTTGTTTTAATGCTGGAGCTAGAAGCTGCAGAGTTTCCCCCCTTTCTTTTCGCCAATATTAAGTTTGGAGAACTCAATCCAGATTCATGATGTGAATGCACACATCATGGGCGTAGCATGGATGTAGGAGGACTTAAACCATATCCAGCAGCCTGTGGATCAGGGTCACATGTTTGCAATCTACATTGCTAAGCATGATGAAACAAATAGGTATAAAATTCAGAAGGATTTTAAAAAGTATTTCTGTAATTGCCAAACCTCAGTAAAGCACAGTACATATGAGCTGAATCCCCAATTCAATGCATGCACCATGTGAGCGTTGTGGGGGAAAGTGTTATTATAAAACTCCATATGGTGGATTCACATCAATCTCTACTGGGAATACCATCATAAACCACTATTTTTGCTATAAAAAATAACCATTAAAACCCAGACATGCACAAACAAGGTAATCTGCCATAAATTTTGAAAGAGCGCAATCCTACAAATGTAAATTTATTCAACTCCCATTGCAATGTGAGTAATTTCCATAGCATTATTAGAAATCCTGCAGTTGCCATCATTCGGCAATAGCTTATAAATATAGAGGGTATGAGTCAGCATGCAAATCCTGTCGGCAAAAGACAATCTGAGAGGTTTTATAGCCCAGAGCTGTTTATTATTTGGTAAGAATTGTAATGCAAGTTCACGTTTGGAACCTACTGAGAGAACAACATAACCTCTTTTTAAGGAATGGAGGAAAGAGAAATATCTGAGTGAAAAAGTATATGATCTATGGAACAGTATCTTGTTAGAACATTATGCACGCAACACTTCACAAATGCAACTCTTGCTTCTTATCCACAACCTTCATGCAGTTTTTAAAGTCCTTATTCTTGGTGCATATTCCACTAGTGCACAAATGGAATGAAGAGTGGCTTTTCAGATATGGTTGGACTGCAACTTCCATGATCTGTCACAATTGCTTTGTTGGACTGGCTGAATGGGAGTGGAAGTTCACCAAGATTTCAAGGTGTTGCCATTCAACACAACTGTAAAGAACTGTATCTCTTCAGTTAAAGACCAGAATTCTATTCGGGGCATATACACATGTAAGTGTTCCTTACATGTGCAGTTGTAGTTTTTCAGGGACTGAAAATTTCCCTTTCTCCCTCTAGTTTGGAGAAGGTACTGGCAACATCTCCTTTGCCAAGCCTGACTGCTTGCTACAAGGCACAGAATGAACACACAGGATACCTTCAGGGGCTTTACAGTAAATTGTGGGGAGGGTGTATGGCTTAGCATAGCATAGGAGTTCATTCGCACCCCAAATCCACACCAGGATAGATGCTGACAGATCTTATCACACTGACCCATGCCCAGGCAGCCATATCCAACCTGGGCTTCTCTGGCAACTTTTCAAGCAAATCCCATTTTTGAAAAGCTGTGGAGTTAGCCTGGGTTGGATATGGGCTGCCTACTGCCCGGCCACAGGGCAGTGAAATAAGATCTATCAGTAACTATTACAAGCCATGTCTATGCTGGTGCAGATCTGGGGTGTGATAATCTCCATAGGAATGTATGCTAATATTGTACTGTATTTATGCTATGATGAGGGGATGTTGGATTGAGGACATAGTTAGTATTTGACCATCTTTTAGGTTAAGACACTAAAACTGTTATCTAAGGATGCATCTACACTGTAGAAATAATGCAGTCTGACACCATTTTAACAGCCATGCTTTCATCCTGGGATCTGTAGTTTTGTGAAGCATCACCACTCTTTGGCAGAGAAGGCCTTGTAAAACTGCACATCCCTGAGCTGCAACACTTAAAGTGGTTTCAAACCACTTTATTTCTACAGTGTAGATGCACCCTAAGTCTAAATCATGCAGACTGATCTAATAAAGTTGATCATAAATTGGTATTTTGGGCTCATTTGGCAGAATGTCAAGACCAATTTCAAAACGGTCAGTAATGAGAAAACCCATCTGATGATTATCAATGCTTTGGCTTACTGAAATGAAATTTATTTTGTTTTGTTTTTAACATGGTAAAACATAATAGGTTGGTTTGTGAGAAGGAGAGGGAAGGAAGAAATCTGATACATATGGCTTCAAAATGTTACTAAAGAATAAAAGTATATTTAAGGAACCAATTATCATTTTTCAGTAGTGCAGTAACAGGAACTGGAACTGAATGAGCTAGTCATTCTGATACCCAGATAATTACAAAGGAGCCCAATTTCTTTCTTTTTTTGAAAAGCCAGATGAAAACTTTCTATGAGAGAGACAAACTATGTGTTTGATATGGCAGCAAGTCATGCACTCATTTGCATTAAAAATCCTTCTTTAAAAAGATTTGGTCAGAGAAGGGCTTTAGCAAATGGAATTCCAGCAATCTCAAGAAAATTGCTACCCTTTATTGCTACTAAACATTTACTTAAGCACCACAAGCATGCAAAATAAACTAGAGAATGCAGCTGAGTCCACCCCTACCCAGAGTTTACAAAAGGCTACTTTTTTGGATTAAAATTCCCAGGATTCCCTTACCAGTGTAGCCATTTGCCCAATGTCTGTGGCAGTCTGGAAACTGTAATCCAAAAAGTAACTTTTCCAAGCTATGTCCCAGAGGATATATAGTGTATACTATACGGATAAGTCTGAGATCTAGGAAATGTTTAGCAATCTGTAACATGGCATGGAGAAGAAGGGACAGCAAAATGACTTTAGGATGAAAAGCAGAAGGCTTTCATCTGATCACTGTGTGCATTTTGTACAAGAACTCAAATGTTAATATTATTCTAACTTTATTGGATATGTGTGGAAAACTAGCAACCTTCAGAGAACAGATATGGCCCATAGGCCTCTCAAACTGATTTACACTTTCTTCATCATCCTACTGGAAGATAAAAGGCTGAAAAAAGCCTCCCATTAGAGCCACAGGGAGGCCATTTGCCAGCCTTATTGCAGCAGGAAAGGGACTATGTGGCAGGGTTGCCATCACAGAGGGAAGGGTGATGATAATCATAAGGATTTTCAGTAACTTAAATCTGAAATCAACAAATACAACTACAGAAGTCTTACTTCTGACATAATAATGAGAAGAGAATGATAGTGCTCCTGAATCAAGGTGCGTGGAGCACAAAGCTCCAGATAGACAGTCCCATGCCTCCCAAGCTATCATGGGGTTTTCTTGGCAAGATTTGTTCAGAGGAGTTTTGCCATTGCCTTCCCCTGAGGCTGAGAGAGTGTGACTTGCCCAAGATCACCCAGTGGATCTCCATGGCCAACCTGGGAATTAAACTCTGTTATCCAGAGTTGCAGTCCAGCATTCAAGCCACTGTGTCTTGCTGGCTCTCAAGATATGCTCATGTGAAGACATACTAATGTATAACTCCAAATTGTGTGCACGTATGTCACCAGCAGGATTCCCACCAGTGGCTCTGGGCATGTGCAGAATATATTTCATTCCTAGACAAATAACAACAACACACCATCTGGACTAGGTGGCAAATGCTCCAAGTCAGAGACAAGAAGATATTGAATGAGATCTGCACAATACTCTGTGTTAATAGAATAAGGAAATGCTATTGCAGATGACTGTTTTCTTCTGTTTGAGCATCTATTGTACTTTGTTTAGCTCTTCTTCTGTCATAGACAGTGGTTTTATCCAAATAGGATTCTAGCCTGAGTAAGAAGGGTGGGGAATGTGTTCAAGGTCTGTTGAGGGAACTAAAGCAGTGTCAAGCAAAATCAATCAAATCCTAATAGAGTAAAGCCCAAGAAAAGGAAAAGTCTTGTTCTAGTAAAATAAAGACCAAGCAAAACAGAGATAAGTTTCTTGTAAGGCAAAATCAGATAGTAGAATGCATACTGTAGTGTGGTAATACACTTGAAGAATATGGTATGAGGAAGATTAGGGTGGCATGTGTCAATGCTGGCCACTTTAGTGATTTTCTCCCAGAAGCCTATGCAGCATTGGCTTTAGCTAACAATTGTTGTTGATGTGTGCCTTCAAATCATTTCTGACTTATGGTGACTCCAAGTCAAACCGATCATTTTCTTGGCAGAATTTGTTCAGAGGTGGCTTGCCACTGTCTTCCTCTGGGGCTGAGAGAGTGTGACTTGCCCAAAGTCACCCAGTAGGTTTCTATGGATGAGTGGGGACTTGAACCCTGATCTCCCAGTGGCCTAGTCCAACACCCAAAACACAACACCATGCTAACAATAGCTTATCTAATTTTGGTACCTACGGTACTTATCTTTATCTTCAGTGTAAGGTGGGTACATCCTTGAAGGAAACGGAGGTATCATTACCAGTTGTTTGCTGCAATTCATCCTTGTCCAGTTAACTATAAACATAGAAAGTTAGTGATCAGGATAGCTACCATTAGGTACCTTGTCAAAATTTATCAAATAAGTGCAGGGTGAGTAATTAGAAGCATACATCCAAGAAAGTGCAAGTGTATTAGCTCAAAGGGGACTCTAGCCTATATAAAATCCTGTGGAGCAGCCTTAAGGAGCCTGGTGGAGACTAGAGGGCTGGCAGGGTGTTGCAAACCAGCCAGAGAAGGGTATCTATGTGGTTCTCTCTTCAGAGCTCCTGACACCTAAATGGAGATCTAAGTTGTTAAGTCGAAACATTTCACAGCCGGCATCCATATTTTTTTGTGGATTTTTTGGGCTATGAAGCCATGTTCTAGAAGAGGTTTTCTTGACAGCAGCTGTGGCTAGCATCTTCAGATAAATTTATCCAAGATCTAAGTTTGTTTTGTGGGTTGTATCTGCTTTCTGTATGGGAACTGTCTTTGCCACATCAGGGATGTAAGAACTACTTTTCTAACATCCAGAGATTTTTGTCTGCTAAGCTAATAACGTTGGTAAACCTTTCACCACTGGCAGTTTCGTTGTCTATATAGCCAAAAGAATTACTTGCCCTGGCAAAAAAATAGTTCCATTGAGAGTTCACTCAAGAGTCATGAAAGCAGACTTAAATATCACTTCAGCAACAAGCAAAGCCAGATGGAGACATACCAAGCCTCTAGTTGCATCTGGGTGGCTGACTAGCTCTGCCTTCCAGTGAATAAATCCTCTCCAGATTAAAAAGAATTCTAGTCTCTTCAGTATCTCTTGACTCCAAGAGTGCTGAAATTGGTTTGAATGCAGCTTCTAGGGTGTTCCCCAAGAATACTAACACAGTCTTCTCAGCTTGGAGTAGTGTTCACAATGAACATCTCTTGCAGTGGTGTTTTTGGACTGGTGGGTATATCTGGGATGTGTTATCAAGATAAATCCCTCTCCCACTCCATTACATCCTAAAAAGCCACAGGACAATACCATACTACACTGTAGTGCTATTACAGTCACCCCTCCACATTCCTAGGGGTTAAGGGGTCAAGGACCTCTGTGAAAGTGGAAAAACCATGAATATGGATTTTTTTGTGGGTTTTCGGGTTATGTAGCCATGTTCCAGAAAAGTTTCTTCCTGACGTTTTGCCAGCATCAGGAAGAAACTTTTCTGGAAAATGGCCACATAGCCTGAAAACCCCACAAAAAACTATAGATGCCGGCCATGAAAGCCTTCGACTTTACATGTATATGGAGATTATCACACGGGAGAGGAAAGGGTCCTTCTTCCATGCTTAAATCATGTTATTAGTATGATCAGGGGGATGGTTATCACACACACCACGTGCTTATCCCGTTCTTCTACCATAAACAGTAATGGACCGATCCTTAATTTAATGAATCCTGTCCAAGTAAAAGACACTGGTGGATTTTTGCTATCCACAGCCCAGGATTTGAGATGGGGGATGCTGTAAGACACCCCTTTGCCCCTCACATCATGAGTTAGTCAGATCACCCTTTATTTTTGGATGTGGTATACTTTTTCCTATCATAATGCAAAAGCAGAAGTAAAGAGACTTTTTGTGCTGCTTTGAATTCAGTAAAATTTAGGGAGTTTTCTAGTCTGAATATTTCCATGTTATTCATATTTAATCAAAGCTTAAAAATTGATTAATGTATACACCCATGTATAAGTCTAAACATTTTAGTAAATAAATAGACCCAAAAAATACCTGAGTCAACTTATCCATGGGTCAGTGTAAGTACTGTACCTTAACTTTTATCAAAATAGGAAATATCCCGTTCTCTGAGTAGAGTGGCAAAAGGCAAGAGCTTTGTCTGTACCGGGGGAACCTAAAAGAAGCACCAGCTACCTCTACCTTATCTGTCACAGCTCCCCTTCTGGCCTTTTTAAATGTCTGGATGAGAAAACAGTGGTGTGCTTTGGCATCATTTTCCTTTTCTTCATCCTTTACATCCTTTGTTACATGCCCCTATGTTTTACCCCTTGACACAGGCTATATCAACATCAATAATTTCACCCCAAACCTGCCCTTGACTTATACATGAGATTGACCTGTAATCAAGTATATACTGTATATATCCATGGTGAATGAGGCTTGCATTCATTCAAGACCATAAAAAATTTTGCATTCATGTATAGTCCATGGAACTATTTATTAGGAATCAATTCCATAGGTTGTACATGAATGCAAAAGTCTTGAATGAAGTTATTCATGCTTTAAAGAAAATATTTATCTTCTCATTTATGTGAGGGATGTTTCAATTGTGACATTGACCAGTACTTAACAATATGGCACATTTGCTTTTACACTGAAGAAACTCAAGCCATGTGAGTGCAAGTTACTGCTAGCTGTTAGCAAATGAAGAATCAATAGGAATGCATCATTGTTGTGTACTTACTTACTTCGATTCTGCCTCTTTCTCTCTCTCTTTCTCTCTCTGGGATTTTTTTAATGCCAATTATCTTATTGTTCAGTTCAGTATATCTGCCTCCAACCTTAGATGATGGCCAAAGAACACTCACCACAAATGAATCTATGAAGCTTAGGGAATTCACAAGATACCCAAGTGAAAACTGGTAGCTTCATTGACTGCAAAAATAAATTTCAACATTAATAATGAAGAAGCAGACAGTATTGCATTTTAAGGCTCAGCAATATCCTGATCTCATATCAGGGCGTCTCAGTGGCAAGAAACAGCAATTGATCTGACATACTTGCTTCTGATATCCCCCCCCCCACCAAGCTATAGCAGACAAAGCTGTCATGTAAATAATGGATTTATCCACATCAGACAACAAATAACAAATCTCATCAAAGACCCAATAAGGCTTTATATGAACCAGACAAAAAGGTCTCTATAGGAAATGTTATACACTGGGAAATCTAAGATGGAATGGATTGTGCTTTCAGAAACCTATCTGACTATAAAGTACATATACAGATGGAGAGCTACAGAAATTCTGTGTGTCGACTCTACAGTACTATACAAATAAGTAGAAATGTAACTGGTCCTTTGGATTTGGATCAGTCTTGGATCACAAATCGAATCAGCCTGATTCAGATGTCAGAAGATGTCTACACTGAAACTGTACACCTTCAGAGCAGCCAAGATATTAATCTGAACATTCCCGAGGATCATTTGGTATTCCATTTTGGAGGAGCACAAAGGCACAAAGAGCATGTCTCCAAAAATCATAATTATTCCCAGGTTCACAATACGTATAATGAAAACATCAGGGTGGAAGACGAAGGGAGAAGGCAGCAGGAAGCAAAGGGATTTATTTGATCCAGTCATTGTTCAGTGGGGTTTTTTTTTAGTTCTCTGTCCCCAAAGTAGAAATGTTAGAATTGTTTTGGTGGAATATGTGGGATGTAGGCAGGATTAGTGATTCCTTGCTTCACAGCCTTCAATCACCCTATCCCTATTTCACCTCCCATGACATTGACACCAACTGAGCTGAACATAAAAAGGGCTTAAACAATATACTCTCCAACGTTTCAGGTATCAAAACTCGTACACATATGGCCTAGCAACATCAGGGTGTGGTCAAGATGGAAAAATTATTAGTTAGCAAGGACACACAAGCTAGGAGATGCTGCAAATTTTGCTTTTGCTGAAGCCTACTCCCCCTTACTGAGTTAAGTACAAATTATTTTTGCACTTTGAATTCTGCAACAATTGAAGCAAGCTGATGCCAAAGGGGGAAATGGCGGGGGGGGGGGGGAGAAAAAGAAATTGGGACATCTTAAAAGCATCTGAAAAAGTGTGATGGCAGAAGATTCACTGGGATTGTCCATGATAAATTAAGACAGAGGATATGAAGCTGCTTTATCATTCACTATAATTGCTGAGCTACCACACATATCCCTATTATACGTTTCTTAACTAAAGCTATTAAACTTATCGCATGACACTTGGAGGAAACGGAACAGAACGGGGGGGGGACATATGTTACTGCACAGGAGAATGCTGATGATACCGCCGGGAGTCCCCAAGCCATTCCCCAGCTATTCCATGGCTGCTGATTTTGAAGAACGGTTCAAAATCATCCTTCAAAATTGGCTGCCAGAAACGTCTGGTGATTGTCTTGGGGACTCCTGGCGGCATCAACATTATTCTACGATGCGGTACCACATGTTTCCTCCCCCATTCCATTCTGTTCCATTCCTGTTCCTCTAAGTGCCATGTAATAAGCTTAGATATCTAGTCTGTAATCATTTTTGTTACAACTGCCAAGAAAAACCTTCCGGAGATAAGAATGTCTATTTTGGAAAACTCACAAAGTGTAATCAAAGATTTTACACAAATCTCCCTGTGCCCTTCTTCTGAAAGTTGGCAAAAATGGTATCCTCAGAGAGGGCACTTATCCTCAGAATACTCACTCAAGCCTCTAATAAACGAAATGTGTTACCAGCAGATCCCTTTTAAACATTTACTTCTGTTTGCTTTTCTCCCAGAATGGGGATGTAAGGCATGCCATAAGAAGGTGAGAAATGGTAGACATAGAAGTGAACAAAAGTCATGTTAAAGCAGCATTAAATATATGACAATATTAAAACACTACTGAATGACAAAGAAATCCTACAACATAAACATAAAATGCACACCACCAGTCATTAAATGTCCCTACTCAGCAGCAGTCAAATAACAAGCCATCCTAGCCTCCTAGGAGCAGCCAGCAATAATAAAGCAGAGCAGGCCAAAAAGCAGAAAATCAGCAGCTTAAAAGGGTCCGAGCAGCAGAAAAGAAGTTTGCTCCATCCTCAATATGACATCCCTTCAAATATTTAAACAAGGCTATCGTATCACCTCTTAACCATCTCTTCTCCAGACTAAACATACCCAGCACTCTAAGTCTCTCCTCGTAGGACAAACTTTCCAGACCCTTCACCATTTTCTTTGCCTTCCTCTGGAAACACTCCAACTTCTCAACATCCTTTTTGAATTGTGGTGCCCAGAACTGGACACAGTATTCCAGGTGGGGCCTGACCATGGCAGAATAGAGTGGTACTATTACTTCCCTTGATCTAAGCACTATACCTCTATTGATGCAGCTGAGAATCACATTGGCCTTTTTAGCTGTCGCATCACACTGTTGACTCGTGTTCAACTTGTAGTCTACTTGGACTCCCAGATCCCTTTCACATGTAGTCTCGTTCAGCCAGATGTCCCCCATCCTATATCTATGCATTTCATTTTTTATTTTTTTTTGCCCTAAGTGCAGTACCTTACATTTCTCTGTGCTGAAATTCATTTTGTTAGTTTTGGCCCAGCTATCTAATCTATTAAGGTCATTTTGAATGTTGATCCTGTCCTCTGGAGTATTAGCTATTCCTCTTAACTTGGTGTCATCTGTAAATTTGGTAAGCATGCCCCCTATTCTTTCATATAATTCAGTGATAAAGATGTTGAATAGCACTGGGCCCAAGACAGAACCCAGTGGCACCCCACTAGTCACTTCTCTCCAGGATGAAAAAGAGCCATTTGTAAGCACCCTTTGGGCTCGTCTGGCCAACCAATTACAAATCCATTTAACAGTTGTATTGTCTAACCCACATTTTACTAACTTGTTTGCAAGAATGTCGTAGGGGACTTTTTCAAAGGCCATACTCACTAAAAATGACTAAACTGAGGCTGTTATACTTTTTACATATCATGAAGTAACATGACTCCTTAGAAAACATGACAAGGAATGGTAAACTAGGAGGCAGTAGGAAAAGAAGGCTGCACTACAACTGGATTGCCTCAATCAATGAAGCCACAGACCTGAGCAGGGCACCCTGAGCAGGGCAGCATCTGGCCAAAGATCATGGAAGTCTCTCATTCGGAGGTCCGTCATAGATCAAAGTCATCTTGATGGCAAATAACAGAAACAAAGTCCCATCTTAAGGCCTTATTGCCCTTGCAAATTTCCTACATGTCAGACAAATAGAAAAAATGTTGTAGCTGTGTGTTGATGACTAGTGGTAGCTGATGGAGGTGTGAAGCTTTGGATTTCCCAAACAATAGTCACATTTACAGGCAAAGTGAACTGAGCAGCCTCCAACTCAGTCCATAACAAACTGGACTGTTTTCTAAATTGCAAAAATCATGGTTTAAACTGAAAATTATGGTCGATGTGCACCCCCTAAAAGAGAGCACTGGCTGGAAACTTGTTGGTGCACTATGCTTGTGGGTGGACTTTTTCCAGGGCCATGGAGCAGTAGTGAAGGAAGCAGATAACATTCCCTAACTTCAAACAACCTTTATTTATCCAGTGCCTGACTTTTTTCAGAGCTCAAATGCCCCAGCCATTTTCTCTTGCTGAAACTATACCAGCCTAGATACATTGCACCCAGAGGATTCAAACCATTTTCTGAAGGATAACCTCAAAAACACTTTTCTCAGGCAGGGAAATGTTTGAAATATATTTGCTGAACGTGGACCACCTGCATGAAATTATGCTATACAAAAAAGTGAATATATTGAAAGATTTCCATACCGCCCTTGTGGATTCTTGCCAAACAATTGCCTGTCTATTCCATTAAACTTCTTTTACAGTGGTGTAATCTACTGAAATCAACACACCTGCAGGCTAGATTTGATTCAAGCAACAGCATTTCACACAAACCGGCCCAGAAATTCTTTGCTGACTTCACTTTGGACACTTTGGACACAGTGCAAAATGGCATTGCCAGTTCTGACTGCATTTTGCAGTTTTGTCTAGTGTAAGAATGCTTTGTAATCTTCACAGAAAGAAGCTTGATGTGCATAGAAATCATTGCAGTGTGTGTGCAGACGGAGAAGAAAATGTAAGGATTGATTCCAGCTTGTTTTAATGAGTTTAGAATTGCCATGTACTCTGTGAAGGGCTAGCCTTGAAAAATAATTGGAAGTTTCAGTTGGCACAAAATGTGGCAGCTATTTCCATAGCCATATCACTCCAATATGGATACATCTGTACTGACTGCCAAATGTTATCTGACCTCAATTCAAAGTGACATTTTTGTTTCTTAAAAGTTAGTGAAAGACCTATAATAACTGTCCTTTTGAACCAGCCTACCTATTAAGATATGCAAGACTTGGGCCTTGGATATCACACTGGGAGAAAGGTGGGATATAAACTGACCAAATAAAATAAAATAAAAGATAAAATAAGCCCTTTTTAGAATGTCATTATTCACAGAAATGTCACTTGATGGGACTATACGATCAAGTCTTTTCTCTCCTGTGCTATTTTCAAACTGTAGAATGCACTATCTTTGGACTTGTGATTGGTCTCTATTCTGTTCTTAGAAAGGTATTCTTTACATGACTACTTTGAAGATCGTGCCGTGGCAGGCAGTACCTCTGCCAGTGCATGTTGCAGCCATTCATTAACAGCTGCTATGTTCACTTCTTCAGATGGTGCCTATCTTTCTAGTCATAAGCCTCTCGGTACTTTGTGAAGATAGTTCTCAGGTCTATCTCCTGGGATGTATTTGCCAGCCTGGTTGAGCCTGCCAGAGCACATGGCAAAGGAGGTTGAGTACAATTTCAAAAGGGTATTTTTCTACTTAGTGTTTTTTCCTAATGCTATTTTTAATATTTATGATGGATGTTACTTTTTAATTCTTTATTCTATTTATCTCTCTCACACACACACTGATGCTACCTTTCTGTGGGAATGTGTGCTCCTGTGAGGTGAGAGACTATGGGGTTTATCACATGGAAGGGATCCCGTGCAAAAACGGGACTTAAAGTGGAAAACCCCCGCAAAAGAGGGTTTTTTATCCCAACATTAACCTGGACAGAAAGTAGAAAAGACACACAAAAATACAGTTGATTTTCAGACGATGTCACTGTTAAGGTACATTAACATGACATTAACCCGATTAGAATGTAGACAGAATGCAATTCTTTTTCCAGAAATTCGTGAAAGTACAAAGACTCTCATTTTGTCGGCTTTCTAGCAGTTTAATGTTGCGTTAACCTCGATGTGTCTGAAAATCAATTACACTTCTGCGTGTCATCTTAGTTTTTTTTCCAGGTTTTAAAACCCATTTCTGCATGGGATGCCTCCCGCATGATAAACTCCTATGTTGATGGAAACATTGCTGCTGATAGAATCTCCAAACCAGACAGGGTTTTGATAAGGAGCCAAACTAAATGTACCAGACAACTACTGGGTAGCAACAGTAGTGTGGGGCGAGGGAATGACACTGGCGGAGGATCCCATAGAGACAATGGCACCATACATAACACTAAAGGAGTTAGTACTGCACAGAAGGCTGCAATGGCAACAAGCAGACTGGTTCAAAAGAAGAGAGGCAATTCTGTAGACAATTATTGTAGGTTTTTAGCTATTTAAAGCTTTAAAGGAAGGCCACACACTTGAAGCCTCTTACCTTGAAACTCCTATGATGAGAGAACCTAAATTGAAACAAGGTCACTGTGAAAGTCATTATCAAGATTACTATCAAGATCACATGTTGTGTGATAAGTACTGGCCAAATGTGCTTTTATTCTGTTAAAATTCTGCTTTTCAGCCTTGTGTGATAATATCTAGTGAGTTCTGAATGGGCATAGTAGAAAGAGCAAAAGAACAGCCACTTCTTCAGTGACTCCAAAGACATACACAGCGTACACTGGACTTAATGCTTTTGGGTGTCTCTCACAGGATGTCAGCCAAAGTATTTTACAAGCCTGAAATACTGCTCATCCCTTATTATTGTTGGAATTTATTTCTTTTTGTCAGTTAAGCATCCAAGACTATCCACTGCATGAAAACATTAAGATTTTCAACTAAAATCAATAACCTCTTATCAGTGTTTCTCTCTAAGAGTTCATCATTCCACATTCAATCTTGTTCATCCAGATCAAATGATGCCACTAAATCTCCAAATGTCATGAATACCCGTTGTCTTCTTTACCCCCTCCATATATTTGTATACCACATACCCAAACAAAGCTTTTGCAAATATGTAATGTTTTTGCATACGTGAATTGGTTCATCCTGTTCTTTAAGAACCATTTGGTCCTGTCTTGCATTTTTTTTAAAAGAATTGAAATGCAGACTATGAGTGCCTATGAAAACAAAATACAATGAACCAGTACTGATGTCCAGAAAACATCTGCCTTGATTTTCTACTTCCTCTGAATTAGTCTGCCTATAAATCAGAATGAAACAATAATGTAGAGAGGGGTGAAGGCAAAGGCAAGAAAGGTCACATCTGTGAAAAGTATCAAAAATGAAAGGAGTTAAAAGGAGCTTCCATTTTCTTTATTGAGGCTAACATTCCATTCTCCCCATCTCTGCAATTTATTTCTCCTTGTTGGAAAGAAAAGCAGATTTCCATATGTGTATGCTCCAGAGCCAGAAGCCAATCCCTTTCTAAATCAGAATAATAATAATGAAATGAAAACTGGCTCTGGTGGTAATTCCAAACCAAGTTTGATTTGGTGCCAAAGCAAAATGACAAATAAAACAATTTTTAAAAAAATAAATTTTAAAAAATCCCAGTCTAAACTGATTTATTTATTTTTTAAATCCAAGGTATGATCTTTCCCCCCTTGCTTTCCCCTTTTATATTTTTGCTACACATCTTCCCTACCCCATCTGTTACCATAACTGTTTGTCGACTGCATATCCTTGTGTTTTGCTGCAGAAGCAAAATAAAACAGCAGAGAGATTATGTATCACAACTGGAAACCTGAGCCTTCATTTTTTTAAAAAACAGGAAAATTTCTGGACCCAGTATGTTGGGTTGAGTAGGGTAGAGGAGAAACCTCTCTGAGGTTTTGCCCCTCTCTCTATTGACCTCTGACACTGAGTTATTTATACATGTAAATTACTAAAGGAAAATAAATAAGACAACTCAAAGAACATCTGCTTAATCTGTATTACTTACTCTAACTGAAAATTTGACAATTTTGGTTTGTGGCAGAAAAGAATAAAAACAAGACATCGTATTACTAGTCCAGATATCTAAAATCTTGGTATAAATGCATACTCATTTAGCTACATACATCCACTCATAACTTAAATTATGAGCCAACACTGGGGACTTTATCACACCAGGGTCCTCTCCTGCTAAAACTGCATTCTTTTCAAAAGTGCAATGCAATCGAGACTACTCTCTTCTTGATTACACTTTTGTAATCTTTCTGGCATTACAGGTGGGTCTGAAAAGAAGGTGCAGTCCTTGGGAGATGCTCCCACAGCCACCAAGAAAAGCAGCCTGACCATGAGAACAAACCATAAATTCTACTGCTCAACAATTAGTGAGCAAGAACAAGGGAAATTTCTACAACAATCAGTGCAGAAAAACAGAAGCCAAAAAAACAAACAAAAAAGGAAGAACATGAGATCTATTCCACAAGATCCGGTAATTCAAAGAGGAAATTTAAACCAAAGGTAAGGATACTCTATGAACACAACCAAGATGAAATTTTAAAAAGATGGAAACAATACACCGAAGAGCTATATAAAAATGTGGGAGAATAAATGATATTGCGCACTAATCCTCTTTGCCTCAGAAATGTGCATCTATTGCCCTCCATTAACATCTCAGTGTGACAACCCTGGAAAACCATTCCAGAGTGATTCCAAATATTTCAAAGTGACTCAAAAACCATTTCAAAGTAAGTCCTAAACCATTTGGTCTTTTCAACGCCTTAGAACAGGGGTAGGCAACCTGCGGCCCGCGGGCCGGATGCGGCCCGGCAAGGCCTTGGGACCGGCCCCAGCCCGGTCCTGCCGCCGATTGCCGCCGGGGCCTTTGGGGGGCAATTGTCTATGGAAGCCTCAGAAACATGCATTTATATTAACATTTTTTTTAAAATCAGCAAATTTTTTCGTGTGTCCTCCATGTTTTTTTTAAAAAGTGTCTTCTATTTGAAAATTTTGTCCTACATTTGTCCTGGTTTATTTATATATTTAATTTTTTTCCAAAAAATTATTTAATTATTTATTTTTTGGCTTCGGCCCCCCAGTTGTCTGAGGGACAGCAACCCGGCCCCTGGCTCAAAAAGGTTGCCTACCCCTGCCTTAGAATCTGCCCCCAAGGCATAATTTTGATATAAATATTGGGACTATTTCAACAAGTCCCTGGCTCAGTCTAGCAGCAGGCAGAATTCCTGTGAGTTTGCTTGGCTTAACACCTAAGCAGCTCACCCATCCCCCATGCTGTGGGAGCTGCTAGAGAAGAGTGTTGAGGATACCGTTGAGAGCCAAGAAGATAAACAAATGGGTTCTTGAACGGATCAAGCCCAAACTATCCCTAGAAACCAGGATGACTAAACTGATGTTGTCATATTTGAGCCACATCATGAGAAGCCATGAATCATTAGAAAAATCAATAATGGTAGGTAAGGTTAGAAGGTAGTAGAAAGAGAGGGAGACCACATGCCAGATGGATGGACTCAATCAGAGAGGCCACGAGCCTAAGCCTCCAGGACCTGTGCAGAGCCGTGGAGGACAGGGGATCTTGGAGATGTCTCATCCACAGAGTCACCATGAGCTGAAGGCAATTTGAAGGCAGTTAACAACAACAAGCTCCTGGATGAATGCACATTTATTTCCACTTGATGTTTCAAATATTGCAACATCAAACAACAATTTGATGCCAAAAACTGTCATAAGAGAATCAAGACCAAAGAGGGAACTTTCACACAACCTCAGGTCATATCATAAGCAATGCTTTCCCTTGGACACAGTTGACACCTTTAACTGTGAATCTTTAACTGATGCATCTACAAAGGTGGGTAAACAGCACTGAGGTGCGTTACAGACGGGCCCATGAGGGCGCTTCCTGACGCGCCTTGCCCCTTGTGCATGACTATGTCAAAATGGTGGCGGCACATACAGATGGGTGCCGCCATTTTGACGTAGCGGACGCTCTGCGTCCACACATCGTGCGGCGGGAGTGACGCCGCGAGTGCATGCTTTGGCACTTGCGGCGTCTCTTCCGGGCCGCAGGAAGGAGTGCAAAAATCACGCTCCTTCTTTGCAGCATCCGGGAACCACGCCGTTTGGGTGCTGCAGTTCCCGGACGCTGCAACCGGCAGCAGCGCGAGACTGCCCCTTCTGGGCCATCTATAATGCGCCTGAGTCACTCAAAGCTACGTTGCCTAGGCTTTTGCCTGTGAAGCAAGCTTAAAATTGTTCACCTGGCTTAACAATTCCAAGCTCCAAATTGGAAGGGTCAATGTCATTTCCCCCCCCCCCCCTCTTTCCTTTGCTTCCAGACATATATGAAACTTTGTATCTTTGATCTTTGTCTATTTTCTCACTTTTAGATGTCATTTTCAGTAGACTGGGGGATTCGAGCTGGATTCACTGGGCAAGCATGATAAAACATTTCCCTGGCAGTAAGCACTATTGAATTCAATATGATTTGCCCTTGAATAAATCTGTATAAATTTGCACCATATGCCATCAATCCTACTACCACTTTCTTGGGAACTAAGAGCCTGTACAAACCGGTGTTATACGCTGGCATGAGGGTGACATGGGGACATGGCATATGCACACTGCCTCCCCAATGCCAGAGTCACGCTGCATGCCCAACCGCACCACAGGGGGCATCACAGTGCTCCATTGACACAGTGTTTAAAAATGCTGCTCCAAAGAAGCATTGAAAAGCTGCTCTTTCCACAGCAAGAAAAGGAGCCGCCTTTTGCAGCTTCTTTTTGCGCCATGGAAAGGCCAGATTGGGGCTGCAGCGTGCAGTTGCTGCAGCCCTGATCTGGCAAGGAAAGGGGCAACATGGAGCCACTCCTTAAGGGTGGTCTGTTGAGCCCCTCAATTTTTTAAATGAGGCAGAAAAGTAGAGGGGGCAACACATGTGAGGACTGGGGCAACTTCCCAGATATGCACCCAATCCAGTGGGATGTAGGTGGGCAGTTATAATGTCAGAAAACTTGTGAATATGTATATGCATGGCAGGAACAAAAGAAAACACTGCAGCTGCTGTAGTCATGGGACCAGACATAAACCAATATAAAGAACCCATGCACACAGTAGAAACACACTATGCATCTATGTGACTACATAGTGGGGGTTCCATGTGGCTTTCCAAACTGATTTCAGCTTGGATCAAAACAGATGTGTGTATCAATAAAGTGCTATGTAGTGACACTGAGATACAGCCCTCATGTAGATTCAGCCTACATAAATTCTCTGAACTGTGGATCAGACCACTGTTATCTTTCAGTTTTCACACTTCTCTTAATTTTGTGATATACTTCTCAGCTCATGAAATGTCAAAAATGTCAATTATTGACATTTTAGATTAGAAAGCATACAAGAAAGGGTATTTTATGGCAAATGTCACCTTAAGGTAAGTTCATAAGGTAAATAAGTAAATACGTTAAGGTAAATAATCCTCAAGTACCTTAAGGTAAATAGCACCCCACCTCAGCCTTCTTTCAACAAAACAACTGGGGTAGCAGCAAGACTCTTCTGCACTATATCTTCTCTGATCAGGGGTGTGTCAGTGCAGACAAAGATGATTTAGTGCAGGAATGAAGAGGAGCTGGGAATATCCACTGATCTCTGATCAGGGATCAGGGATAAGAGCTATGATTTCTTTCCCTGCCCATCTCTAAAAAGAAGCAGAGCCTGGAGATCCTGATGGAATATTTTTCCATCTGGCTCCAAAGGAAATCTTAGGAAATTCCCTAACTCCCATCTAAACCACTGGTCCATCTAGCTGAGTCTTATCTACACTCTGGGATGCTCGCTTCCACCCATTCTGGCATTTCTTATTAAAAAGAGGCTTTATTAATGTTCCTTTGACTGGTGGACCCAACATGCTGAAACAGCATCACATCTCGTGAAGGAGAGACATAGGCTGAAAAAACAATTAGAAACTTTACAGACATTCATTGGTGAAATTTAAGAGGGAATTACAGAATAGGCATTTTATGAACCAACGGTATCAGCAGCCACTGAACTATTACAGTTGCAGTCCAGTCAGTGTATCATCCCAAACCATCATTTATTAGCTACTCCTAATGTAACTGCCTTTGCCATGGGACTGCTGTGATGGCAGAGAAGAATGATGTGCAAGATTTCTTTGCCTTGAAGCTTCAGCTCCTGGGTGTGGATGATCCTGTCCAGGTACTCTTAGAGGAACAGATGGATTAGCAGCAAGAGTGATTGAGGACCAGCAAGGCTTCTGTATCAGAAGCAGACATCAGCAGCTGAGAAATCTGGGTCTACAAGAAACATTTTTTTTTAACCAGGTATCTTTCAGGTAGCAGCTGTCTGCAGAGAAAGATAACCTCTGGAACAAAGTAGAAGTGAAGAAGATAGCAGGATGAGCATCACAGTCTTACAAGTTCACTTTCTTTAAGCAATGTTATGATTGGGACAGAATAGCTTTTTATGGGAAAGAAAAAACATATATTTAATTTTAGTAACATTGGGCCCGAACAGACAGACCAAAATAAAGCTGCTTTGGGTCACTTTGGAGGTATGCTGTTTAAATGACACACACATCTTAAGAAGCCAGAAGCTGCACTAAAGCTATGCTCCAGTCCTTAAGACTGAAGCATGGTTTTGGCATGGCTTCCGGCCTCTTAGGACACATGCATCATTTATACAGCATACCTCCAAAGTGACCCAAAGCAGCTTTATTTTGGCCTGTCTGTTCGAGCCCATTGTCACTAACAACTGGCCACCAAAAAAGTCGAACCTGTTATACCCCTGACTTCTGCCACAACCACTCTTGATTTGTTTGTTATTTTAAAGTATGTTTTAAGTTTTTGAATTGTTTAATTGTGTTTTAGGGGTGGGTGGGATATTGGGATATGAGATTGTATGTTTTAACATATAAGCCGTCCCGGTTGTGTTACATAGAGAGGGATACAAATACATTTTATTATTTATTATTATTATTCCTTCCTTTATAGGCATGTTACTTCTTCCTGCTAAATTTCCCTGCTAAAACAAATGATTGATCTTTTAAGAAAAGAAAAGAAAAAGAGCAAACTTTACAGACAAGTAGCACAAAATTCCCTGCAGTTTCTTTTCTGAAATTTGGCTATTCCAAAGCCCTCTTTAGGTTCCATTATGTTACCCAATTTTATGTGTGAATTTTTTTTTAAAAGGTTATAGTAATCCCCCCAAAGTTAATGAAGGAGGATTAGTGATTTGAACCCTCAGGTCTGGTTTGGATCAGAAAGGATTGGATCTAAATAAGTCTAGATTGAATCAGTCCCAGATCCAAACTGCCAAATTGGCTCTGAACTCAATCAGATGCCCTATGTACAACCTTACATTTTACAATGTAGTAACATTAAAACATCCTAGCAACTATCAGTTCATGGTTGTTGTATGCCTTCAAGTTATTTCTGAATTATCGCAACGCTAAGGTGAACTTACCACAGGGCTTTCTTGGCAAGGTTTGTTCAAGGGCCCCATACCCACTGGGCATATAAATCGACAAATCTCACTGCGAGTCTGGCTCGGATCGAGTATTTGAGTAGTATTCGCATCACGTCCATCGTTCCCATTACAAAAGGGAGCAAACGGACTCGGTTTTTCTTGACCTGTGTTCTCATTCCCATTAATATTTCTCCATTGTATTTTGACGTGGACTTTTTTGTTCCCCGTTCCCATTGACGGTCTGGAACCGGTTTTTTTAAGCTGTCAATCAAATGCTTAGGCAATTAGACATCACAGTGATGCCAATTTCTTCAATGCAGTGACACCAATTTCTTTGACGCATTTTGACGCAGGTTATTTTTGTTCCCCGTTCCCATTTGCATCTTTCAAACCTGTTTTTCTGGGGGGGGGGTTTGAAGTCAATCAATCGCTTAGGCGGTCAGGCAAAAAAAAAAGAAAGAAAGAAGCAAAAAGGAAATAAAAAATTGTGTTCAATGGGTCCCCTCACACGTCAATCTATGTGGAGTAGGGGGGTTTGCAAGGGGGCGTAATATGCTTACCACGCTTGGAGGTCAATGTAGCAATTTGCTATGTTCGGACACCCGACAGAGTGCCTAGTTGATTGAAAGCTTATTTTTTTTAAAAAAAATAATAAATTTGTCTACACATGCGATCGCCTTACCCTGCTTCGTGCCCCACCAGGGGAAAGGCTATGCGAACAGGGGGAAATGGTGCCAAAAAAAAAGAGAACAAAGCTGGTGACACCCCCAGGACAGCCCCTTGAACATTGCTCCTCCCCTCCTAAAATACCGATTTGGACACCCTGTCGTTCCCATTAGTTTGCCCCGGATCCAACACGGCAGCTACAAAAAGAACTGCTTGAAAAGTAGTGTCAGGATAACCCGGGTTATCCACCGCTGATTCAGGTTTTCGCTAGAGAAATCAATCAAAGTAGGATTGGAAGCGAATTCAAATGGAAATTATGTCTCTATAATCCGATTCTTGATTCGCTTTACAACCCAGTGGGAATGGGGCCAAGATTTACCTTTGCCTACCTCTGAGGCCGAGAGAGACTGACTTACCCAACCTCACCCAGTGGGTTCCCCTGACAGAGCAGAGATTTGAACCCTGGTTGCTAAAGTCATAGTCCAACACTCAAACTACTTCATCATGTAGCAGAGGCTAAAAAGATTAATCAGACATAATTTCCAAGCCCCCAATCTGCAGTGACTTGGAATCTTTCAGCTGGGGTGCTGCCTGGCTAAAATGAAAGGGTTTGGGAAGGTAGCATCATTAGACATAGCTACAACAACTGATGATGCAGGATATCAGCCCCAGTCTGTTTGAACACTATGTAACATTACATAGCCTTCATACACACACACACACACACACACACACAATTATATATATGTGTGTGTGTGTGTATATATATATATATATATATAGAGAGAGAGAGAGAGAGAGAGAGCGTTTTTTCATTTCAGTTAGTTTGCTTGATAGCTGAACTCTTTTTCTCCTCCAGAACAAATCAGCAAAAATGTCCATGCTTGTAAAGAGCTAGAAAGAAACAGGTTTCTCCTTTGGATTTTCTTTACCTTGGCATTATCCGTGAGACTAGTGGTGGCATGGTTTCTTCCTAGTCTCACTGATGACAGGTACTCCTTTTCAGCACTTGCATTTCCCTTTTGTTGCTTCTATATATCTACAAATGCAGTGAAGTGGAAAACTCTTAGGAGACAAAGCAACAGAATTCCTGAATGCAGAGTTCTTTTGCTCTCTCTGCATATGCGATGTGGGCATGGAAATGCAGCATTCTTTTAATGAAAACATGTTTCTTTTTGACAGCAGAGAGGTTACGGGGCCATGTCTGACTACCAGAAAAAGATCTATGTGCTACACTATACCGTATTGATATAGACATAAACACAGACCTGTCTCATGAAAAACAGGACCTGGCTGCTTCTACCTTTTTATACAAATGCCACAATTGGTCCTCTAGGGTCTATTCTTCAGGCTAAAATAAATAACAAGAATGATGTCTCATTATTTCTTATCTTTTTACAGTATTCTTTATTGCATTTTGCACACCTCTGTGCCTTTAAACAGTCTTCCCCCAAACCAAGGCTTGTTAATTGTTATTACATATTTGAAGAGAGGGGAGATGAACATCTCATTATTTATAACAGTGTTGCACCAACAGTTGCGAAAATTCAACAGATTCAGTATGTTTAGTTCTCCTTTTCCTTGTGTCATTTCTCTTCTTGGCCTCATCTTCATTTAACTGATTAGCAATATTTTCAGAGAAGTGGGGGTAGGAGACAAAAATAATAAATTACTGAATTTGGCAGCAGAAGGCAGTGATGGTGGCAAGGCACAGCTGGAGTGTTTGAAATGTGGCAGTTTTCTTCCAAGCCATCATTTTGACCGTCCACAGGGAACACACAGCTAAATGTAGGCACGGCAAATGCTGTGATGAATCCATGTAAATTGCAAAGTGCAGAATTGAAGGTCTGTCTTTCTGTAGGCAAATAGGAGTCCTTCCTCCTATCTTGGTTGCATTTCTTCATGTAATCAGAGGCTCATCTCAGTAGCTCAGATGCCATTATGCAGCCCTGTTTTTCAAGGCTTCACATTTTTTATTTTGATTCAAGGGAACACTATGCGCTTCCTCTCATTTGGCAGAATAATGTGCCACCTGCTCAGGGTTCCTCCCCCCAGCTCACATTCCTAATTAAGCATTTAAATTGTTTGTCAACTAAATGGAATTTCTTTCCTGTTACGTTTCTCCCTCTCCTCTCATTCCCAGTTACACCTTTGTAACCATTTTGGTGCTTTAGTAGCAAAGCAGGGGATGCGACTCATGCCCTTGGATGTAAATGCCTTTTGCTTTAGCCAGACACCTTTTGGTACTGATGTTGGACACAATATTATTCACATACTTGTACGGCAATGTCTAATTGCACCTGACCCTTGGGGATCATCAGAGTCAAAAGAGATTAATATTTAATAAGAAACTATGCCCTATGACAAACAGCTTAGGGAGCTGGGTATGTTTAGCCTGGAGAAGAGAAGGTTAAAGGGTGACATGATAGCCATGTTTAAATACTTGAAAGAGTGTCATGTTGAGGATGTAGCAAGCTTGTTTTCTGCTCCTCCAGAGACTAGGGAGCTTATCGCATTTTAATGTGACTTATCCCTTTTGGGATACAGTCACATTTCAGATTATTAGCTGTTTTTAGCACATGTAATTCGCTGCCAATTCTGCCGGACAACTGAAACCCACGTGCAGCCCAGGTTTGCACACAAAAATTTCGATGTAGAAAGCAATGTATTTCTGCAAAGACAGATTGCTTTTTCTACTAACGTAATTTTTGCACAAAAAACCAAGGCTGAGATCCTAGATCAGCTACTTGGTCAAGTATAGTTAAGTTTTTTTTAAAAAAAAACTCACCAAAAATTGAGAGGGGGGGGGGGGTAACAGACAAGAATGGGAACGGAGGAGCAGGAAAAATCGAATCAAATAGATTCGATGTTTAGTGACGACATGTTGACGTCACGTTGATTGACGGCTGCTTTTTGTAAAAAAAAAAAGGCAATGGGAACGAAGGGCAAAAAGAACCGGTTTAAAAATTCGCCTATTTATATTAAATGGGAACAAATGTGAGGTAAATTAATATTGGACATGTTTTGCACCACACTGCAAATGGGAATGATTGGGAAAATCGATTCAGAAAGCGAATCAGATTCGCTGTAATTAAAGTCACTTTAACTCCTAAGTGGGAACACCCCCTAAGGTGTCTCCTGGGCTGATCCCCCTCTAGCTTTATCTGCAGCAACCACAGTGAGTGATGCGGTCGTCTGTTGATGGGGCAATCAAGAAATCTCCAGTGCAACAATCAGAAGCAGATTCCTATTGGAATTCCTCTTGCACCAGAGATTGCTGGCCGGAGTGGCGTGGAACATTAATATACTGTTCCATGATCAATGGAGAAACTGACCCCTATCTCTTGCAGTGGCTGCTGCCCAATAAAGCTGATAAGGGGGAGGGCTTTGACAATCAGGCAGTAGTGACACAACTGTGAATACATAGGAGCTGTAATACAAATAGTTTCAGATGCGTAACTCTAGTCTATGCATCCTGACTGTGATAGTGAATTCCAGTGCAATTTTCCAAATAGGGCTGAATGACAAAGAATCTTTGGTAGGTGACCATTTTCTACATGAGATATCTCGTGTGTTGAGATGCCCTTTCTCATCAATGAAGAGAAGGTCTACAAGTATTCATTGCATCTCTAATTTAAATATTTGAAAGGTGTCATATAGGAGGGAGCAAGCTTGTTTTTGCTGCTCCAAGAGAACAGGACCTGGAACATGGATGCAAGCTACAGGAAGAGTCCACCTGAACATTGGAGGAACTTCCTACAGTAAGGCTGTTGACAGTGGAAATGCACTCCCTCAGAGGGTGATAGAGTCTCCTTCCTTGGAGGTCTTTAAACAGAGGCTGGATTGCCATCTGTCGGGATGCTTTGATTTGGATTTCCTGCATGCAGGGGTTGGACTGGATGGCCCTAGTGGTCTCTTCCAACTCTATGATTCTATTTCTATGATTCTATGATCTAATACAGAGATGTCAGTTTAGAAGTGCATAACATACCAGTAATATCATAAAAGAATGGCATCTTGTACACTTGGTTTAACAAACGACCATTGTATTTTTCTATCAGATTTCTTTTTCACTGAGATAATGTTGCTGGATTTAAAATAAAAAGCCAGCCTGAGGCTGTAACGTAAAATATGAATAAGCAAAGAAGTTATTACAATTGTATAATCAAATGTCAACTTTTTCCAGTGGCATTTCTCTGGAAATACTTGAAAAACTATGTAAAACAGTTTAAATTTCCTTGAAAGGGAGTTAAAAGTAAATCTTGGATGTGCCAGAAATAAATCTTGGATGTGCCAGAGCTAAAACACTGAGCTGGAAAATAGTCAAATGCCTTTCACATTTAATGCATAAAGTCTGGTTATTCCATCAAAGTCTCTTTGAATCAACCCTCAGCGCTTAGGCGTGTTAAAAAGCCATTGATGGTATAAAAAGCTTGGAGTTTATGCATGTAATCTAACAACTGACTCACCAATTGCCATCTTTTGTGATATCTCTGGCAACGTGGAAAGAAGCTTGGCATTGGCCTTCACTATTTTCTAGGATGTTAAGTATATTTGTCACAGCTTTTTTCAAAAGAAACTTTGCTGAAAAGTTAATGGAATGTGGAAAAGAATAACACTGAACCCACAAGCAAAAATAGAACCAGCCCACAATGGAACAGCCACAGGTAGATGATCCAAAACCGTTTCAAAACCATTAAACTGCAGAATACGCAAACATTTGCGCAAGGAAAAAAGATCTGCCACAGACATATAAAGCCCTACTGTAAAACCAGAGGAGTTTCTTTAGTTGCTATTCAGTCATCACCATTTTAATTCTATGTTTCAACTATCCATGACATTTGCAGGAAATAAAATCTGGTTACCCCAAGAGAAAAATATACTGTCAAAAATTTTGAATCTTCCCCATCCTCCATCTATACTTATGCATATTGTGGCAAGGACACAGGCAGTGCTATAGTGTTTAGTTTCACTTGGGTCAGAGCTTGGGAAAGTTGCTTTTAGACTACAACTTTCATAATCTCCAGATATGCTAGCTGGGAAATTCTGGGACTTGTAGTGTAAAAGGTAAACTTACCAAGCTTTGATACAGACATGCTAAATCCCTGGAGACAGGTGGCATCTTTGTAATACAGTACAGGGTTTTTAAAAAAACATACAAGGAGTACATAATGGAAGTACAACAGACTCCTACAAGCAGGTAGCACAATTTTTACTCCTGCACTGTCTTCTCAAAGAGCAACTGGAATCTGTAGTTAATTCCTGATACAGGCTACATCTACAGTGTAGAACTGATGAAGTTCGACACTGCTTTAACAATCATGGCTCAGTTCTATGGAATTCTGGGATTTTTAGTTTTGTGAGATATTTAGCCTTCTCTGTCAGAGAGCTCTAGTCCCACAAAAAGCTACAAATCCCAGAACAGAATCATGACAGTGTTAAACCACATTAATTCTGCAGTGTGACAGCAGCCTTAGTTAATTCCTGATATAGTTCATTTTTGCCGGGTTGGGTGGGTGGACTTCTAGCTTTCTCTCTGTGTGTCCCCAATATTCAAACACTTTTAGCTAACTCTGACTTTATACTCTCTGTGTATGATGTGTTGATATAATGAAGACAGGAATACCTGCTTACCTGGGAGTAAATTTCACAGAGCGTAGTGGGATTTACTTGTCAGCAATGAAGATTAGAACTTGCTCTGTATGGCTAAAATCTTGTCCATACTTACTAGACTGGGGCAGTTGCTGGGAACTGTAGTCCAAAAAGAAATAAATCTCTGCATACAATCTTGAGTTTGATGCACACATAGTAAATGTTGTGGTATTTGATTATGTCAAGTATGTTTCTCACTGGTTTGGCATTAGCACAGAAAGCTAAGTTCAGGAATGTCTCCTCTGAAGATGTGCTTTAAGTCAGGAAGAGGGAATGTCTTACCTTCCACAAACTGGATTGCAAACTCCATAAGCCCCAGCCTGGTTTGGTGGGGGGCCTGATGGGTGTTGCAGTTCAACAACATCCAGAAATCTACACATTCTCTTTCCTTGCTTTAAGGCAAAATTATTCTGTTTTTGTTTGTTTGCTTGCTTGGTTTTGTTTTGTTTTACTTTCTCTTGTACCATTCCCTCTTCAATTGTTCTTTTTTTCAGATTTGCTTTTTTTTAAAATAACAAGAACAAGGGGAGAAGACACAGTGAACCATGTGTATCTTCATGTAATTACCTTTTTTTCCCTTGACTTCTAATATGTTTTAACTTCTTGTTTAACTTCTTTAAGATGCCATGAAAGCTGGTCAGATCTTATACCAATTCCCTGAGGAGAAGCAAAATGAGAGAATACGGATGTGTTTGAGTTGACTGGGTCAAAACAGACAGATCTTAATAGAGCCAAAAGTTCCAGAGCCATGGGTTAGTCTGTCAAACCTACCTCACTAACACCAATTAACTGCAAGATAGACTTTGATCCAAACCTTATGATCACCTTCCTTGTCTAGATGAAAGCATATGTCTGCTTTGATGGAAAGCTCCAGATGTCCTTAGAAAAATAACTCTTCATTTGGAAAGGATTTTTAGCTCAGGGAATGAAAGAGCATCTCCATGGAAAACCGGATCATTTCTGCTGAGGGTGCAAGTCTGTGTCCCTTTACTTCTGAGCAAGTCCCATAGGACTTCTTTCTAAGTCAAATATGCATTGGATCAGGCTGCAAACAAGGAGTGTCCTAACAATATTGGACAGGTCCTTTCCCAATGCTCATTGGTTCAGAAGATACATTTTAAAATATTCTTGCTAAACTGTCCTCCAGCAGATAAAGAACCAAAAGTTTAATTTTGTTGCTGCTGCACTAATGCACAGTACCAGATTTCTCTTTTTTTAAAAAAACACTTACAGGGATCATAATTTCACTATTGTGGCATAACATAAATGGTACTGCAGTTATCAACCACAAGCTGGTTTAATAGTATTCCATAAAATGTTATATAAATCCTAGAATCTAAGCACATTCAGTGGATTAGCAAAGCAAAAACAGGCCCTAAAACTGTGTTCATTGCCCCATAATTTTTAGCATAAATGAGATGATGGTTTACAAGCAAATAGTTTATTGCCAACAAGTACCTGGAATAAACATAACCAAACCAGTTCCAAATCGTGATACTGTTGACTGGACACAAATATTGTTGAAAGTGGTGACCGCAGTTATAATGATGATGAGGGATGTGGTTGTATCCTCAAGCCATGTCAGCCTGCATAAACACCTGATCTCTGGTGTCAATAGAAATGAGTGCATTGGGATAAGAAATTTCAAGGCTTAACCATGCTTATGATCATGAAAAGGCTGCTTGTTCTGGGCGTATAAGATTAACTGCACTAGTTAAATTAGGGTATTTAAGCCTAAATATCCCGAAGGCACCAGATCTTGTCATTTCTTGGAAGCTAAGCAGGTTCAGCTCTGATTAATACTTGGATGGAAGATCACCAACAAATATTTCAGAAGAAGGAACTAGTAAAACGACCTTTGAGGATTCCTTGCTTTAAAAAACTCTATGAAATTCACGGGGTTCCCATAAGCTAACAGGTGACACACACACAGTATTGCCTACATATTATGGACTGAAAAGCAAAAATAATAATACTGAGAAGAATACGACTTTGTACAGACAAAAGGACCCATTCTGGAGATATTTAATCTAGGGTGCCATTGGCTGCTGGTGGCTTCTTTATCTGACGAATGGGAATCCATCCTGAGCTTTAATTCCAACCTTCAAAGCTCCTGTACTTATATCCCTGAAATAGGTTCAGCAACTTTGATAATACTGTATCTACCCTTAAAGTTCATACTGAAGTCAGAGCCACCAGTGCTGTCATAGTGTTTTATTTATTGATTTTTGTTGTTTGTAAGACACACTATAATGAAGTAAAAGCAATACCCAGAGGGGGGGGGGGGGGGCGAGTTGTGGAATTTACAAGTGGCATGTTCAGGCTTATTATTCAGGTTATTCAAAATAAATGAAGGAATGGCTGAGAGGTTGCTCTGCACTGGTGGGCACCCCTCCCCATGAAAGGCAGTGTGATATAGTGGTTTGAGTGTTACACTATAACTCTGGAGATCAGGGTTTGATTCTCCACTCAACCATGGAAAACCACTGGATGACCTGGGGAGGATCACAGATTCTCAGCCCCAGAAAACCCTGTAATAGATTCACCTTAGGATCATAGTATGTCAGAAATGACTTGAAGGGAAACAACAACAACAAACCCTCCCTATAGCCATCAAGCGTCTGGGAGGACAGGGGCATATGAAAGGTAGCCTTCCTGAATCTGGTGGTAGTAGGTTGATGCCATCCATCTGGGCCTCTGGAGGACTTTTGAGAGGTCAAAGAAGATGCCTTTCTCTTCTTATGGTTGGCAGCTGGAATGCAACTAGCAGGCTACTTCACTGCTTCTCATCCTCCTGCTGTTCTCCAATGGCCACAGAATGACCATGGGAAAGAACACCCAGACAGAAAATAGGTAGGTCAAGCATATGCGAAGAGAGTTGAAGCAGAGGGTGTGAATTCTCTCCCTTCATCACAACCAAAAAAATACCTACATCAGAGCAACTTTCATTTGCACCTACATATGTCACAAATAGGATGCCAGTCACAATGCCACATGATCTAAAACTAATCTGCAAACTTTCCAACATTCTTCCTCTTTTTTAATCTAAGGGTCAAACAATATGTATTATGATTCTTTTTGATGAGTTTCTTTTTTTATCACATACCTTCCAACGGCGATGGTTTACCAGATACATCCCCTATCATCCCACATTTCAGTTGCTTTTAAAAGGTTTTACGTCTCTCTCCTCCTACCTTCCCCCTTAGTTGTCAGCTTAGTCTAGTTGTGCAAACTGAGTTCAAAGTGCAAAAGATATTTGTATTCAACTCACAGGGCTGAAAGAAGAGGAGCAGTTTGTGGAATTTTACCTTTCCCTTGAGGCTCAGGCCAAAGCAAACTGCTACAGCCTCTCCCAGCTTGTATTTCCTCCCTCTTTAATAACTTTTGCCATCTTGATCACATTCTGATGTTTCTTGGCCAAATACATCCCGGTTTTCATTTGTGAAATGTTGGAGGTATGCTATCAATTATGTATAGCTTTATCTTGAATAGAGAACAGAGGGAGGAATTAACCTTTTCCTTTCTGCCCCATAAAGGGAAGATATGTGATGCACCCTGCTGAAGTAACCAGCAGTTTGCATTTGAATTTATGTTTAAAAAAGGCAATAACAGAACCACAGATCATGAACAGTGTGTCCTAAATCTAAATGCACTAGAGATGAAACCTTGAAATACCAGAGTCTTAGTCCAGTTGACACAAATCTAGTTGTTCAGTGGATAAACTTCAATGCTTGTAAAATACTCTAGGATTTTTTCTTTTATTTTTTAAAAGGCCACTAACCAAATAAATGCACAAATGTAGGTTCGAAGTAATACAAACCAGCTATTCTAATCACACACCCTTTTGCACCTAAGCAGATAAATGGGTTCAGTCATTTTTCTCCCAAGAGGAATTCATCTATGTGCATTTTCCCTAACACAAAGTACAAAGTAATATTACATTTCAAATTGTACTGAAGCTAATTAAAGAGCTATTTCTTTTTCTTATATTACCCCACCATCCCATTCACCCAATTTGCAAGAGGCAAGGAAAGTCAAATGTAAATGTAATCAGTTCTCAAAGCATAACTCTGAAATGATCCCAACTCAATTAAAATTAACCGTTACCATAGCTAGAGATAATAGAAATTGCTCTAAGGGTCATCATTTTGCCTATTGAGATAATACTAAGAATAACAGACTTCTATTAAAGAATGCCCTTTAAAGAAGAAAAGAAAAGCTGAATTCATAAACAAAATGATGACTCTAAAACTCATAAGGTTGAATGCACAAAAGGCTATATCTTCAGCATTTAGGATCTTTTTGAAAAACTGTAACATGGTGATCAAATCAATGTAGTTCTGCTATTTCAAAACCAAAAAGATTAAGCAGGGTTTTCTACACGTCCTCTGCCAAACAAAGCCATATTTTGTAATTGAGTTTAGATTTATTTCACTCAAGGCTCATTTTGTCATAGTTCTCAGTCATGCATTATTTGTAGGCAAGTGAGTGAACATAAGGTACTAGCAAACAACCCAGGCAGTCCTTCATCTTACAGTAAAGCCTCACAATCTATGTTCCCTACTCCAGAGCATCTATAATTTCTCTTAAGCAAACATCTCATGCCCCCATGTGGTTGAATTGGAAATCTGCTAAAAATGTGAAAACATTACACGCTCACAGCAAAGGAGCAAAAAGCCAGCTGAAAAACATTTTAACCAAGGCTTGGAAAAAGTTACTTTGAGTGGGGTTTGATACCCTCTTTCTTCTGTCAGTGGTGAACTACACCAGCAGAGGTGGAGGTGTTGTGGTGAAATGAAATGATGAGTGTCAGAGAAAGGTGTGTAAAGGTAGCAGTAACAGCAAAGGGAGGGAAGATCTGCCAGCTTTGGGACACCTCCTTATGAAATATCTGGCTTTTGGGAGTCCTATGGAACCAAGGCAGTATGGAAGGACTGTCTTGGACAATCAGTTGTCCTCTGGCATCAGTGAATATCCAAGCTGACTATCCCATGCTGTCCTGATTTACTGGGTGTGACAGAGGGAGAGGCATCCATTCTGTTAAAATCTAAAAACCTAACTCACTAAAACATATTTTAACTTCAGCATTAACTGGGGGATCTGATGAGTTAGGTGAACCCACTAGAACAGCCCATCTAGCTAACAACGCAAGCTAATTAACCAGTTAATTCCATGCTCTGGAATGAATTCACATTTATCTCAAATTTTATCTGAATTTCTTATTTTAATGTAAAGATGTCTCCAATGGAATTTTTAAAAGAGATTGCCTTCTGAAAATGGCTTGTCAGGGGATCAAAGAGCAGCCCTCTGCTAAAAATATTTGGAAGAAGAGAGCCATCAATGCTAGGCTCATCCTGCCTTCCCTCAGACATTTTTGGAGCAGGTTTGCAAGGCAGAGGGAAAGCCAGGGGTCAATTCATACCACTTAATTATAGCACTATTATTCCACTTTTACTGCCATGGTTCCATCCTATGGAATCCTGTAGATTGGCGAGGCACTGATGTGTTCTGGCTGAGAATTTTCCATGCCCATCTCTAAATTGCCAATCCCAGGATTCCATAAGTCTATGTTAGTTAAAATGGAATCATAACACTATGGTTCAATGGTCTGAATGGGCTCCAAGAAATCTTCTCTGCCTCAGCATTTAATCAGAGCAGAGGGGGCACATCTGTCGTTTGAGACTGGCTCTGCTAATTCCACAAAGCTCACTCCTGGGCCTAATCTCAGCAAATTTTGCTGGCACCCCCAATATTGTCTGTTCTGGCTGGCAACAGGTTTGTGGGGGTGCAGGCAAAGGTCATTTGTTACCCCCCCCCCCATAAGCTTTCTCTAATAAAATAGAGGTGCTGCCAAGGGCAAGAATTGCCTCTGGGTGAAAGTGATACAAGCCTTTGCCCATCTGCCTTCTTAATTTCATTAGCATCCACAGAAGAGAGACTATAAGAAGGGCAAGAGATGCCCAAAGATATAGAGACGTAGCAGGAGTGAAGTAAGAAAGCTATTCATATTTTTGAAATAGTGATCGAGATGTCTTCCATGCAAGGAGAGTTTAAGGGGTGGGAAACTATTTATATGTACAGCTTGATGGAAGACTAAAATATGTTTCAGACAGAATTCAAATGTTTGAGTGTATGCAAATGCCACCTAAAGTTTGGGATAGGACTGTAAATCCAAATATCTGCTGGGCTATCAACAACAGTTGGTGTCTTCCACATCAATGGGGTGGCAAATCTGTTTCAAATTTTTCTTCAGTCTTTAAAGAAGATGCCCTAGATAATGAACCTATTTTACAGATAAGGTTCAGTACCTTGGATAGCTTCCCTAAAGTTCAGATTAAACCCTGAAGTGGAATCACCAATCCACTAGCATAGAAACCAACAGCTGTTGCCAGCTATCACTCAGGAAAAACAAGCCTGAGAATTTAGAGCCTGGCTTTTCTTTTTTACTCTTCTTTCTTCTTCCTTTGTTTCTTTTAGGTTGTAAGGCTGGAAACATTAACAATAAGAACAAGAACTGCATTTCTATCTTTCACACAGCAGCTCCAAAGTGGACAAGAAACTCAGAAGTAAAATTGCACTGAAATACTCTCTCATAATTACAATTGTATGGGGAGAAACTAAGCTCATGTCAGTGCATTTAGAAAAAAGAATTAGAGAGGATTTGGTTTTATTGAACCAGACCTCTTAATTCTTCCTCTTTGAATGGGGAATAAAAGAACACTCTGGTTGTTAACTTTCCTCCTTCCCTGGATTTTAAACCTCCTAGTGATCACTGTTTCCTTCCCTTTCTGACCTGCACATGAAGTCGTTTAAAATCTCTCACACACAATGTTTCTAAGCATATATGTGAACAATATTTTAAAATGTGCAGAATATACCAGTGTATAAGGGAGGGCAGAGGTGGTTTGAGGGCAATAGAAATTATAGAAAGGAGATTGGATTATTTTTTTAAAGGGGGGGAATACTTGCTCAGTAAGTAGGGAGGGGGGATCCTTGCTCAGATATCTTTGTAACATTGACAGAAATATACACAATCTCACATTGATTTAATTTCTAGATGTATTATCAAAGCAAGTGACCTAATATTAATATCACTACTTTTTTGTTGAGAACCAGTCTAGTAGTTTGAGTGTTGGACGATGATGCTAGAAACCAAGGTTCAGATGCCCACTCAGCCATAAAAACCCATTGGCTGACCTTGGTCGGGTCACACACTCTCAGCCTCGCAGGAAGGCAATGGCAAACCCCCTCTGAACAAATCTTGCCAAGGAAGCCCTTTGATAAGTTCACCTTAGGGTCACCATAAATTGGAAATGACTTGAAGACACACAAGAACAATTGTTAATGTTAATCTTGAACCTCCTATCTGCCACAACGAATTATAGGTGTTTCCATTCTGTTTTCTGTTGGGTAGTTTGTCTTTCAGACTCCTAGTAAAGAACTTAAATTACATCAATAGAAGGCAAAAAGTTGAAAAGATGATTGCAGAGAATTAGGCACATCTGAGCTTCCCAACCTGATAAGGGATAAATGTAAAATTAGTACAAAATTTGTAACTAATGTTTCATCATGAAGCCAACAGGCTGTGAACCACTAAATTCAATGAAAGTGATTAGGAACCATAGGCAGAGTTTTGTGCCAGCAAAATAAACTGTTAAGTGGCAGATGGTAGTCAAGAGTCCCTGCGGCATTGATAGTCCCTTTGCCCTGACAAAGCAGCTGTTTGTGTGACAGGGAATAAATGCACATGTAAAGAAAAATGTCAAATATATCCCACTCCCTTCTGCACAAATATGGAAGGAGACCAGGACTCTAGCACATTTTCAGAAAAATGATTATCAATATCAAGTTGGCAAAAGAAGTGGAACCTTGCACTACAACTGGTGGTGATGTATTGTATATGTTAGAAACATAGTATGTTGCCTTGCGGCATTGCTTCATCTATACCAATACTGTCAACACCCTCTAGAGCAGAGGTGGATATCACAAGGGCCAGGGACCATTTTTGCAATCCTCTTGGTGTTGCTAAAATTTCCAGAACCATTATACTAGAGTGGTTGTGGTGGTGGCAGAATCCGTTTTCCTTCTCTTCTTTCCCCTTTCCCTCTGCCCTGCACCAATATATCTGTATATTTTGTAACAATAGAAGTGGCATAACTGCTGGTTGTTGCCAAATTTCCAAAGTCTGAGTGCATCTCTCAATGAGTTCTGGGGGTCCCTACGGAAGTCTCTCAACCTTGGATGTTGTACCCCTTTCAGAAAGGATTTCTTTCATTTCAGTCATGTTTCTTATCCTAGTACAGGCTCAATGATACTTCAACACTACCAACCCAATGATGGGGGAGAGCCAGCATGGTTACCCAAGGGAGTCATGGAGTTACATCCAAAAAAAGTAATTGTAATCCATATCCAATTCACAGTATTATGTCCAGATTTCACCCCATTGACACCATATTGGCGTGTAAAATCCCCAGACTGAAATTGTATTAATAGCCACACAGTTCCCCTAGCTGAATTCAAATTGGTGCAAAAGTGCCTTTCTTCCCATGCACTTTTTCCTTCACAGAATGCACAAACCTATCAACCAATAGTCACCTTGTTTGTGTATGTGCCTTCAAGTTCTTTCCCCTGAAATATAGCCTACAGTGCCTGGTATTCTCCCATCCAAGTTTTATATAGAGCTGACCCTGCTTCACGTCCAAAATCAGACAGGATCTGGTGCCGTTAAGGTATTTAGGTCCACAAAACACATTACCAATTAAATTAAAAATTCAGGATCCACTTGGACGGAGTCATAGAAGTTAGTGTTGTAGCAAACTGTTTAAGGAACTGGCAAGACCACCATTTAGTATGCCTTGCCTGAGAAAGTCCCAGGAAAGTCCCAGGACACCATATGTCAAGAGGTGACTTGAAGGCACATACACAGAAAGAAGTACTAGGCACACTGAGCTCAATGGCCTGACAACATGAGGAAACTTGGTACTGCATATTCATAATACTAAAATAATTATATGTAGCTGATGTTGGCAAAAAGTGGGTCCTATGTGAACAACATTTGTTCTAAGAACTATATAATGTCATAAAAAGACTCCAAAACTAAGAGGAGAAAGGAAAATTAAAAGCTATAATAATCAAAGTGATAGATTTATAGAAATAAATTCTTTTCAATGCATTTAGACTAATGAGTATGTATATTGTAAGGTCCTTGGTTAATAGTTAACTTAGTTAAAACATGAATGCCTTTTTAAAATTCCAGAAAGACTTCTTAAGTATAAATTTATGGAAGATTTTTCCCCCTCCTGTGTCCATTATTATTACCCCTGAACTGAGATTTAATCAGCTTGTCTTCTCTCTCAGAAGCCTTTATGAAGACTGTTGATTTGCAGCCAAGCCAAGCCCTTTTAATAATATATGTTAAATTAGTTTAATTATTAATATAAAAGAATGACTTAGAGATAATACGCACTGCACTACATTTGTAAGTACAGTATCATTCTTTTCGAAAGAGTTAGTAAAAAGTATTAGTGTAGTTGTAGCCCAAGCTGTTATTGAAGACATGTTTGTTTTATTGCTAAGATCAAATGCATAATTGAAGAACTTGTCCAACCTAAAATTATTGTTCTCACTTCTCTTCTTTTTCTTTTACTAAGAAGATATAATTGTCTTTAGTCTTTTACTATAATAATATCACCAACCCCCTAGAGGTTCTCCACATTTTGTATCATTTCTTTTATGGCTGCAACCTGGACAAAAGCAGAATGAACTATACCATTGTATATTGATTTGGAGGGTTTGCTCATTAAGGACGGGGATGAAATAAAAAGATTGATGTATAGATTTTTACAAATAACAGAGTTCTTTGAATTGTTTCCTTTTTGTATTAATCAGCTTCTTTGTTTAGTAGATGTTGCCATGCAAACAGAAACACAATCAGGTACACGTATACCTCTGTTAACAAAATACATGTGCCCTGCCAGAAGCAGAAATAACATGAAAAGTGTTCTTATACCATCACAAAAAAGGGCAGTTTTAGGGAGCCTTTTCTTTAGAAATAGCAATATGCACATGCAAAATGAAACAACCCTATTGGGTAAGCCTTGAATAAAGAAAACAGAAATAGTTTGAGCCTTGTAAAGAACATTCAAAAACTTCTTCCCAAATGAATCCAGAAATATTTTCTTTCTTTCACCTGCCTTCACTTTTGTCATGATTTCTGTTTTGTTTTTTTAATACGCTTAAGGAGCTGGTGAAGTAGGCTTATATTTTCTCCCCTTTCTCTCTGTTTTGCTATTCATGCATGCTAAGCAAGGAATTCTGGAGGCAGCTGCTATTTACCTTGCCAGTTGTAGGCAGGCACAGACGTCTGCAGTACAATCCAACATTTTCCCAGCTCAAGCTTTGTTTATTGCATTGTTCAGAGCAGACATGCTGCTGCAGACAGCACTGAAAATCTTTTTTTCTCCGGTCTTTCTTCTCCTTCTTCCCAGTGCTGATGCTGCTTAAAAATCTTCAAGCTAAACAAAGGATGAAAAAGAAAGGGGGCTGGGGGGACATTAAAAGATTGTAAAAATAAGTTTCAGTGTCAGAGACTTTATTAGTTAGATAAGCATCATTCTATCTCTGTCATGGTATTACTTATCCTGTTGTTGTTGTTGTGTGCCTCCAAGTCATTTCCAAGTTATGATGACCATAAGGCAAATGTATCACTTGGTTTTCTGGGGCTGAGAGTGTGTGAATTGCCCAAGGTGGGTTTCCATGGCCAAGCGGGGAATCGAATCAAAATCTCCAGAGTTCTAGTCCTATGCTAACATCACAACACCACACAGGGTCTCATTACCTATCCTACTCATCCTAATTTACCCATACTCTTGGCCCTGAAGATTGTTGTTTTATCTTGTAGTGTGATTTCCTGTGGGGAAGAATTGATCTCAGATGTCTAAAAGGCATAATGTAAATATTATAATCTGCACTGAATGCCAGAAGCATCTGGGAGGGAAATCTTTTTGTCTCAAATATGCCATCATTAGCTAAAGATGACAGGAATATACAGGAGGGTTTTAGCTTAGTACAAATGATCTATAACAGCCTTTGATTTTGTATGATTCTGTATGTAAATTAACAGGAAGTGAAAATGAATTGGAATTACAAAACAAATGAGATTTTCAGTAACAAAGCAAATGGGGAAATGGGAGAAGGGTCCCTTGTCCACTAATTCCCTATTGCTATTTATTTGATGAATAATATCCAAATACCATATCTGTGTTTAGAGCACCACACCCACAGAAGCAATATAAACCAACAACCAGGTCTATTCAGTCTTCCAGTTTGCTTCAGTATTTATCCTCCATAATCATGGCTTGCCTTAGGCTTAGAGGAAAAAATGAAATTGAGGCAGAATATGTTGCATTGCCTTTGTAAGTGCAGTATCAGTGAAACATAGGAGTGTGTCTGTTGATCAGCAGTGGCAGCTGGTGACTGACTTCCCTGTCAGTGGGCAAGGGAATCCATTCCAGGTTTTAGCATGAACTTTAAAGGATTTTAAAGGACTACATAAGGTGTTGAATTTGGGGGGTAGGTTTTAGCCCATTGGATAGCTTTTTAAAATGTCAAACTAAAATCCAGAATGGATTTCAGCAGCCCACTGTCTGTCATGGAAGCTACCAGCTACCACTGTTGACCAGCACTGGGAGATTTTTTTTTCCTGAGAGGCAGCAGTTACATAGTCCGCCACATGGAGGAGTGGACAGTGGTTTGCAAATACTGTATAGGGCTGCAACTTAGCCTGGTTATTCAACCAAATACCTGTCTTGCCCTTGAATGAAGCAGACATGTCAGACAGCCCGCCACCAAAAAATTATGATTTTCCACCCCAGGTTCAAGATCCTGAAACAAGGGACTGGAAACATGAAGCAATGGCTAGGGAGTTATCACTGCCTCCCTCCCAAGTTGTTGAAAGGATTTATGAGAGGATGGTGAACTTATTCCATATAGTCTTTGCCACATCCTTGCAACAGTCCCACCAGCCAAAGGTTTGCTGCCCACACTACACAGTTATAGCTCTATAATTTTATTGTTTTACATTTTAAATCATCCCAAAAAAACTCCCAACAACTCCAAAGTAAACAAGCAAACAAACAAAAACACAAGTGCTTCAGATAGGCTAGGGAACTATGTTTCAAGAATAAACTGCAGTGACTCCATGATCAGATCAAAAGCCTTTTTGCACCACACAATCATAGCACTATGATTCCACATTAACTAACATAGGACATTATTGCACAAGGCTTTTAAACAGTTGAAGAATAACATCTTTGACAATACTTATATCATGACAATGTTTCTGTCTCATCGCTCCTGTGCCTGTGAAGCGTCGTTAGAGCATAGTTTTTCATTGATGGGGAAAAGCCATTAATAAGCTCCCAGTCACACTGCTTTTCCATTATTCCACATGTGCAAAGTGTTGCTGCCACAGCAGTTCCAATATTGACAGACATGTGCTACCAGTGTGTCTCCTCTCCCCCCCCCCCACCGGTTATTCCCAAAGCAGGCTGTTTACCCTTCCCCCTTTTTTTCTTTTTCCCCCCAAATTAAATTGTATTAGCACAACTTAGGAATTGTATTAAAGATGAAAATAAATGAAAGGCACACTGGGTAGGGCATAGGTCAGTAAGGTGCAGGTAAGGAAGAGTGTAGAAGGCAGTGTAGCATTAATGGCAAAAACAACACCTTCATAATATCACAGAAATTTGTGATAATGAATGCTGTTACCAAGTCTGCATTTTTCTAAAATATTGGTGTGTGGTATTCCTCATGACCTCAAATGGACCCTGCTTTGCAATCTGACATTATTCGCAAAACAGTGGGTCATGTAGGCATTACATTCAGATGAGGTCAGCCTCACAAGACCCTTGGAAAAGAAAACCTTCGGAAATTCCCCACAGGTAGTTTGAGAGTTGCTGATGGGACT
>NC_056527.1:41530040-41569429 GCF_019175285.1 Sceloporus undulatus | reverse complement strand
ATCATCACATCCAACAAACAAATGTTTGCCTCAGATCTCTCACTTGATGTGCAGCTGATCAACTTAACCCCTTCCCCATTTCCCTGTGATTATTGTCAGACCAGATTGCCACATCTCAAGCCTTTGTTTACATCACCCAAGCAATCAAACACCTTTGTCAAGAGCAATTAAGCATCTTGCCAAGGGCTAGTTTTGCCCTATAAAAACTCCTAGATTTTTCCCCTCAGTGTACTAGTCTAGATTGCAGGAGGAATCTATGGACCCGTACAGACAGGCCAAAATAAAGCTGTTTCAGGTGACTTTGGAGGTATGCAGTTTAAATGATGCATGAGTCCTAAGAGGCCAGAAGCTGTGCCAAAGCTGTGGTCCAGTTCTTAGGACTGGAGCGTGGCTTTGGTATGGCTTCTGGCCTCTTAGGATGCATGCATCATTTAAACAGCATACAGTGGTACCCCGGGATACGAATTGACCGCGTTACGAAATTTCCGGGTTACGAAAAAATTAGATTGGAAAAAACTGTTCCGGGTTACGATGTTTTTTTCGGGTTACGAATTTTTTTTCGGCGCGAAATTCAAACGCGCGGCTTTCCAGCGCTAACGGAAAGCCCTTTTCGGGTTGCGAAATTACTCGGGTTACGAACGGAGCGGCGGAACGAATTAAATTCGTAACCCGAGGGAGCACTGTACCTCCAAAGTGACCCGAAGAAGCTTTATTTTGGCCTGTCTGTACAGGCCCTATGTCTTTCTGACTTCTGGTCTAGATCCATGACTGAGTCTCATCTCCATCGCAAACTAATTGGACTCCGGGAGAAGCCTCAACTGATGTATCTCCTTAGTGCTGCCTAGAATTCTATCCCACGCTAGCTCCTGATTTCCTGAGCCTTGTATGAATGTTTGTCTGCTAGTGAATTGCTGTGTGATTTTTTCCTTTTAATAAAAATAAGACTTTAATTGGAGAAGCCTGTCTCTCTTCATTTCTTAGAAATTCCCCGGTCCTCTCAGTATACAAATTGGGAAGTGATTTCGCCGGGCCCTTGTAGTCTGACCCCTCTCGATATTGAGCTAATTATAAATTCCCCTAATTAGAACCTTGGCTACCATGTTCCTAAACCTGTTTATTTACACTTTCTTTTACTAAAGCAATTGTGGCAAGACTGAGGTTCATGCCCATGGTTTCTTCCTATGGAATCCTGGAATTTGCAGTTTATGTATTTACAGTACGTTAGGGAAGGGTATTTAGAATTCTCAGCCAGAGAGTTTTAGTGTCTCCCCAAATTATAAATCCCAAGACTCTGTAGGATGCAGTCATAAAGATTAAAGTGGAAGCAATGTAACTATGTAGTTGAAATGGCGACATATGACTCTATCCGTGAATCACAACACATACACAGATCTCCTCCATGTGAGGTGCATCCTGGTTGGCCCAGGATTCCTCTTTGTGTGGAGGAACTTTATGGGTGTAGCTGAGCTGGCATACAAGCAATAAACAGGGTAGTAGCCATGACTTCTCTCCTTTCAGTACACAAGGGATGTTTATCTGACTGCACTTCATAGCTCATTCCCTCAAAATACCCTCACCCCATTTGTAACATCTTGCCTGATGAAGAAGCCCATGGAGCTTCGAAAGCTTGCAACAAGTATATTGTGCATTCTGGTTGGCCAGTAAACTGATGGATTTTTGTTTGGACCCATAGACAGTTGTTATAGATGGGAATCCCTGTCCTTTGATGTAAGAGTAGAAGGTGTTGCAGGGTAAAACAGCAGATGGTAACTGTGTCACATATCTGGCCAGGGAGTTTAGTGACCTCTATGTGTTTTTGGACTTCAACTCCCAGAAACTCTAGCCAGCATGATCAGCGGTCAGAGATCCTGGGAGTTGTAGTCTGAAGCACATGGAGAACCTGAGGCTGAAAGTCTGCTCTAATGAAAGAAATTATATAAGTTCTTTTGTTGATTGAGCAGAATACTCAATTCTTGAACCTTCAAACAGAGCAGAATTTTGTAGACCAAGAAAATATCAGTACCACGGTTCAGCTAGAGTGCTGCATAATAATACACCAAAGGGATGAAAAATGACTGGGCCAATTTTTCAATGAAAAAATGTATGCATTTTTAAATTATGCTATTTCAAAATGAGCCATAAAATAGGTCATTACACACTGGGGCAAAATGAATATGCAATGAATTATTCATCTTTATGGAAATCTTTCAACACTTATTGGTGACATGAGTCATGTAACACATATCATTTTTGCACAACGCATTGTTAATAATGAATAAGGATTTATCATTATATTATTACATGAAATGCAATGAAAAATATTAAAACTTGCACTTCCGCTGGAATCAAATGATTCACAGCATACAGGCTGTTGCTCTTTTCATTACTACTGATCACATTTTCATTCGATTTAATAAGAAAGCATGCATTCAGGGGTCCAAAAGTTCACCACAGCATGTATATGATTTCTGCATGACCCCTGCTCATTGCAATGGGATTAGCACAGGGGCAGAATTATCCATTTTGTTCCTCAGCATGACTGACATTGATTAGAATTTGCCACCTGCTGCAGAAAATCTCAACAGTCAAATAAACATTTTATTTCCTATTTTTACTGTTTTGAAGGAAGCTATCATTACACTTTGTATTTGATAATACACAAGTTAGAGTAGATTTAGAGAAGGACAATGTACCTGGAATACTGTGTCCAATTCAGGGCACCACAATTCAAAAAGGACATTGAGAAACTGGAGCGTGTCCAAAGAAGGGCAACTAAAATGTTGAAGGGTCTTGAAACCATGCCCTATGAGGAACACCTTAGGGAGCTGGGGATGTTTAGTCTGGAGAAGAGAAAGTTAAGAGGTGATATGATAGCCCTGTTTAAATACTTGAAAGAATGTGATGTTGAGGAGGGAGCAAGATTGTTTTCTGCTGCTCCAGAAAACAGGACACAGAACAATGGATGCAAGCTACAGAAAAAGAGATTCCACCTCAGCATTAGTAGGAACTTCCTGACAGTAAGGGCTGTTTGGCAGTGGAACACACTCCCTCAGAGAGTGGTGGAATCTCCCTCCTTGGAGGTCTTTAAACAGAGGCTGGATGGTCATCTGTCGGGGATGCTTTGATTGAAATTTCCTGCATGGCAGGTTAAACTGGATGGCCCTTGTGGTCTCTTCCAACTCTATGATTCTATGGAGATATGGAGAACAAAGCATATGGTGAAAGGTTGAAGGATGTGACCATGTTCAGCTTGATGAAGAGAAGACTGAGGGTGATATTACTTTCTTTAAATACCTCAAGGGTCACAAAGAAGAGGATACAGGCTTGTTCTCTGCTGCCTCAGTAAGCAAAACTAATTTTAATGGTTTTCCATTAGAGGAGCTTAAATTTCAGTTGAACATTAGAAGGAACTTCTTGATAGTAAGAGTGGTTCAACAATGGAATCGATCACCTATGGAGGTGGTGAGGCCTCCATCTTTTCAAAAAGAGGCTGGACAGCTATGTAGCAATAGCAATAGCAAGTACATTTCTATACCATCTTTCAGTAAACTAGCACTCCCTAAGTGGTTTACAATGTGTAAGCCAACTGACTCCAGCAAGCTGGGTAGTTGTTTTACTGACCTACAAAAGGATGGAAGGCTGAGTGGACCTTGGAGCCATGCCTGTGGTCAAACTCACAACTGTGTGGCTGCAGTGCTGGCATTTAACCACTGTGCCACCAGGGTTCCTACTGGGGATGTTCTAGCTGGAGGTCCTGCATTGAGCAGGGGATTTAACCTGATGGCCCATAAGGTCCCTTCCAACTCTATGATTCACAGTAAATTATATGTTAGTAAAGAATCTTACAGAGATTGTCTGTGCAAATCAATCATTCATGACAATCAATTCCAGTGCAAAATAGTTTAGTGTATCTCCTACATGAAGTGAAATTTTAAAAGACAACCCAGGAATGGAATCATTTTCTGCCAAATCTTTGCCTTAACTAGATTCATAAAGATCTTCCCACAATTTTGCAATTTAAAAAAGAAACTACCATAAACTTCTTTAATTACATGCAAGTATTTTAAAATGTATTGACATTTTATTTCCAAATATTGATGACTGAGGCTGATGCAAGTAATAGAAAGAGGTGCTTTTGTTTAAAATATCATAATTAATTAAGCATAAAGGTATTTGTCTCAGTCCAGATTATGGTCACCCTAATTAAAGCTCTTTAATTAGCAAGGAAACATATTTGTAAGGTCATCTCCATTGTCTCACAGGATGTAGTTTGTTTCCAGCAAGTTTAGAAAACAAATTATCTGCATTCTTCCCATATACAGTATAATTATCACTGAACATCTAATTCAAGTTAAGAGGAAAGGAGAAGGGTCCATTGACGTCATCCAAAAAGAATTTTTCTTGTTGTCTAATAATATAAAAAGATGCTACTTTTTCTCCTGTCCAGATTACAGGAGAAATGAAAATGATCTCAGTAAACAGATTCATCTTATTTATGTTGGCTACATGCTTGTTTTTAACCTCAAAAACCATTTGCCTTGATGAATCGTTAATGACCAACTTTCAGACCAAACAAGAATACAGTGATGACAACTACTCTGAGGTAAGAGCTTTAATGGAATGATACCACTCTTAAATTTTCTATTGCTAAGTGTATATAAAGATCCACTAAGAAAATATATGGATAAAAGTATATATAAACCCAATTGCATTTACTTTCACTCAGAAAAATCTATTGGTTTGGTTGACATTTTTAAAGTGTCATTGCTCTTAACTAATGAATCGTTCAGGTTGGATGGAGACGAATCATTCTGCTAATGAAAAGTCTCTTTGATTTCAGGAAAGGATAGAGAAATTGGTCAATTCTGATTTCTTCCAATTCCTCATTTTTCCTCTGTTTTGTCCTATTCCATTTATCAGTCCAGAAATTTGAAAATGTGTCCATGAAAACGTATGCACATCTCTCTTAATGTATACATTTCTGCCTAATATGCACTTTTTTACAGTTTTCTTTAATAGGATTTTTGGGGTGCATTATAATAAATTCTGCATTTTAGACACCCTGTTCCATAAGATGCACATTCTGAATGGATTCCTCCACCCCCAAAAATAGCAATGCAATATGTCTAAGAAGGGCTAATACCAAAGGATAACTGAGTTCCAGTTTGCAAACAGATCTGAGAAGTTTAAACCTGGATGGTGTGTATATCAAATGTTCACTGTCTGTATGGGCTCAAAGCAGTTTAACCATTAGCATTTGTGATAGGGTCACTTTAGGGTCACCATAAGTCAGAAACCATTTGAAGGCACGCAGCAATGTGTACTTCTTGCCGCCAGTTCTCTGGAGCCATTTTACATGTATCAGACTATTCCAGTAATTAGTGTGTTCTTGGACAGTCCTGCTGGCCTTAAATTCCAACAATGCTCTACTCGAACAGTTCATTTTGATATTTATCCAGAGCATTCATCATGATCAGTCAATATTGCCCAGTAGATACAATAATAATAGCCTTGTCCTGGGCGTGTTTGAAATCCCCTTCCCAATATTTAGTGAGCATTACTATGTTCCTAGTAAGTGTGTTTTGTTGTTGTTGTTGTGTGCCTTCAAGTTATTTCCAACTTATGGGGACCCTAAGGTGACCCTATCACAGGGTTTTCTTGGCATGTTTGAAGGCACACAGCAACAACAACAATGATGTAATAAATTGATGTGCATGTCTGTATTTCCAAAAGTTAGAAATCACATTTCTAATTGGCATAGATGAAATACAAATCCATTAAAAGCTAAAATAGAGAGATCTTCTCACCATTGCACACTAGATAGTGACGGTTGTATCTTTCCAACTTTGGCATTTTGCTTGAATGGAAAAGTTAACATTTATTGTTAAATCAGAGAAAACAGGATGGATAACAAATTTTGGGGAGTATAGTATCAATCTATTCAATGGGCAAATGATGAAACAAAAATAATAAGATCACCAGGTCAAGTTACTCATCTTTGGTGAGATATCTTCTGAAACAGATTTATCTGTCATGAGAATAAGATCTGGAGAAGAAATAAGATTTAAAAAAGAAAAGGCTTGGTAAACTACTGTATAATGAACTACACACTGGATCCAGAAAAGAAATACTACAATATTTATGTAGTTTTGTTGTGTTCTGTGTCATCTGATTTGTTTTTGTAATCTTGCCATTTGTTGCTTATTGTTGTTATTGTTTGTTGGATTAAAATTAAATTAAAAACATGTTTTTTAATCTTTCCTTCCCTGGAGGATAAGACTAATAATATTTTTAATCTTAAGAGTCTCGAAACACATAATAAAAATTCCCCAATGCTTTGTTTAAACAGTTACAGGAACCACTGCCAAGGTACTGTAGATTTATTTATTTATTTATTTATTTATTTATTTATTTATTTATTGAAACGTAACTCTTGTACACACTCTTGTTTGAGGTATTGCTGTTGTTATTAGTGACAATTCATTTGTGCTAAGGCAGTTTTTCTAAATAATCACAAATGCAAAAACCTAATCAGAATCTCAGTCAATGTTGCTTGTTTATCATCTCGTTGAAATCGTGTTTTCTTTTCAGTCGGGTGAAGACATTACAGAAGAAAAGCAGAGAAGTATGAACCTTGAAGAACTGAAAGACTGAGAGCTAAAGAACATCATTAAGATGACTACGCCAGCTGTGAAGAAGGTGCCCCATTCAGTTGCTAACTTGCCGCTGAGGTTTGGCAGAAACTTTCAAGAGGAAAGAAGTATCAAACCTGCAGCCAACCTGCCGCTCAGATTTGGAAGGGCATCTTCAGGAAGCTTTCGGAGGCACACCCTTCCTTACTCACGCAGGTTCGAGAGAGTTCCTTTTGTTCAAAGCCCCTTCCATACTCTTGCCAACTTGCCACAAAGATTTGGGTGATCTCTCTTCGGCCTTCCTCAAGAGGCCCAAGATTCTGATCGAGACAAAAATAAGTAAATAATTCAAAATGTGCTTGTTGATTATGTGTCACATTATTCAATGACTGAGTGATTTATGTGTTGTTCACAAAAAAGAGAACTAACTTAATCAACTCAAGCTGGCATATTCAGAGCTTGGAAAAGTTTTTTTTTAATTACTACATCTTCCAGAACCCACTAGCCAGCTTGCCCATTGGCCAGGCTAGCTGGGTGGATACTGGAAATTATTAGCCAGAAAACTAACATTTCAAAGCTCTGGACATAATAATACACAGTTCTGAATTTGCTCATAATATGTGAAGATGGCAGACCCTGAAGTACAGAGCATGTCCTTCAGGATTCAGTAAGATCTGGAAAGAACTGCAGTCTGAACTTGAAGAAAAAAAGGTCCCCATACAGGCATCCAAGATTGCATTGAAAGAGAGAAAGCAAGGCCATTCTTGCTGGATCTGCTCCCTCTGCCTCACATTTTGTTCCATTTTGCTCTTCTCTACATGCTGCAGGCAAAGGTTTGCATGAGGAGCCTTCTGAAAGTGTATAGGCTCCATACACAATTTACAATTCTGATCAAACACTGTTCTAAATTGCAAGGACAGCCTAGCCATCCAGAAGAAGTTCCTTGATGCAGTTGTTCATCTTCAAACCTCTAGAACAGTTTCGGCCGAAGATGTAAAAGAGTGAGAAGGGTCAATGAGGGTTTTCCCCCTCACTTGCCCTTCGTATAATTCAAATTGTGTGGGGTTTAAAATTACTGGAATAAGGACGTAGCCAGGGGGGGGGAGTTCTTGGGGTCCGGACCCCCCCCCTTCCATTAGAAAAATGAATGGTGTGTGCTGCTGTGCTGCCGCGCCCAAGCCCCATTATAATGGTGGCACTTAGACTGGACCCCCTCCTTCCTAAAATCCTGGCTACGTCCCTGACTGGAAAACCCATGGGGAAAGGTAAATGCCAGCGAGACAGCCTCGCTTCATTTGGACACAATGTATCTTTCTTCTTCAGGATCAAACTAGGAAGGAAGGAAGACCATATTTAAAGTGCAGTGAGGCATCCTCACTGGATTTAGTCATAATGTATCTTGGTTGAGAAGGCTTTGAAAAGGGAAGGAATTGAAACATTTCTGCAGATTTGTAGTAGAAATTAGTACTATACAGCACAGGCTGGTAGTTCCCCATTCAAGATGTCCCCAAAGGGCTCACCCCAATTTCCTGGCTAAGTTTTATACCTGACATCATCTTTTATTGCTGTCAGTAAGGTGACAGATGAATTGATAAGTGCATAAATATTCCTGATGTAGGAGCCTTCAGCCTCCCAGATAATTTCCCAACTCTACATTTGCTCTACAACTTTCATCAATCCTACACAACATGATCAATAACTGAACTGCAAAACTTCTAGAAGGCCAAAATTTCCCCACACCTACTGTAAATGATGGACCAAGAATAATTTTCTAAGGGAGCATTCACACCCATTTCTTTGTCCCAAGGAGGCACGGATTGCTGCACTGATGCATATCAGGTTTGTTGTTCCCATTTTGTTTTGGGTTCATTCCAACCCCTTTGTTATTCACACATGCCATGGTTCAGGATAAAATGGAGCCACCTCCATTCCCATGAATAATACAGAGTGATCCAAATAGATTTGGAGGCTTATTCACACTGCCAAAGATGTGAATCAATGCAGATCTTTTAGGAAAACTGGGGGGGGGGGGAGACTGGTATTGAATATCCCAGTTTAAGTGGAAGTTTTGGCAGTCCCCCCTCCCCCCAAAGTGCACTGAGTGTATTCGGGATGTATGTGAACAACAAGGATTCGACCTGGATTCATCCCGGATTATTTTCATAGTGTGAATGGGGCCTATGTATATACCCCTTGATCCCCTAGTAGAAAATAACATTCTATCATTTACTTGCTTTATGGGGATGCCTTAACCTATTGTTGCTGAATATCCCTTCTATGGCAGCAGGTTTTTTTATTATTATTATTATTATTATTTTGGAAGCAGGGAAGGGGTGTTTTTAGTGTTTCACCACATAAGTAGGCAGGAACTTGGGGATTTTTTAGCGTTCACCTGGAATACTTGAAAACCTTGGTTAATTTGCAGGATAACGAGTCATGTATAATTCCTCACATCCCTGCACATCTTATCAATATCCCTTGCCTGTAGCTAATTCATTCTTCCTCCTCTTCTTTTTTTCTTCCCTACTCACTCTCTTTCTCCCACCCCCTTTTCAGATTTAACAGTTTAAACAACCATATGAAAAGAGAATTCAGTGCTGAAGAAGCAAGACTTTAGAAGAGTTTGGATCAATTTCCTTTGAAAAGAGAGATTGCAGAAGGGGAAATAAAAACAAAGAAAAAGTGATTTTAAAAACCCCTGCCTCCAAGAGATGGTTTTCATTACAAAGCATTTCCCCTAAAACAAGCATTTGGGGGCATCCTTGATCACTGTTGTAGCCATTTGTTCCCATAACTGTACTGCAGATTCTGATCTCTTCTCTACTCTGTATAGCTGATGTCTCATCAATTTTAAATAACATGGTGGGGAACCGTATTGTCTGTTAAATGTAAACAGTGTATGCAAAATTTAAAAAAATGTGATTACATGAAATCTACTGTGTATATAAGAAGTTGTAAGAGTACTTGCAAAGACAAAAAACAATCCTCATGCACTTCAGGCAAAAGGGGAAGTCAATAAAAATGTAAAAAAATATATCAAGATCAGATCACTTCCATAATTTTTGCACCACACTTTTCCATTGGAAGTGTCTGAAAATGAATTCTTCAATATTATTTAACATCTTGAGCGCACTAAAGTAATAGTTCCTTTTGGATTAGACACAGCACTTCAATGGACCGACTATACACATATACTCAGGGTAGCTTATCTTTAGGTAACAGGTTATAAAATAGGTATCCTTGTGTTATAATAACTGTTAACATTTCATCTTCCAGGAATTTTACTACTCTGTTTTGCACATTGCACATTCCTCTTAAGTATGAATTGAAATTCTGTCCTCTTTTAATTACAATCTCTACATTTTAAGCAATGTTTGAGGCAAATCATTTGAACCTAATATTTTAAGTCCTATACTAATAAGATCTGGCTATTGTCCTGTTCAGATTTTTTTTTAATGTTCCTTGCACCATTGCAGTTTGTAGTAGCTCATCCTTCCATGCCCCCCACCATCATCTGAAATTCTCAAAAAAGCTTTATAAAATTATACATCATAATAAACACAGAAATACTCTGCAGGCTTTTAAGTTCTGAGGGGAGTACGTTTATGTTAAACCGTGGATTTTGCATGCCATCATATCAATGTCACATTCAAGACAGAAGGCAGTAGGAAAAGAGGGAGACCATATTATATGTGGAGCGACTCAATCAGGACCTGAGATCAGGGTGACTTTGAGGTCTCTTATTCACAGGATCACCATAAGTCAAAGTTACTTTGATCTAAATTAAACCACATCCACGGCTTGACCATTCCATTCTCTTTTTTTGCTCTATGTTTCATCTTATCCAATGGAATATTTAGTGATCATTTGTACTGGTTTATTAAAGTGGTGGAGGTGGTGGGCCTTTCTTTCTGACTTATGGTGACCCTAAGGTGAATTATTATGGGGTTTTCTTGGCAAGAGGAGGTTTGTCATTGCCTTCATCTGAAGCTGAGAGAATGTGACTTGCCCAAGATCATCCATTGAGTTTCCATGGTTGACTGGAGATTCAGATCTTCATATCTGGGAATCCTGTCTAGCACTCAAACCACTACACCACACTGACTCTCATGGTGTTACCTAACAAAGTATTATCTAAAATGGATTTTGACATTTCTCTTTGGGCCAATACTGCTAACCTAGGTGGTGTGTGTGTGTGTGTGTGTATCACTAAACATATTTACATAAATAAATATGTTTTCTCTGTATGTTGACTAGAGAGAAGATGGTGGAGAGAGACCAAAAGACAGACACAAATAGAAACCCTTAATATTCACATATAAAAAAGAAGTCCTAAGACATCATGTTGCTAGTGATTGATTAAAGCACAGGTGAGTCAGTTGAAGCCTTGTTGGGCTACAATTCCCATCAACCCTAAGGTGATGGATGATGAGAATTGTAATTCTCCCATCAGAAAGAGCAAAAGCTGCCTGCCACTAATTAAAAGTAACCAATATGAAGAAAACCAAATAATAAATGTTTGTGTCACCCTCATAGAAGCTATGCCCTCCATCCACTGAATACAGCATGGTTCAGGGATTTGTTTTGTTTTAACTCCCTTAGATGAACACTTTTATTAAAAATATGAAATGAAGAGATTGTGATTTTGCAATGTAATAGTCAGGAGAATAATCACAGCCTAGTAAACAAAGAGGCCAGCAGATATTAGACAGGTACAGAACACAGGATGACTATCTGTAGATTATTTATTATCCATACACAGATATTATTCATGAATTCCAAAGAGGCAGGGAAAGGGGATGGAATAAATCAGGCTCATTCACATGCATAAAATTCATAGAGCTTCAGGAGCTCTTAACTTTCTTTGTTCCTCAGACAAAATGTGTATTTCTGACTGAACTCTTCATTAAACTACAACAACATTTTAAAAATACAATTCCTAAGGCATTAACAAAGAAACAAAGAACAGTTTCCTATTATTTTATTGTTGTTGTTAACTGCTGTCGACTTTAACTTATGGCAACCCCATGAATTAGGGACCTCCAAGCCTATTATCAACAGTCCTGTTCAGGTCTTTCAGACTCAGGGCCATGGCTTTCTTGAATCCTTCCATCTGGAACACAGTCTTTTTCTTTTCCTGCTGTGTTCTACCTTAGCAAGCTTTATTGTCATTTCTAGTGTGTCATGTTTTCTCGTTGCCCAAAAAAAACCCACAAAAAGCAAGAATTGTTTCTACAGCTGCAATGCTATGCAATTGATATTTACATAGCAATAAGCATTCCTTGCCTATGAAAACACCATTAAATAAATGGAGTATTCATAGGTCAACAGGTAACTTAAAGTCCCATCCGGGGCAAAATAGACTGGCAGAATAAATCAGCTTGGGGCGGGGTGGGGTGTATGGCATTTAGATGATGCACACCCCGACACCACCCCAAGCCAGCATCATGCCACCTACCCGACAGATGGCAGGAAGCATTGCGGCACTCCAGCTGCACAACATTTATACGCTGCATGCCACAGGAGCACTGTTGGTGCAGTGGTTAAATGCCAGCACTGCAGCCACAAGGTTGTGAGTTCGATCCCAGGGCTCTAAGGTCCACTCAGCCTTCCATCCTGTCATAGGTCATAAAATGAGTACCCAGCTTGTTGGGGGCAATTGGCTTACACATTGTAAACCGCTTACAGAGTGCTAGTTTTCTGATAAGCAAGATAGAAATGTACTTGCTATTGCTATTGAAATGCATCATTAAACATATCCTAGTTATTTGCGGGGGGGGGGGGAGCTAAAAAATTGGTTAAACATGCAAAGAGAATTAGATGGAGATTTGTATTGCCTTATTTTTATTAACCTATCTTCCTGAGGAAGATAGGTTAATTTCACTTTTCTGCATCCATTTGATTAAAAACATGATGCCAAATTAAACCAGTTTTAATCCGGAGAAATGAAAGCAACAGCCAGAGCATTTCCCTTTATTTCATGAAGAGTCATTGTGATGTCAGATACCACCAGGGTGTCTGGGCAGGAAACTAGCACAGGGCACTGCATTGCACCTAAACTGGAAGGTAGGCTCCCTTCTCATTTCTCCTGACTTGAGCCTTTTAAAAAATTATTTGTATAGCCTTTTTGTGTATGAGGTAGATTGGAGAAGGGAAATAGCTCTTGCTCATGGTTTCCCTTATGAAGCTCCCAGTTTCACTCTTTGGCATCTCCCAGTAAGGCTGGGAAAGGTTTCTGCCTGAGAACCTGGAAAGGCACTGCCAAGTGACAGGCAAACAATACTAAGCTAGATGGACCAGTGGTCTGACTCAGGTTCCTACGTTCCTAATTAACAAGAACAACAAAGACAGTTTGTATCAACAGTTGGGAAGGTGTAGCTATGTGATTTACAATGGTATAGCTGCTTATGAATACTCTCGTCTTGGGCAGATTGCTGATCAACAGGATTGCTGGTTGATGTGAAATAATGGTGTAGTATAGTGGTTTGAGTGTGTGTGTGTACAGTCAACCCTCTCTATCCATGGGTTCTGCATCTATGGCTTAAATCATTCATGGCTTGAAAATATATATTTTTTTAAATTTAAAAGACAAACCTGGATTTTGCCATTTTATATTAGAGACATCATTTTCCTCTGCCTTGTTATATAATGGTCTCATTATATGACTTGAAACATCCACAGATTTTGGAATCTACAGAGGGTCTTGGAATGAAACCCAGTGGATACCAAGGGCCCTCTGTATGTGCCTTCAAGTTGCCTGTTCATTTATGGTAACCCCATGAATTAGGCAAGGAATAGTCACAGGTAGTTCTCCTAGTTCCTTTCTCTAAAGTATAGCCTAAAGCACCTAATATTCATTGGTGATCTCCCATCTAAGTACTAATCAGGACTGCCCTGCTTAGCTTCCAAAATCAGACAAGGAGCCTTATTGCATAAGAAAAGAAAGTGGAGTCAGGATGGCAGAGAAGTGGCTTTCTCCTTACCTCTCCACATGCTGCAGTAGCAATAACAGTAACAGCTGTATTTATATTGCTTCATACCACATTAAGCAGTGTCTAAGTGGTTTACAACTGTAAGATAATTGCCCCCTACAAGCTGGGTACTCATTTTAGTGACCTCAGAAGGATGTTAGTCTGAGTCGACCCTGACCTCCTAGCTGGGATTGAACTTGTGGTTTGTGAGTGAGTGGCTGCAGTACTGGCATTTGACCACTGTGCCACCAGGGCAGTAGCACTTCTGTTCTCCTTCCCAAGTGTGCCTTTTGCCAAATGGACTTGTATCAACTTCCCAAAGAACTTTTACTGTAGCTGCTCCAAAACTGTGGAATAGTCTTCCAGAAGAGATCCATCTTATTAGATTTCTGTAATGCACTCTACATGGGGTTACCCTTGCACCAAGTTTGGAAGCTCCAGCTGGTTCAAAATGCGGCAGCCATATTGGTCACCGGTCACCGGTACATCTAGGTCTGACCATATAACACCTGTGTTAAAATCTCTTCATTGGCTGCCGATTAGCTTCCGGGTCCAATACAAGGTGTTGGTTATTACCTTTAAAGCCCTACATGGCTCGGGCCCAGGTTACTTGAGGGAACACCTTTCCCTACACAATCCGCCCCGCACTCTCAGAACATCCAGGAAGAATTTATTAGACTACTGTAAAACTAGGTCAATTATGACTCCCACAGAGCCTTTATAGCTGCGGCACCTAAACTGTAGAATAGTCTACCAGAAGAGATCTGTCTTATTACCACCTTAGATGCCTTTTAAAAGGCACTTAAGACGGATCTCTTCCAGTGTTCTTACCCGCCCGACTTTGTATAGGAGACCATGAAATGAGATGTTTCACTTCTAGACTATGACTGTATGATTATCTGATGATTAGATAGTGATCTAGCTACTTTACTGAATTACTATTAATGTGGTATTTTATTGACTGTATTTTTGTATATGTACTGTATTATTTTATTGATGAAATCCCGCCTCTATCCGCAGGGGGAGGCAGGAAATATAAATTAAAATTTTACTATTATTATTATTATTACCTCTTTGGAAGTATTTAAGAAGGCGATTAAGACGGATCTCTTCTGGTGAGCTTATCCACCTGACCTTGTGTAAAAGATATTGTTCAACCTCTTTGACTATTGTATAATTTATCATTATTTTGTGATAGATTTAGTTTTTATTGTCATTGTATTTGACTGATGTGTTTGTATATATTTCATTGGTTGTAATCCCGCCTCGATCCACCTGGGAGAGGCGGGAAAATATTAATAAACATATCATCATCATCATCATCTCACAGTTCAAGGAAATCGGGATAACACAGCAGTACTAATGAGTGACAGCCAGTATGCTATAGTGGTTGGAGCATTGAGTTACAACTCTGGAGATCAGGGTACAGTTCCCTGTTCAGCCATGAGCGAGTCACACACACTCAGCCCCAGAAAACTCCATCATAGTTTCACTTTAGGGTTGCCATAAACTACTTGAAGGCACACAGAAACATCAACAAATAAACAAAAGCCTACTTTGTGTTGAAATGACATATCTTATTGCCTTTCCTATCTTGAAATGCTATCTCATAAAATAAAAAGTAATGAGATGTCATTTAACACCAGGGGCATCTGGACCAACACAACATACTCGAGTGACTGTCTGATGTTCCTACAACAAACTGGTACAAATGTTCATGGCATAGCCACCAGTAGCAACTGATTTAACTTATTTCTGTAGCAACTGTCCTACATACATATTCCTCTCAAAATAATGCATAAAGATTGAAAGCGGGGGGGGGGGTTTCCTCCAGTTCCCCTGTCATACATGTCCTTCAATGCAAGACTTTGCCTTTATCTGAAATTGTGACCCTTTGGATGTGCAGCTTCTTTTTCAGAAATGCTATTATTTTCAAGTTTTCCCTTTTTGTGTTCATCACTAAATGCTTGTTTATTTATCCAAACTCTTTTAATGTTGCGTTGAAATCTGAAAAGTGGGCTCTGTCACAAAGTCATTTCTAGTTACTTTTGCAAGCAGACCTTTAATGTCTAATCTGAACAAACACAGAAGCTGGTCTTATTAACCACCGAATCGCCTGTATATGAATCCTTCCTACAGCTGTTCAAGATGGAGGTGCATCCAGGCATGTCCTTTTACAATGATGTGCAAGATGCATCAGATTTAGTAACAAAAACTTTGGAATCTGCTAATCACCTGACTCCACTCCATATCCCTCCAGGCCCTGTTATATCACCAGAGAGGTAAGAAATTATTTTTATTTCATCAGTATTTGGTATGGTTGGATAGTAAAAATAGGCTCATTATGGCTGCAATCCTGATTGCAAAAAGGCTCTCTGTGATATTTTTACAGGAAATGCTAGACAATATAGGCTAGACAGTGTCATTGTTAGGTGGATTTTTAACTGGTTTGTGGCCCAAAGCCAAGGAGTGGTCACAAAGGGTTCCTCATCACTTTGGAGAGAATTTAGATGGAGTGCTGCAGAGTTCTATTTTGGGCACAGTGTTGTTCACTATCTTTATAAATGACTTCTTGCCCAACTCAACTACATCGATGATTCTTAAATTCATTTCTAATGTATGTGACCCTAATATCACAGGGTTTTCTTAGCAAGCTTTGTTGAAAGGGGCTTTGCCATTGCTTTCCTCTGAGGCTGAGGGAGTGTCCACAAATGTTGTTTCCCTCCAGTAGCGTCACTAGGTTTGATGTCACCCGGTGCAGTAACTTATGCTGTTACCCCACCTCACTGACTTCCTTCCATACTACACAACACAGAATCCTTAGTAATATTTTTTTGTACTAATGTTACTCACTAATCATAATTCCTGTATATTACTGACTGTAATGATAATAGTTGCTACATAAACAACTAGCGAAATTAAAATTATACCTTTAAATTGCAATATAATACACAGAGCCTAAATGTATCCCGCTTTTTTCCCAGGACTGGGATTCAGAGAAGCTTCACAACATTAAAAACAGTACAATTAAAAACATTATTTAAAAAAGCAAATTAAAAAGGAATTAAATTATTACGGTATTAAAACAGATAGTTATTAAAAGAATAAAACATATTTTAAAAAGATAAAACTATATAGAGAGGGGAAAAACTGTATCAATTTTTTAAAATGGTCCAATATCCCAGCCTGTCCTTATAGCAATTCCTTAAACGCTTGTGTGAACAGGTAGGTCTTCACCTACCAGCAGAAGGCCATTAAGGAGGGAGCCATTCTGATCTCCCTGGGCAGGGAGTTCCAGAGTCTAGGGGCAGCCACTGAGAAGGCCCTCTCTCGTGTCCCCACCAACCGTGTTTGTGATGGTGTTGGGACGGAGAGAAGGGCTTCTCCAGAGGATTTCAGAATCTGGGCCAGTTCATACCAGGAGACACGATCAGCCAAATAGTGTGGACCTGAGCCATGTAGGGCTTTGTAGGTAATAACCAGCACCTTGAATTGTGCCTGGAAACAAACTGGCAGCCAATGAAGCTGTTTCAACAGGGGCATTGTATGGTCTCTGTAATCTGCCCCAACAGCCTGGCAGCTGCTCTGTGACCCAGCTGAATTTTCCGAACACTTTTCAAAGGCATCTCCATGTAGAGCCCATTACAGTAGTCCAAACGTGATGTAACCAAGGCATGTACCACTGTGGCCAGATCTGGCTTCTCAACGAATGGGCGCAGCTGGCGCACAAGTTTTAAATGTGCAAAAGCACTCCTGGTCACAGCAGAAACCTGGGCCTCCAGGTTCAAAGCTGAGTCCAAAAGTACTCCCAAACTGTGAACCTGTGTCTTCAGGGGGAATATACAGAGTTTCATGTAGTTGAAGTGAAAATTTGGTAAAATGTGATGTTTTTTTAAAGATTTTGTTTTTTAAAATTTTAAATTTAAAAACTAGGCCCTGTCCTTTCTCCTCCCACTAAGCCTCAGCCCACTTAAATTCTCCCTTCAGCATTTTAAAGGAATGCAGGCAAACACCACAGTCCATTTCTGCCCAAAGGCAGATGTCTGAGAAGTGGTGTCATCCCCCCTTAGAATGTCACCTGGTGTGGTCCATACCCCCAATGCCCCCATAGTGATGCCACTGTTCCTTCCTCACTTTAGCTTTGTACTATTTTGTTAAATCATGAGAGATAAAGTCATGACAATATGGGGGATCACATTTCTCTGCTTGGTCCACCACCATTGTTTGTAACATGCATTTTTAACTCTAGGACAAAGATTACTCTTTGAGTCTACTTATCTGGAGAAAGAAGTCATGCATGATTTATTAACATTTTCTTTAGTTTCAGCCTACTCAGTCCCATGATCCAATAATGATGCTTTTTTTTTTAAATGCCAAGAACACATAAACTGCCTTGCTGGATCAAGCTAAAGCCCACTTGAGCCAGCATTCTGGTATGAACGACATCCAGATAACTTTGAGTGTACAAAATGCTAAAGGGAACTTGCACATATTTAAAAGATCATTATATTTTAAAGCAGAGAAATACTTTCTAATTCTTGAAAAGGTTGTCAATCAATTTTAGCTTGCAATATGGGACATACTAATTTGCTATGCGCTTTTCAACTAGGCTAATGGTATTAAAAGTGATGAAAAATACTGACATGCAAGTCTTTAGCAACTAGACTACAAAACAAGCTTAACTTGTTAGTAAAGGAGGACAAAGAGACTTTTCTTATTGGGAGCATAAATTTCCATGGAGTAATCCATCTGGGCCACATTTTGCTGATGGGCAGGGAGGTAGATTTGATGCCAGGAGAGTGTGGCCAGGGTAAAAAAAAAATGAGTGGAGTCACAGTTTTGCAATCTCCCCCCTCCCCTTCTTCTCATTCTCTATACCCAGGGGAGGGATCAGTTACTTTTGCCACAGGTTGGGGCTTTTGAAATCAAATTGTCCACAGCTGGTTTTGAACATCATATGGTTGCAAATGTTCTTTCAGAATATTTGGTCTGATTTCAGGTATGAGGAATTAAGGGAAACATTTCAATTGTGCAAGCCTGTCATGAAAGGAGGTCAGGAATCTCCAGCGTATCAGCTCATGTTCCCAGAATCTCACAGGAAATATGAGCCACCTTACAAGTTCAACCATGAGCACCACTGCTATGACAATGTTAAAGATGCACCACAAAGGTAAGTTACTGGCATTCATCATACCTCTGGATGACTAGATATTGTTTGAATCCAGAAGCAAATTTGGAAATACTGGAGTGTCATGCCTTCAAACTGACTCTTTCATAGGGTATTCTTGTCATGATTTATTCAAGAGAGGTCTATTACTGCTTTCTTCTAAGGCGGAAAGTGTAACTTGCCCAATGTCATCTAGCAGTTTTCCATGGTCCTGATCTTCTAGATTCCTAGTCCAGCACTCAAAGCATTACTCCATGCTGACTGGATAGAGAAAACTAGAGAGAGAGACACACACATCCCTTTCTCTCCTCTTTCTCTCTGCCCCCTCTATAATTTCTTAAAAATGCATTTTGCTGCCCAGTCTTTCTGAGAAAATTCCTGGGAAGGAGTGAGGACGGGTGATGACCCACCTCAAATAATAACATGCCAATCTACCGCAAATGTTACCCTCTTTCCCAACATTATGCTTTCTCACTCTCTCCCCACTCTGGCCATGTGCTCAAATCATCCAAAAGGGGGGGGGGGGGGGGCTGACCTAAAAAAATTCACTACCTCTAGATAAATGAGGAATTTCATTATGTTACAAGGTATTCTCTTAGAACATCTCTATGAATTCACACATGTTCTGAGTATACACACCATTAAGGGAGCAGGTGAACTTGGCAGTTGTGTGTCTTAAGTAGGTTGGAGTTAATAATCCGTTAATAATCTATAGCTATACAGTGCTATCTAAAGGAGCATTTTATCAAACACACACAAGAATTAAAATACTGTATATCCAGTGATTACACTGAGGAACAGCAAACATTTTGGTAGGTTTCATAAATGGCAAACAGTACAGGCAAAATACAAATAACAAGCTAATAGAGAACAGTTGCTTAAGGACAGGGAAAATATTAACGCAGATAAGCAAACTCAAAAGGCTTCAGAGGATCTGAGGCTAAGCAATATGAAGTTCAGGTGCTGCTAACAGGAGAAGAAAAAGAGAGGTGGGTTCAAAAGCATGGGCAACGTAATACTTTCACAGACACACCAGAAAAAGATGGAGTGGATGCACAGTGCTGTCAGCTTCTCCCAAATATGCCAAAATGTACCTTTTGATGATCCCACTGGATCTTCTTGGGGAGAAACTGCAGATCACTGCATTCTTAGTTGGAGCAATCCAAAGAAGAGGAGGACAAGGCAACCCAGGTCCTCTAAATCAGAGCCAGAATTTGAAGGAAGAAAATAAACTAATGTACTGCTCTGGCCCAAATCCTGAATTCTGCTGGGCCTGAGAGAGAGTGGCTTTAGCTTGAAAGGAGAAAGGGATAAGCCAAGGTAAATGAGTGAGCCAAAGGCCTCCAGAAATGGGAGCAAGGCATCTTCTTCTCAGGAATCAGAGCTCTTGGGCATAGGTGGAAGTTTCAAGTAGACCTGTCCCTGGGAGCAAATTATCTCTGGAATCTGGGATCTGATTTGGGGTAGGAAAAGATCCTGAAGATCAAGCTTGCATATTTCACAATTTTGTACAGTCTTGGGATATTGTATCATTTTGCTAAGACCCACTCAGGAGAGATTACTGTATTTTGAGTAACAGAGCAGAGTTCAGCTGATCACCCTTTCCAAAGGGTGGCTTTCCCTCCAGTCTAAGTTCTTATCTATAATCCATTTGCCAACTACAGGATGTTGTACAGCAAAATACAGAACACACTGCTTGGGTTTCCTTTTTGCTTGCATCCAGTGGTGATTGCTGGTGGTGATAGTTAATGGCATCATATTGTTTCAGTACTGACTCCAGGAAGCCTTCTCAGCTAAGCCTTCTCTCCCCTGCAACAGACTGAAAAGTGGTTCCTTGTAGAAAACAAAAGCACACAGAAAGACAGTCATTTCATGGATACTGTATGAATAGGGCTATCTTGCATCATCATGGCAGCCCCTGTGTGGACTGGAGGCTGCCATAATGGCACCGCTGTTCCGTATTAGGGTGCAGGAGCGTGCAGTTGCTGCGCGCTCCAAACCCTAATTTTGGCCCAAGGACAGTGCTCTCTGCCCAACTGTATCAGGCCTTTGTTGCAAGAAGCTAACAATGCAACCTTATACATGTCTACTCATTGGGTTCAATGGGATTTGGTTGCAAGTAAATGTATATTGGACTATGAACCTGGAGGCCAGGGTTCGATTCCCAGCTCAGCTATGAAACTCACTGGGTGACCTTGGGCAAGTCACATGCTCTCAGCCTCAGGGGAAGGCAATGACAAACCTCTGCAGAACAAATCTTGCCAAGAAAATCCTATGATAGGTTTGCCTTAGCGTCACCATAAGTTGGAAACTACATGAAGCCACACCACAACAAAATGCAGATTAACACACTGCTACCTTTTTTGGAAGATTTCACCCACACGTTAAACTTTTATATATCTGACTTCAAATAGTAGATGAAGTTAGAGTGCTGTAGCTATTGCTTTAAATTTTAGTGCAGGGCTTAAGCACTGATGGGTCAATAACTGTATAAAATGGTTCTCTTTGCTCCTGTTTAAAAATCAGAGCTAATTCCATGTACTGCACAATTACGAATGCACTATATAGTTTCACCACCTGATGGCACCAAAACAGGCAAAGTTGCAGACTTTAAAACCAAGGTAGATGTTAATGCTGTATTCCAATTTGAATGTTTATATCACTGAGAAAGAATAATGCAAAGGGCTTTTCCAGGATATGTTCCAGGAACAGCTACTACAATCCATCCAAAATCATGCTCAATACTTGTTCATGTTTTGATTTTATTATTAGGATCCTTTTTTTAGGATGTGTTTATTTCACTTATGATGTTCCTTATTGTGTTGATATACTGTTTTTTTAAAATATCACATCCAGAAATGTTGAGAAAGTGCAGGCTAGATCAGGGAAGCAGAACTTTTGGCTCTCCAGATGTTTTGGCATTCATTTCCCCAAAGCCCCAGCCAACATGGCCAATGGGAAGGAATTATGGGAGTTGTAGTCCAAACAAGTGGAGGAACCAGGGTTTCCTCACTCCTGGTCTATATAGCTTAGACCTGGTCTGCACACATGGCAGGTTTAGATGATAGACTAGGCTATTCTGCTTTAGACTGTAGGTAGGGGAAAACACACTTGAACTGCCCACCCAATAAACTACTCTCACTATTACATCTGGGTGGGAGAAAGCTTCTAAACAAGCCTGTTTCACATTGCATTGCTTTCCTCCTTGCTATGAATTACATAACATTTCATAAACACAATCCACCACCTCTGAAGTGATACAGTGTATTCTGCCACTTCACCTCTTTCCGCCACATGAGCAGACAGGTTGATCTTGCTCTTAAGTAGATGGCAAATTACACAAAGACTTTTTGTCAGTTTCACCCCTGGACTACAACATGGGGATGTAGTCTAAATGAAAACATGATTCATATGTACATTCCTTTATTTCACCACCTCACTTTACATCATATGAAAACCATAGTTACATAGCGCCGGTAATGCATGCAAGCTGTTTTTTATTTGAACAATGAAATCAAGCTGTCCCCAAAACAAACCCATCCCCAGATTTTCTCACTCCACTCTGCTTAAATACTTGTGGGACTGGAGGTAAATTCGTCCAACCTAAAATTCTATATGTCAGCAGCACTACTGATTTAATAGGGCTGCAGTCCCATATACATTTCTTTGGGAATAAGCCCCACTTAACATCCCAGGAGTTGCTTTTTTTTTTGTAAACATGTGTAGAAATGGAAATGCATGAAACACAAAAGTGGTATCCTATTTACTAATTTTCCTTTTTATAGAAGGGGTGGGGAACTTTTCACCCACTAGAAGTTGTTGGATTGCAGCTTGCATCAGTCCTAGCGAACACAGCCAGTGGTGAAGGATGATGGGGACTGCAGTCACAACAACCAGTGGAGGGCCACTTGTTCCACATTTCTGATTTACAACCATGACTACCCATAGAATGGCAGTTAAGAAGAGGTGTTCAGTTTAACTTATGCTGAAACAAACCAGTATGCATGAAAATTAGAATATAGAACACACCAGAAGAATGTGCCACGGAGTGTGAGAATTTTTATGATATGGTGTTGAAAGACAAAAATTTGCTGTATAACTTTATCAGAGAAATATTCATGGTATGATGGTTGTGAAATCCAACGCCCCTCTATGTTTACCTACCTAATTTTTTTTAAGTATATGAGTTTTAATTTGAGGACTCTAGTTTCACTAAACTCTTTTTTATTACTATTATTTAAAAGTATCTTTTACATGTCTTGTATATTCTTTACATTCTTTACATTTTCTATTCCCTTCCCCACTCACACCCTTTTCCCTCCAATATTTGACTCGATATTATATTTTATTGTTTCTTGTTTACATAACTTCCTTTGACACTATGTATTTGGTGTGTGTACTCTTATATCTTTACCATTTCTCTTTATAAAGATCTTGTTACTTCAAACTTTTTCCTAATTTTCATTTTGTTTTTGATTTAAGGAGCTTATGCTATTTCTAATAACTCCACATTTCTTTACAATAATCAATGAAGATCTTCCATGTTTTTTCCATGTTCTTCTCGAGGCGTTCTCTGTATTGCATTTGTCAGTACATTCATTTCTATGGCTTCTAGCATTTTTTCATCCATTCATCTGTTGTTGGGACTTCTTTTGTTATGGGTTTTCAAGTTGTTATCAAGTCTGGAATTTTATAAAAATACCCCCAAAATCCCTATCCCAAAATGCATCTGTGGAGGTAATCAGGTGGCCCCTTTTCCCTGGCATCACTTGATCATAGAGGCCTCCAAGCAAGCTCTGCATCTATAGGGTGAAGTATGTCTCCTGATGACCCTAATGAAAGGCATTATGGGAGCTGCCCCTGGCTGCCATGACCTGAAAGCGGAGAGACCACGTAGGCAGCAGCCTTACTTAGGAGTTGCAAACAGGAAAGATTCCTTCACACCTAGGAGACAGATTTATGACTGGGAGATGTTTCACAGACACAAGCCATTCCGGCAACAATAGTTTTCCCATGGCTGGGGATGCCTATGGATCAAGTGATGTGTAAATTTGGTTTACTTTGATGTAGGACAAGAGCCTCCACTGGCTACGTGACTAGGAACCTATAAAAAGTCCAGTTTTCATTTGTTCGAAGTTCCATGTTGGTGGCAGGCAGGCACTCTGTCAGTCTGCTTCTCCTGGTTCCACACACCCCTTTCCCCATTTTCCTTCAGTGTTGCTGCAGCTACCTTGATTCCGAGGGAAACCATTGCAGGCAAGTATTTCCATTAGCAGGCCTTGTGTTCTCTTTCCATTTTTCCTCCCTTTCTTCTATTAGCCTTGAGTGATTGCATGAGTGAATGTATGTGTGTGAATGTGTCCCCCTGTGCATCAATAAACTAGATTAAAATTCAAAGACTTTGCCTTTGCCTCAGTTCCTGGAAGTTCTGGTCCCTTCGTAAACAGGCTGGGATTCGATCCGAGAGGGGTACTTGTAAGGAGCCCCATATTGGTGTGTTGAGCTAATTAATATTCCCCAAAATTTGAGCAGATATCCTTACAAAGTGGACAAATAGATTTGACTTAAGAGAGCTGTAAGCATGGACCATTAAAGGTGAATGGACACATTTTTCTAATACTGCACATTTTACACAAATGTACAAAAACAACTTGGATATTCTTCATGACCAATGATTTACATTGGCTCACCTGAAGAAAAATGTTTTGAAGTTACATCCCTAATCTATAGTCTCATGCTCTACTGTAAATATTTAAATAGCAATGAATCACTTTATAGTTTTGTGCAACAGTGAATCATTTTACAGTCTCTATAGTAAACAGGTGCAAGTTCAGTTCCACTTGACTCTGAGTTTTTACTTTCCTTTACACAAGATGCAGAATACATGAAAATGAACACATTACATTTCATGAATTGTTTTAGCATGTGCAAAAGATAGATTGCTATTTGTTGTTTCTTGAATTGCCTTTTAAGCATAGCTAGGTCTCACACAAATATTTTTAATGTTATAATTGTGGGCAACAGAGAAAAATTAATCTATAACAACAAAATGTCATAGACTGGTCTCTTCCAAAATACTACATTCTATTTCTCCATCTTCTTTGTTTTCCCTTATTGGCCCCTACCATACACCTAGTATTTTGAAGTCACTGTATGTGCTGCATCCTCTAGGGCTGAAAGGATAGGCATATAAAAGTTTTTTTGGAGGAGATAAAGCATTCCTGGATCTTGGATCAAACATTAATCAGAGCAGAGGCTGAGATAGGAAGAAGATTAGGAATGGGAAGGGCAGTCATGACAGAACTAAGCAAGATCAGAAAGAGTAAAGATATACAACTGAGAACTGTCCAAGTCATTGTATTCCCCACCACCATGTACAGATGTGAGAGCTGGACAGTGAAGAAAGTAGATAAAAATAAAATCAGTTCATCTGAAATATGGTGCTGGAGAAGAGTGCTGAGACTACCATGGATAGCCAAAAAGACAAACACATGGTTCCTTGAACAGATCAAGCCTGAACTCTCCCTGGAAGCCAAGGTGATTAAATTGATGCTGTCATACTTTGGCCACATCATGAGAAGACATGACTCATTACAAAAGACAATAATGCTAGGAAACATAGAAGGCAGTAGACAGAGAGAAAAACCAAATGCCAGATGGCTAGACTCAACCAGGGAGGTCATGGGCCTGAGTCTACAAGACCTAAGCAGAGCAGTGCCCACAGGGCCACCATGAGTCAAGGGCAGTAGTTGATATGGTCATTTGGGGAGAAGGTTTATCTCCTCTCACTTAAATTATTCTATCAGACAGAGCTAGAGTGATCAAAACACTCCTATTACAATTTCCCTTGAATTATGCCCAGCCATCATGACTCTACACTTTTACCAACTGTATGTAAGTATTCAGTGCAAGAATTCATGAGTACAATCTATTTCCCTGATCATTCAGCTACCACATGTCTGTATGCATGAACTTAAGTAGAATACATGTGAAATAAAATAATGAAAAAAAATTGCTTTGTCTCTCTCTTATGACAGACTTCCTGACCTAACAGAAAATTCAGTGCAGTAAGTATACATCATTTCATATTAAAATAAAGCTTGTGTTGCAGAATGCCATCTGTCAGAATCTCCAAACACACCTCATGAACTGAAGGGGAATGGTTTGGATGACAACATGACATAATACGGTGGAGTCTATGTTCTGTAGAGAAGTGGCATACTATAAGAATTTTGTCTAGTGCTTATGGAGAAAATTGCCTTTGCAAGCAGGCTTTTAGTTTAAAAGAAATATACAAGAAAATGGGACCAGTTCCCTGTTTTAAAAGATTACTTTTTAGGAGCCCATCTCATGACCCCTTAATAAACATGGCCAGTATCTATTCTGAGAGTTGATCTGAGACCAACTAGATTTAGCAACATTTGATTTTGAGATTCAGATATATTTGCAGATTTTAAAAAAGCACTTTTCTGCTGTACGCTATATTTTACACTTAACTGCTTGCTTTTTATCCTTAACTTCTCTCTAAAGCAGTTCAAAGATCAAAATGCACAGAAATGTTCAATACATCTGGGGTACGTAGTCAATGGCCATGCTGGTGAATTACCATTTGGGGTAACTAAGGCGCGTTACAGACCGCCTAAAAGCGGTGGTCTGCTGGCGCTGCTGGTTGCTCCGTGACGGAGCCGTAGCAGCCAAACTGTGCGGCTCCCGCGTGGAGCAAAAAGGGTGCCGTAAGGCGCCAATGGTGCACTCGCGACATCATAAGCGCCGTGCGATGTGTGGACGCTATGCGTCCGACACATAATAATGGCATCGCCTGTGTGTATAGGGCGCCGCCATTATTACGCCCCCGTCACGTGCTAGGAGTGAGGCCGGTGTGGACGTTACAGACCGCCATATGTAACGGGCCCAACTTTTACAAGCATTGTACACACAGAAGAGTTTATGGCCATCTATTCTTTCCCTTGGCAGTTGGTGTCATAAGAGCAGGAATTTCTGGCAGAATTTTAGGCCTCCATCCAGCAGAATAAACAGGAGCACCTCCAATCCTAGCAGGGCTGGATTACCACATTTTGAAGAAAGTGAAGCCAAATGCACATTACTGTTATAAATTCTGAGCCTAAACTTATGTAACTGGTTGATGTTACTATCCAGGTTCCAAGCTCTTCCCACCATAGCAATGGGGCAAAAAGAGCTCCTGAAAAACTCAGAAGCTGGCTGACAGGCAAAATTCAAACCTCCTTAATTTTATGGGGGTGAGTGAGGAAGGTCCATGTATTTTATTTATTTATTTTTGCTAGAAAATTACAGCACATGCTTGCTAGTTTCCTCAAATGAAAAGTAAAGAGACAATACTGTTGTGTTGCAGTAGATCAATGATTAGACTATGACTGGTCCACATGTAATGTCTCATACAGAACTTCTTTGGAAATGAATGAAAACTTTGCCAGAGAGCAAACCAAGAAGCCTCAAACACTCTGAATGGATCTAAGCCTGGAATTTCTGTACGGCCCTTTGGCTATGCTCCCTTTCCTGTGCATCATTTTTTGGTGATTTCCTAATTGTTGTATAGTTTTTCTCTTTCATTCAAAAAGACTAAAGTACCTATCCCGTGTTACAGCAAATGGTAGGAAGACCTTTAAGATAACATGTATTGGGGTATAAACTAACATATCTTTGGGCCCACAGAATCTCCCAGCCATTGAATTTGGTCCTCAGGTTGAAAGAGATTCCTTACCCTTCACATAAGTTCTGTCCCTGCATAGCCCCTGCCCTTCTCTGCATGGCTTGCCCAAGATAAGCTCTCGGTATAATTAGTTCCCTATAGCTAAAGTGCATCATTTCACATGGTGAGTCTTGACTGAGACTACTGGTTATTCCATCCTTCTCTCCAAATCTCTGCTAGTTCCAGACTCAGACAGTGTCTACCCCTATACTTCTGAAAGTGTGCAAAAGACCAGTGAGAAACAAAACAGAAATGCATTTGAATTGTCCACATGTGGAGAAGGGCAAATGCATGGGGATGACATATTAGGGGAGACAAGACAAATTGTACGGGAATGCCTCCTCCTCTTATAGAAAATTCTTAGGCATCACTTTATCTCTATAATATAAGTAAAATGCAGATAAAATTGTTGAAGGAAAAGCTGTTAGTTGCAATTGAACATGAACACTACAAATGAAACTTCTTCTGTCAGGTTTGGAAGAACTTGAGTTTGTAGATCTATTTCCTTCCACAGCCAACAGAATGGCCTGTTTTTAAATACAGTTCATAGGATCTAGATTATTGTATTTTCTTATTATTTTTATTATTTTTCTCCCTTTGTTTTAAGACAGAGAGAAACCAACATATGTAGAAGACAAAAAAAATCTATTTTGTTGCCCACGTTCCAATCTGAACTAACTACATACCCCTACTGTACATTAACTTACTGTGTCTCCTTGTGAAATATGTATATAATATGTGGTGTTCTTTAGATGTATAAAGGATGCAAAGAATAAGACATCAGGGACATACCTTGTGGAGAACCGCTATCGGCCTTTTCATCCCTATATCCATGGCAGTACTGATATCAAAGGTAAAGCATAGCTCTTTTCTATTAGTTTTTTGTTTTACGTTATTGGTAATAATACGTTTATTAGAGATTAATAAAATGTGTGCATACGGGATAGCTGTACACAAGGGCTGGGGAAAGTATGGTCTGTCTGCCCCAAGTGGCCCTAGGGGACTTATTTACAGCCTCCAACACACTCTCAAGATGCCAAAATTTCCTCTTACTCCCCCAAAATTAAAATAATCCAATGCACACAAAAATGCTGAACTGCCACTCTCAGAGCAACAGTTTGTACTCATTTACCCATATTCCTAAATCCACCCAAAAAAACCCACAAAATATTCAAAAATAGCCTCACCAGAAACCAGCTGTCACAACCCAAAATCACTTCTGCTTGTGTAAGCCAGCACACCACAGAATTCATAACATTAAGACAACTCTGAACATTATTGGAGTGTAGGGGCTGAAAGAGGTACATGAGTATTGCATTACTGTACCTATCTTTTGACAGCTGTGTTATAACCCACAGAAAAGGAAGGAATAAGGTTGAAATGTTCAGCTTCTGGACCTCCACAAATTCTGTTTGAGTGTTGATTATATTCATACATTAACATTAGTATAATGAAGGAAAATATTCTTAGACAAAAGCAGAAACCAGCTGAAGAGGAGGCATGAGAGTCAGTTGTGTGCCTTCAAGTCATTTCTGACTTATGGTGACCCTAAGAGTCAATACAGAATCCTTTATCAACATGACATAATGTGGTCACATAATTTTAAAACTTAGATCTAGTTTCCCAAAGTTCTGTTACAAAATAAACCCAACACCATTTCAGTACGAAATCTCCATCAGTAACTGTTCAATGTGCTTTGGGTCTGCAAACTTTAAATAGATTCTCCTTCAACATCTGTGGTGAAAATCCATCCTAAACAGACAATGTATTATTTGTTGAAATAGTCAGCAGGGGAAGTTCATTCAAATGGATTTGAGTTCGACTGACAAGAACAGAGAAAGAGATTTTAATGGATAATGTTAATTGTTTTTTGTTTTTTTGTTTTTTGAAAAATTTTCTGGAAATCACATTGAAGAGTTATCAATAAACAAATAAATGGATTATAGGCATCTGGAGACAATGTGATAAAGGCAAAGCCCCAGACTAATAAATCCAGTCTGACTCCATGGTTACACATGCTAAAGTGTTTAAGAAGTGTTTACTCATTAGAGATTAATGATATTAACCAGCTGGTCAAATTAAATTAAAATGCTCGTTTTGGTAGCTAATAGGAATACTGAAGGCAGTGTCACCTTTGCCTAACAATGTAGCTTGCTAAACTCTATACACAAAATTTGGATCAAAATTTTCCTCTCCTTGTAATTTTTCCAGTTCTAACTAAATTTTAATCTCAATTGACCCTAAGAGGTATGGAGGTGGAGCAACACAGAGATTCTATTTTTGCTTTGCAAAGGTACCATCAGAGGACACGTTCTATTCCAAGCAAAGCTTATCAGGTTAAGAATTACAGCCGTGAGAACACTGCCTTGAGGAATTTCTGGGTAAGGGTAGCCACATGGCCTACTCTGTAGACAATAATCCTCTATATTCTAAGGCAGGTGGGAGCAACTGTGGAAGACTAGGGGTCCACTTTAGCCCCCCCTAAGAATGCTGGGAGGGCCACACTTGCTCCCTCAAAAATAAATAAATAAATAAATGTTTTGATCCAAAACGCCTCTTGGAAATGTGTGGGGTATATTCACCGTGTTTTGGGTTTCAATATCCATTAAGTGTGGTGGAAATGCAGGCAGCCCACTCCCACAGCAGACATTTTGGAGCATTACAGAGTGGGTTTTTAAAAAAACTTTTACAAAATTTGTTTTTTATTCCTAGTGGGGGAAGGGAGTTCCAAAAGTGGAGGAAATTCTCTCTACACCTCTTAGAATGTTTCTGAGGGCATTCTAGGGGAGGTATATTTTTGCAAAAAAAAAAAAAAATGGCCTCAGAAGGGCCCTGGGGACCACAAAAACAACCCTGAGGGTCTGGCGGGTTCAAAGAGGGGAAGGAGGCCTTGCCGTGGCAAGGCTTCTTTCTCCTCCTCAGCTCCGTCCTGGGCAGCAGGGCCATGGCAAGGAGTCCTTCTCCTTGGCTCTGTCCCGGGCGGCGGGGCCAAAGGGGGAAGGAAGCCCCACTGCAGTAAGGCATCCTTCTCCTCGGCTCCATCCCGGGCAGCAGGGCCAAAGAGGGGAAGGAAGCCCCACCGCAGCAAGACGTCCTTCTCCTTAGCTCCATACCGGGGCCAGGTGGCTGCCCACCACTACTTCACCTCCTTGCTGCCTTGCGCTCCAAACTCAGTGGAGGAGCAGAGACTCAAGCTCCTCCTCTTCTTGAGGCAGGCCAATTGGAGGAGCTTGAGCCTCTGCTCCACCATTGAGCCTTGTCGGAGTGCACGTGCCAAGCGCGCAAGGCAGCAAGGAGGTGAGGCAGGGCCGGGTGAGACTCGGGAGATTGGAGCCCTGACCACCTGGGACAAACAGGGAAGCGGGACAGGACCATGCTGCTCCCTAAAAAATGGGAATGTCCTGCTTGTTCCCGGGTCATGGCAACCCTACCCACTCTTCATTTATTGTGTTCCAGGCCTGGCAGAAAAATCATTAGAAAAGGTTATGTATTGAAGCAGCTGTCTCTCAAGTACACTCCTTTCGCTCACAGTTGTTGTTAAAAGAATTTTGTAAAAGGTTGAAATTTCATACGGAGCCCAATCCTTGAACAGTCATATAGGGAAACCCCATGATATGCAGGGCTGACTCCAAGAAGTAGCAAGGTGTAGCGGGTATTTCCCCAAATTATTCTCTGCAACTCTTATTTGCTGCCCTAGATTTCATTCTCAATGTATTGTATTTCATAAAACTCTTTCCCCTATAGATAAAATGTTGTTTTTTTAATTCTCCCCCCTCCCCACTTCACTCATTAGAGCCACCATGATGTTGTTGTTGTGTGTTAGACTAAGAGCCCAGGAGACCCGATCAGCCAAAGAAAATCAAACTTGTTGATCTTGAGCAAATCACATTCTTTCTTCTTAGAAGAAGGCAATAGCAAACCTTGCCAAGAAACTCCTATGCTAGTGTTGTCATAGGTCAAAGTCGACTGGAAGGTACATAATAACAAACTATTTACTCTCCCAAGCTAGTTTCTCTTAAGTCAGTCTCCCTCTCCTCGCATGTCACCACTTTGTATTTACAGTGAGGGGGAGTGGTTTTATATGCAATTGTTTTGCTTTTACTTTCCTTTTTAGCCACAATAAAAGAGAAGGAAAGGACACAAGTGATGCCAATCCAGTTAATCTGCACTTCAGCAAAATTCTTGACAAATAAAAGTATTTTATTGTAGCTCAGGCTAGAACTGAGAAGTGTATTCTTGTTTGAGCTTCTTGAATGCCATACTATGAGTCAGTATTTTTCATTTACATCCTACAGGTAATCTGCAAAGAAATAAAGGGGCTGATGGACCGTTCAATATTAATGGAGAGGTAAGAGGACAACATGGATCCTGTAATGTAGGTAATAGATACAAAAGTTGGAATAATATCAACTGCAGTACCCACACTTATTAGTGGAACACATGTTTTGCCCTACATCAAAGATGGGAATCATACTGCAGGTCTCAGCATTCTTCACTGGTGGAAAGTTGTTGTTTTTTAAAACTCTGTTAAGCCTCAGTTTTATTTAAAGCATATAGAGTTATCTCTCCATTTTCGTGGGGGATCCATTCTGGATCCCCATGTGAAAATGGAGGCTCACACATATTCAAGTCTCATAGGATTGATAGCATGGGTGCGCATGCTATTGGAAATAGTGGTGGAAAACCCTTGTCTGAAAACCCAAGTATCTGTTGCCAGTCAGTACATGCAATACTGATTACATAGGACAGTGTCTAACAATAACATTAAGGGAGCTTGTCACGTTCCTAGCATTCATCAAGTATCCAGCTAAGAAAAACTAATGGGGTAGTAACTATTCCAAACAGAGATGGTGGGGCCATGCTATAAAACTGAGGCTTAACTGAGTTTTAAAAAACAACAACTTTGTAATGGTACATTTTTAGCTAAACATTTTAAATTATGTAAGCAGCCTTGGCCAGGTGTCTTGGCAGGAGAAAGGTGAGGTATAAATTGATTGATTGATTGATTGATTAGAATGTATTTATTTTTAACACATGATTTCTCAGTTTGCAGAAGAAAATGGTACATCTTATGATCCAAATGCTTCATCCACTGAATCCTCTAAATTAGCTGTCAAGCCCCCAGAACTTGATATCTCATACAGAGCTGCTAATATGCTGGAGAATGTCAAGAAGGCTCTCTGGCTGACAACTTACAAACGTGATTACACAGGTACAGATTTTTAACAATCCAAAGTGTTAAACATCAAAGCAGGCAGGTTTATTGCTGTTGTATGCCATCAAGTTGTTTCCAACTTATTGTAACCCTAAGGCAAACCTATCACAGGTTGGATTTTATTTGGGAGTGGTGGTGGCAGTATGTTCTGAGGGGGATGCCTTTGTCTTACTCTGAGGCTACGAGTATGCGACTTGCCCACGGTCACCCAATGGGTTTCCAGGGCCAAGCGGGAATCAAACCTGGTCTCCAGAGCCATAGTTCAATCCTCAAACTAGTACACTAATAAAACAGTGTTGCCATACATTAATATCCAATATTGTTGGTGTTGTGTGTATGTGCCTTAGGGTCGTCTGTCCATTTATGGTGACCCCATAAATTTCATATGGTTTTCTTAGGCAAGGAATTCTCACGGGTGCCTTCATTAGTTCCTTCCTCTGAAATATAGCCTACAGAACATGCATTCATTGGCACTCTCTATCCAAGTTCTAACCAGGACTGGCCCAACTTACTTTCCAAAATCTGCCAAAATCTGGTACCATTAGGATATTTAAACCCCTTTTAGCAGCGATGTCACTGCAGAGTATGGACTGTACCAGGTGATACTCCAGAAGAGTGGTGGGTTCCATTTATGTCTCAATTAATATCCAGTTTGTTTTACTTAAGACACAGGTTCCATGAACCCGCTGTTACTGGACGACTATGATGCCAAAATCATAGGCAGAGCCACTGGAGAACTAGGCAAAGATGTGGAGCTTGTAAGTATGGGGAAAGGAACCATTTGACAACAGCTTTCTAAAGTACAACTCCTAAAATCACCTTTTAAAAAAACCTCCTAAAATAGTCTGGTTATAAAGATCCTTCCTGGGCAACAACTCACTCAGTGCATCTGTGGAATCAGACCAAGTACTTGTCTAGACAGTCAAACTAATCCTGAATGAATGCAGATAGAAAGTGTGTTGTTCACATGCTGTGCTCGATAAACTTTTGGGGGAGGTGACAACCCCCCCCCCCACATTAAAACCAGGATCCTAAAAGATTCACATCATCAGCTGTGTGAATAGTCAATGCAGATGCATCTAATCACTCAGTATTACATAGAGAGGGATGGCATTTCTGTGGAGACGCATCACACTGCATCTCAGCTGACCTCTTCCCATCTACCTGTAGATTTTTCCCCCTCCTCTTGGCATCTTCACTGCATCTGGACTGCAGAAATAACGGAGTTTTACACTGCTTTAACTTCCATGGCACAATGCTAGAAAATTCTGGGAATTGTAGCCTTGTGAGACAGTTAGCCTTCTCTGTCAGAGAGTGCTGCTGCCACAACAAACTACAATTCCCAGGATTCCCTAGCATTGAGCCATGACAGTTAAAGTGGTGTCAAACAGCATTATTTCTGCAGTGCAGATGCAGCCTACAAAGCTTATGCTACAATTTCTTTAGCACAGTTAGTCGCAAAGTTACTGGAAGATCCAAATATCTGAAGGACTGTCATATAGAAGATTGCGCAAATAATTTCTCAAGGGAGGACTAGTACAAATGGGTGGTGATTGCAAAGAGGCATTATCAGATGCTTCTTAACAGCCTAAACTGTCTGGCAATGGAACAGATGGCTGCAGGAAATGGTGATCTTGGGTCTACAACAGGAATTTATGCATAGGTTAGAGTCCCACCATCTGTCAGGGATACTGCCATGCCCCCCTGCATTGCAAACAAATCTTACAATAAGCAGAATGCTGCACAAAATGACCCACCACAGGTGACACAATGTGAGCTTATATTTTCATATGAATACATCCACAAATCACTTCTACATCTAAGAGTATAATCTGTCAGTGATTAAGCCAAGAAATGGCTAAACTCAATTAGGAAGATCATGGGTTGAGTCTGCAAAACTTAAGCAGAACAATGTAAGACATGGAGTTTTGGAGATGTCTCATCCACAAGGTAGCCATGAGTCTAAGTCCACTCAAGGGCAGTTAACAACAACAGTCCCATTTAGAATACCAGGGTATCCAATAGCACTCTGGGTAGCTAATAGATAAGACACACAAGCAGTATTCAGCTAATCGCACCCATGGAGTGGAATGGGGGTGCATTCTGCATATTCAAATGCCATTTTTCTGCCAAAAATAGTACTCAGAACAACTGTCAGCAATTCAAATAAAAACAAAAATACAATCAAACAGATATATAGTTTGAAAACTTCATTACAACACAATGACATAAATATCTCCTCACACCCCACCATCATAGCAGCCACAATTAAACCCAGACTAAAGTCATGCTGTCTTTGGCAGTGTGGAATTGGTTTAAATAGTGATTTTTTAAGGAAAGCTGGTAATTAATCAGGATCACAGATAGAAAAATGGGGGAATTAGTAGCAGTGTCAACTGAACTGTTTCACTGAGGATTGTTGTGAGGTTAACTCCACCTCAACCACCCCTATTGTGATCCTGATAATTATCAGCTCCGTGTTTGTTGCTACAGTTCTTTTTGTTCTTAATGGCCATTTATGTTTTGGGTGTATTTAATGTCATTTCTAGTTTTACCCTAGCAACTGTATTGTGTCACGATCAATGTAAATATAAAGGCTCGGCAAGTGACTTTAAACCTTTTGTTTTCAGAGAGAATCATTTCCATCAGTCACTACCCAAGTAAGACCCTTAGAAGGACGTATTGCCCGTGAACTTCAAGGCAGACCTTGTCACATCTCAGACTCAAACCCTCAACACCAGGACTCCTCAGATGTTCATGGGCCTCCCCTTCACTGTATCAATAACTTAGTGGTGTGGAACAACAGCAAAACATCACCGGGTGCATTTCAGCAGGATCTAGGTGTGGACAGATGGGCAATGAGAAGGAGAGAATACTTGCTTCAGGATCAGATTCAGCCTCAAATAGCGTATCAGGGAGAAATTAGTCAACTTAAGACACCACCACAGAACAAGTATCGGAAAATCACAGATACATGGAAAACAGACAAGTTATACCAAAGGCAACTTGCCGTTCCACCTGAACCAGAGCCACTTCTGAAGACTGCAGATTCTATTTACTATGAAGATTTGCCACCCTCCCGGTTAAATGCATATATTGTATGGCACCATCCCGTTATCCTCAGTAAACCAGGTCCCAAAAATGTATGTTTTAGGAAACCCATGGACAAACAGGATCCCTCACTTGCTTCTGATCTGAAAGTCATCCCAGTCATCCCTTCATTACCAGGATGGATTCCTAATTGTGGGGTGGCCCGGCCCCAGACAAAGTTGCTGGATATACAATATTCTTTTTCAAAGGGAGATGCTATCAAGCGTTTGAGTGATCTAACTCGAGGAGGAGTAAGGGACCTCCGGGATCACGATAGGGAAGGCAAAAGGCACAAATTCCAGGGCACTCATTCCTATTACTATCACTGAACCTTTCAAAGAACAGAAGACAAGGAACAATAACACCTCCACTGGAGTTTCCATCAACCACAGCTGAATTGTGTGTTTTTCCCCCTCTCTTTTAGAGTTCACTCTGTTAAGTGTTAAGTCACAATTAATACATGAAAGACTGACCTAGTGTCCTCAAAACCAGGGGCAGACAGAAAATAAACTAGGAACTACTGGTAGCTTTTTCCAAAGATTTCTACATTTTTCTGACTCCCTAAAGTCTGAGACAGGGGTAAAGACAGTACAGTCCATAAGTCTCATGCCATTCGTGAAGATTGTTTGGGGCTCCCCAAGGCCCTAAAATGCACCCAAATTTTTTGTGATTCCCCCCAAACACTCTCTATGCCCACTAGAGGGTGAGATGAGCAATTTTTCTATTTCTCCCTCCCCCATTCATTTCAGGCCCAGAAAAAGCATTTTTCCCCATCCTTTTAAAATATATCCTGTTTAAAATATATTGTATCTACAACACCTTCCTGTCTTGCAAAATGATCCCCCCAACAGATCCTCAGAACAACCAGTATATCTGTTAAAAAGCAAAAAGCATTGCCAGAAAGTCTTCCTGAGACATTGTGTACTGCTATATGAATGCCTGTAGCTCTTTTCCTTTTATTTCCTGATTGTGCAAACCACCATAGAAACAGAAGCAAATATGCAAGTATTAAGGACCTGTTTAAGCATTTGTATGGACAAATCCTCTCAGATTAGGAGGCATCCTTTTTAAATTGTGTAATGGCATTTTAAGCATTGTGAAATTGTCTGACTGATATGTAACAGGGTGGCAGTCTGTCATGTGCCTTTATGCGTTGTATAACAGGGAGGGCCCAGCAATGTTCAGATGTGGAAGCAGTCCAACATCCTTCCTTAGTAATGTTTCCAAGTCTCATATATTTTCTGCTAGTAGCATGGTGTTGTCTGAATATCTCAAATTATTGATATTCCTTCCTCCTATCTTCACTTCTCCATTGTCTGAGACTAAATCTGCTCTTTGTATGATGTTTTCTGCATCTGAGCAGATAGGGTGATATAATGCATCATTGCCTGACCACTTTGCCAATTGGGAACCATTCAGTTTCTCTATATTTTGTTCTAACAATAGTCTAAGTACAGATTTCTTATCCGGACTATGAAATGTAGTGGCACTCCCATTTCTTTAAGAACCATTCATAGCTTTTCATGATCTATGCAGTAAAAGACTTTGCAACAGTCTATAAAGTTTAGTGTTTGCTTGATTGAAATATAGAATTCAACAGCAACAAACCTTTTACTTTGGCTCCCTTGTGGATGTGGGTTAGGGTCAGGTGTAGAGTCCTCTGATTGTATTCACACATCCTATCACCTCTGAGTAAATGTTCCAAGAGGTTGGGGTCAGGGTGACCAGATGTCCTCCTTTTCTAGGACATGTCCTACCTTTCAACCTTTTGTCCAGGAGGAATTCCAAAATGTCTTCCATTCTGAGCATGCCTAAGAAGCATGAATTTATAATCATATGGGTGTCTTTAGCTTTTAGTTGGTCATGTCCTACAATTTTCTCAAATGTCCTTTGCAGTTAGGACATCTGGTCACTCTTGGAACGTTTGCCCAGAGGTGCAAGGACAGGCAAAGACAACCAGAGGACTCATTTTTCAAAACTGTGGTAAAATAATCTTCAGACAGCAGCTTAATTAATAATAATAATATTGTAAATATTATTATTCATATTTATTATCAATGTTTAATAATTATTCATAACAATTATTATGCATAAAATACTATTAATGAATAAAATATTAATTAATTCTAAATGCAGATTAATAATAAATTATTATTACTACCACTAGTAATGTTTATTAATAATAGTATTTAATTATTTTTCATAATTAATTATTTCTCATAAAATACTATTCATTAATAAAATATTAACTCTGAATGCAGCTTAATTAATAATAAAGTATTATTAATAGTAAATATTTAATTATAATTATTATTCAGAGTTAGTATTGATAATGTTTAATTATCAACAGTGTTTAATTATTTTTCATAACAACTATTCATTAATAAAATATTAATTAACTCTTAATGCACCTCAATAATAATAAATTAGTAGTAGTAGTAGTAATAGGAAATATTTAATTATTATTATCCATACTTATTTTTAATAATGTTTGATTAGTATTAATAGTGTTTAATTTTCATAACAATTATTACTCAATAAAATATCAATTAACTTTGAATGCAGCATAATCAGTTATTATTAATAGTAAATATTTAATAATAACTATTATTTATAATTATTATTCATATTAATAATGTTTAATTATTAATATTAGTGTTTAATTAATTTTCATAACACTTAATTATTCCTCATAAAATGCTATTAATTAATACAATAGTAATTAACTCTGAATGTGTAAATCAGGGAATGGAGGTGCTGCCTTTTCTCCCCCTGAACCCTTCTCCATAGACAGAGCAATAAAGCACCCTCCCAACCCAGACACATGGCGGAATCCCCAACTACGTCACTGTCACGTGACTCTGGTTTTTTTAAAGAAGGGACAGAGGTCTTCCACGTTCCTTTGACCTTGCCACGCTCTGCATCCCGGGCATGCGCAGACCGCTCCGCCCTACGTCACCACGTCGTGACGCAACGCCCTCGCCGGTTACCTGAACTCCCCTCGGTCTCAACCTACCCTGCTGAGTGACGTAGGAGATGACGGACGCCTGGTTGGCCCAATCGCTATCCCGCACCCTGAAGCCCGATTGGTCCGTTGGAAGAAAGGCCCGGGAAAGGAGTTAGGTTGCGGAGACACCGGTTACATAGGCCTGAGTTCGCGGTGCCCTTGGGCTGAAAGAGAGAGTCACGAGTTTCTGACAGGTAGCGCTTCCTTCGGTCGGCCTGGTAAGCGGGAGAAGGGTCGGTTCCTGGGGAGGGAAGGTTTCCGCAGCGAGGCGGCGGTGGCCTCCACGTGCTCCGCCCAAATCCAGTTCCGTTTTGGATGACATTAGCTAATTAGCTCCTTTAAGAGAGGTTTTTTTGGACTTCAATTCCCAGAATCCTCAGCCCCGTTGGCCAGTAGCCTGGGATTCTGGGAGCTGGAGTCCACAATCCCCTTAAAGAGCACAGTTTGGGGGCCACTGTTATAATACAAAGGGTACAGCGCTGGTCCCCAAACTGTGCCCTTTAAGAGATTTTGGACTCCAGCTCCCAGAATCCTCAGCCCCGTTGGCCAGTAGCCTGGGATTCTGGGAGCTGGAGTCCA
>NC_056527.1:41510363-41530030 GCF_019175285.1 Sceloporus undulatus | reverse complement strand
AAATCCCTTAAAGGGCACCATTTGGGGACCACTGAGACTGTTACGACATTGGAGTGGTCCCTAGCATTTCATCTTGCTCAAAAGGGATGCAGTTAAGGCAAGCATCCAAAGGAATCTACTATGAATGTGTTACTTGAAGCTTAGAAGTCATTAGCAAGCCCAAGGGCAGAACGTTATTATCTCCTTTAATAAAGCCTTCCTACATCCATACATACATCATTAAAGCATTACTTTGCTCTTAGAGTGTCCATGGATTCAATCCTCCACCTTTTCTATATCTATCTATCTATCTATCTATCTATATATATATATTTGAAAAAATACAAATTCCTAAAAGCTATCCTTGACTTTGCCATTTTGTAGAAGGGGCACCATTTTATTGCCCCATTGTCTTCAATGGGACTTAAGCATCGATGGATTTTGGAATCCACAAGAGCCTCTGGAACCAAACCCCAGCGTACCCATAAAAATACATTGTGTCTTTGCTGGTTTGTTTCATGGAGACCTTTAGAAGCTTTGCTTTCCTCTCTTCTCATGCAACGCTTACATGAGTACAACTGACCTTGGACAAATGTGCCTATGTTTTCCTTCAGCAGTGACAATGGGAGACGCTGAGAAGGGCAAGAAGATCTTCGTTCAGAAGTGTGCGCAGTGCCACACGGTTGAGAAGGGAGGCAAACACAAGACCGGCCCCAATCTGCATGGCCTCTTCGGCCGAAAGACTGGACAAGCTGATGGTTTCTCTTACACAGAAGCCAACAAAAGCAAAGGTAAAGTGGAAGAAGTCTCACACACAAATCAGATGAAAGTATAGAACTAAGCTGTTCAGAACTTGGTAGCAGTGGAGGAAAGGAGGCAGTGTGGTGTATTAGTTTGAGTGTTGGAGTAAGAATGTGGATGAACAAATATCTTTTCAGCCATGGAAACCCATTGGGCGACCTTGAGCAAGTCATACTGTCTCCCATGGTAGGTTCACCTTAGGCTTTCCATAAGCCAGGAACAAGGCACACAATAGACCAAGGTAAGAGCATTATAGCAGAGATTTATTGTGTGTAGTGATCCACATTCAACACCACCAAAGACCCGCGTGTATTTCCCAAAACTCAATCAGGTTCTGACTCCTGATGTGTCCATCCTCCTTTCTGGATTTCATTGGCATCTATCTACTTTTTGGGGCAGTCAAGCTTCCTCTTCCTGTTTTTTAATTTTCTGATTCTTCATAATGCATCCCAGACTAAATTAGCGCCCTTCCTGTGTTCCCAGCCTTTACGTATTGCTTTGAGACAGCTGGCTGACACAGTGCTGTTGCCATGAAAACACTGCCAAGAACAGTACAGCTAAAAAAATACAAAAAGGTAACATTAAAATGTAATTAAACTAATCACAGTATTAAAACAGTTCAGATCTGCACATAAAAGAAGAAAATCCAGTTTAACTATTAAAATAGTTGAGTTGAAAACAATACAGCATCTCTTAGCCCATTCTTATAAAAGTTTCTGTATTAAAAGCCTATTGGAATAAAAACAGTTTTGCCTACCAACAAAATGATAACATGGAGAGGGGCATTCTGGCTTCCCTGGGAAGGGAGTTCCAGTGTGTAGTGGCAATCATCAAGAAGACCCTATTTCACATTCCCACCAATTTTACTTGTGACAGTAGTGGGACTGAGAAAAGGGTCTCTCCTGATGATCTCAGGGCCCATACAAGTTCAGGCCATCTAGCAGACTGGAAGATATATGGCTTTCTAGGTCATAACCAGCACTTTCACTTGTGTCCAGAAACAAACTGACAGCCAAGGGAGCTATTGCAACTGAGGAGTAGTATGGTCACTGTAACCTGCTATTAGTGCACTCTGTAACTAAAACATGTACCACCATGATCAGATCTTGTCCCACAAGGAATGGAAGCATCTGGTACACAAGCTTTAAATCTGCAATTGTACCCCAGTTTTTGGCCAAAAGTCTTCTCATGTTGTTTATGCATCATTCTTGCTAACATTTGTCTGATACATGATGTCCTCTTATATCCACCATGCCTGTACAGCTAGTTGGATCAGAGGTTCAGATTTCTTAGAGAGTGAATAGGATGTTCAACTGTAAAGATAAAGGTTTCTCTTTGACATGAATGTCTAGTCATAACCAACTGTTTTGTAGGATTAATCTTATTTATTTATTTAAAAGAGCACCTCAGCAGTTGGGCTAAATAAACTAGTAATTCATGATGTTCTTGTAAACTCAGTCCTAATTGATCCTTTTCTGTTCAAATTTTGTTAGGCTTATCTGATTTTATATTTGTATGCTATGCATTTTATTGAGCATCAGTCCAAGGTATGGAATCATTGGAAAAAAGAATGTAGGTATATCACTTGCTGAATCTCTAATAATTTTGTTATTCCATAGGTATAATCTGGGGTGAAAATACACTGATGGAGTACTTGGAAAACCCCAAGAAGTATATTCCAGGCACGAAGATGATCTTTGCTGGTATTAAGAAGAAGACAGAGAGGGCAGATTTAATAGCATACCTTAAGGAATCCACTTCTAATTAATGGCTCTCTGCTGCCTTATTTATTTCACCAAACAAAAAGAAGTGACTCTGTGATGAGATTGGTTCTTTCTATTTTTACATGCATTATATCTAACACTTCAAAAATCTCGTCAGTCAGAGAGCATTGATCATGAATGGTTGTAAAAATGTATGTACCGATTCTTGTTGTAATGTATAGAATTGTACTAATCAGGATTTATGGAATACAAGCAAGGTGACAGCACTGGTTCCTGATCATGTAATTAAAAGAAAAACCTCTCAGTGTGTCTTTGCTTTTTCTTTATAAATGGATTCAAAGGCATTTAGAGCAGAAGCTTTCATAACCTCATGTTGGACAGGTATAGTTTGCCTCATCACCCTGCTGTGCTTAAACATGAACACATTCTATAGAAACCAATATTATATTCTGTTGTACTTTAACTCTGTTTCTCCAAAGATTTAAAGTAAATGTAGGGAGCTGGACACGTTCTGCAGTCCTTAAAAACTGGCAGTCCAGTTGACCAGGTCAATTTTACCATTCATGGGATTAAATCCTGTGTTGTGCTTCTCTGAGGGTGGTCCAGGAGGGGAATATTTGTATTGTTTCCACCTCCTTTAAAAATGTTGCAAATTGATGAGGGAGCCTTCAGCAAAGCATCAAAGATATATTAATGGTGAAGGAAGAGCTGTCTACATTGTTTCTCTTCCTTTTAACTGAGCGCTCTGCTGGATGTAAGAGTTCTGAAAATAGAAAATGTCTTCCTTTTGTAGAAGGAAATGTGGAATGTATCCTAATCATTGCAAAAGCTATGATTTGACCATGATCTCTGAAGACTAGGAGTGGCAAAGGACAAGCAATACTGTTCATGTATGTTTGAATAACATTACATTGCCATCTACATCTTTGCACACTGGGAAATTCTTGTTTTCAAGCACTGAGTTGCAATGCATCGTTGAGGACTGCTTGGTAGAAGAAGCTGAACAGAAGAATGCAAAGACTGACAATGTAAAAGGGAAAAACCACAGATGCCTAGATAGTTGGTTATTATAGATTCGAACAAAGCATGAAATGTTCTGACTGTTCATGTGCTTTTAGGAGAATAATACAAAAATCAGTTTTTTCAATTGTTAACATGGACATTATGTTCTTACACTAATGTGGAGTGTTAATAGCACAAAGACAGTACAGTAGTCTCCAATCTGGTGCTCTTTGCATGGCATTGGATTAAACATCTAATATGTGGGATGATGAGAGTTGTTGAATAAAGCATTCAGGGTGGTGCCAGGTCATGGAGGAGCCAGTGTGGTGGTTTACATGTTAGACTACAATTCCATAGATCAGGGTTTCATTCCACGCTCAGCCATGGAAACTCACTGGATGACTTTGAGTGAGTCATGTACTCAACCCTGGAAAACCCTGTGATATGGTCACCATATGTTGGGAGTAATTTGAAGGCACGCGACAGTAGTATCGTTGTGGAAGTGGAAAAGATCTGAAGTTTCAGTGAAGAAGGGAGTGTTGATATGTGAAAATAATAAATCTGATTACCAAAGTTAGGCCCGTTCCGCACGGGCATATAGTACATCCTGGGGACGTACTAGGGGTAGGCAAAGTGCATGCCTTAGGCACGCACCTAACCCTAGTACACCCCCAGGACGTACAAAATGATGGCACCCTATGTACACGGTGCCACCATTACAACGTCACGGACGCGCCGCCTCCAAACGGGACAGCGCAGACGTGATGTCGCGCCACACGAGGGCACATAGAGCGCCCTTTCCGCGGCATGAGAAGGAGTTCCAAAATGGAGCTCCTTTTGCGGTTTGGGTCACTGGCGCAGCCTTTAGACGGCTGCGCCAGCGACGCAAAGGAGAAAGGGGCCAAGTGGCCCCTTTCTCCTCCCCGCCACCATCGGGTGTCCTTGGGGCATGAAGCCCCAAGGACACCCTTTTCCAGAATGGAAAGCGGCAGATTGGGGCCTCGGAGGCTGCCGTTGTGGCAGCTGAGGCCCTGATTCGGCGGGGAAAGGGCCAGTTACAGGCCACCCCAAACAGGTGGTCTGTAACGCGCCACAGTTTCCTTGGGTTGAAAACTTCTTGAGTAGATTCCGTTTGTTATATGTGCAGTAGCGAGGACTCTTGCATTAATATATGTAGTGCACCATGAAGCCATTGTCTATGTTCATACCTTAGTGAATGAATTGGAATTTGTAAATAAAATCCAGTTCAACTGTTTCTTAGTCTTTTGTAATTACCTCATTCAAGGACTGATACCAGTAACTTCCATAATGCAGTGGTACTAAATCCTTTTACCCTTGGAACCCCCTTTTACATCTACATGCAGATGTTTCTCCCCACTCAATGTAGTACCGGGATAGTAAATTCAGTACTTAACACATGTGTAATTTTTACACATAAAAAAGTTTGAGAGGAGGAAGGACCAAGTACTGTATTGTGGCCCCCTTGAGTAACTCTGGTGAGGGGACAGTGGTCCCATCCCACCATTTTGAGAGCCACTGCTAATATTCTGCAACATTTCAGCTCAACTCAAATAGTTCTTACTTTGTGAAGTCGAAGGCTTTCATGGCCGGCATCCATAGTTTTTTGTGGGTTTTTCGGGCCAGATGCTGGCGAAACGTCAGGCATAAACTCTTCTAGAACATGGCCATATAGCCTGAAAAGCCCACAAAAAAACTATAGTTCTTACTTTGGCCAGAAGAGGGAGGTAGAGCATTGAAAGCCTCATTCCCACAAATGTATCATTCCACTATTTGTAAGTATATAACATTTCTAGGACTGAGTCAAACCCTACCATTTTTCTACAAGGAGAGAATTTCTATATTGGAATAGGAACAAACTCCGTGTGTAGGTAATATGATAACTGAAGTTGACTGCAGTTAACATGTTTATTTTGTACACTGGTAAATCAAGGCCAATTGAGGCAGCTGTAGGTCAATAACTTTGGAGTTTATCAGACAAGGGAAATTGGAAGTATAATCCAATGGCAATCTGAACGCAATCATGGGGTTTAAAGCTATTGCGTGATAGACTGCCACAAACAAATTTGGGCAATGGGAAGTCAGTCTGAGCGCAATCATTGGGCAATGGGGAGCCAGATCGAATGCAATGCAACGTTATTTCACTAAACTAGCGACTTTACGTGAATGCGTTCTGGCCCCACTTTCTTTTCATTCAAAATTAAAAGAAATTCCTCACGTGTGAACAACTCCTAGGACTGAAGCCAAAAATCTAGAAGCCCAGTGTTAATTAAAATATTGTACCATTGCTTTATTAGCTAAATTTTTAACACTAAGGGTTTGAGCATTGGACTATGACTCTGGATACCAGGGTTCAAATAAGGGCTCAGCTATGTAAACCCACTGGGTAACCCCCTCTGAAGAAACATGCCAAGAAACCCCCATGATAGGGTTGCCATAAGTCAGAAATGAAGGCACACAAGAAGAATAAAATACAGCCAAAGCAAATCATTAAAATATCTGGAAGAAACTGCAGTGTATAAAATAAAACAAGATAGCCATTCATTTGAAAACACGAACATCCGAGGCTTTCACCCCTTTGAAAATTGACAGAGAAGGAGCCATGTTTGCATCCAATAGCAAGGCGTTCTACAAAGAAGAAGCCACCACAGGAGAAGACAACTGCTTGAAGACAATTAGAAACAACCACTTTGTGATAAGCAACCTCCTTTTTATCAGAGTTTTCAGTCACACGGAGGTATCTAGAACTGTCTGTTTTCCTTCAAGTTGAAGTCCCTGATACTGGAAGATCAAGATACAGGCTGAAAACACTAGCGACAGAACATGTATGTAGAGCGATATCCCCTCACCCCTTTTAACCCTCACATGAGCAGGCAGACCTGTTTGCCTACTGCTATTGACATGTGTCAAAAGCAACAAGTGTTTTAATGGGCTAGATAAACTCTGCTGTATACTGTATTCTTGAGGCCTGAAATATGCCAGTTTTCCCTTTCAGTACAGTAGACTGCTAGCAAGATAGACAAAGATCTATTCAATTGCTTTATGTATCAGAAACCTACACTCTAACTCTTTACTCTGAACATATCATTTTTAGATCAGTTTGCGTGCCGCAGTTTGTCCCATGTCACATCTTCCTCAATGGGTAGTGGGAGCCACTGTAATCCAGCTCAGAAACCAAAGAACAAATATCCTACTGTCAACTCAAGAAAAAGACAGTCTTTTGTTATACTCTAAGGTCCCAAACTTTGTTCCTTCCCAGAGTTTCTTAATCCACCTCACCAGGATGTTTGCCTTTTGAGCTGGCCAGAGTCCACAGAATTTAGAAATAATGACTACACTTATCAATCCACAGTTTATGTGAATGAATGAGATTCCCCAGCTATAGCAGACGCTTACCCTCAAATTCTTCCAGTTTGTCAGGGACAGTCCCAAGTAATCCTCCGTTGTCCCACTTCTTTAGTTGTTTTTCAAAATATGTCCCATCTTCCTCCTCCCACTTTCTAATTTTGTCCTAGCTCACTTCAGCTGCTGCAAGCTGAGTTTAAAGTGCAAAACTACTTTGCACTCAATTTACTCAGCTGTGGGGAGCAGAGAGAAAGAGACAGAATCCTGTCATTCCCAGTTGGCTCGGGCAAAGCAAACAGCTGCAGCCTCTCCTTGCTTGTGTGTTCTTTCCCATAACTTTTGTCATCTTAACCATACATACTGTGGCTGAGCCAGACTTGTCTCGTTTTTCATCTGTGGAACGTTGGAAGGTATGCTGTACCCTTTTCCACTGGTGCCTTAAACAATTCAGTCACACTAAATATACCAGATGAGAGGAGAAAGTCTTTACTCTGTGAACCATAGCTCATTTCCATCCCAGCCTCTGTTCTCAGTGTATCTGGCTACATCTGCACTGCAGAAATAATGCAGTTTGACACTGCTTTAACGTCCATGTGATTTGTAGTTTGTTGTGGCTCCAGAGCTCTCTGACAGTGAAGGCTACATGTCTCACAAAACTACAAGTCCCAGAATCCCATAGCATCACATCATGGCAGTTAAAGCAGTGTCAAACTGCATTATTTTTGCAGAGAAGAGGCGGCCTATAACCCTACCCTACCCCACTCTTACTTCAATCAATGATGCTATGCCACACCCAGCAGTCTTTCTGTGGATCCCTCTTTAGTCAACTCCAATTCTTCTCCTCTGGTGTTTCTGCAGGTGGGCTTGGAGCAAACTGTTAATATTTTTAAATTCCTTGTTTCAAGATGTCGTAATGGTGTGTGGGTTTATAAGATATGGAACAAAGTTATGTATGATGTCTGTTTCTCAGTATATCATGCAGGGCTAACTGTGTTGGCCATTTAACAAATACAAACAAAAATCCATCAGTGATACCTTTATTGGCCAGTCGAAATGCACAATATATTTGTTGCAAGCTTTCAAAGCTCCATAGGCTTCTTCATCAGGCAAGATGTTATAAATAGGAGGGGAAAAACAATTGGAGAAGTTAGTCAGATACCTGCCTGTTGTTTCACTGCTTAGTAAAGATATTATGCTGGGGAGGGTATCTTTTGCAGGCAGGCTCCTCAGGCAGGCTTCCTCAGTATAGTTACACATCACAATAGGTGTGTGCTATCTCTAGTTTGAATTGCTAGGGAGCTACAGTGGGTCAGATCTATTGCCCTCATGTCTTGCTTATGAGTTGGGCACTGTAAGGAAAAGAAGATGCTGAGCCCTCTGCTGGATGTAAGAAGATGCTGGACTGTGCACTAATCCATTTAGGAGTCTTTTTATGAATTGCAGCCTGCTAGTTCTAATCACACCCTATTGCCTTCAACAGAACTGCATTCCTAAGTGATTTGCAGGCACCTGTTAAAAAAATATAGGTCCTTTTACAGAAAGCCCTTCTCCTATGAAAGATTCTTCGTTATGCTCTTTCACCCTGTATCCTCTCCTTTAAGTATTTTTGCTAGAAGTACAGTGTAGCTGTTACCTACCATCTGTATCAAATAGCATTTTGTGAGGCCTTAGATTTTGATCCCTCTTGTGAAACACTAGACTTTCAGATCCTAAATTAGATGGCATGATTGAATTTCAGCACACTCAAGGTTATCCCTTAGATTTCTAGTCTGTATCAACTATTTACCTGAGTGGCACAGTAGCTACATTAGTTTATTACATTCTACAGCAGATGAGCAAACAAAAGATAGACAGGAGAAACTGCAGTGGTGGATTGGAGCTGTGGTTTAAAGAATTGCATTAATGTTTGCAGGAAAAATAATGCAGAGTGGTTTCTAAATCCATATAAATATAAAAGGTTGCATTAAGCTCTGCTGCTGTCATTTCTTGTAAGCAGGTGTGGAGCAGATATTAATTGATTTGCTAATATAGAATGATAGCGCTTGTTCTGATGGGTTCTAGGCAAACACAATTCACATCTCCTTCAAAGTTGGTATTACTGGGGCTTTTAAGTCTATGGGATCTCTAAAATCAGCTCTATTATTGGGCAAAAGCAGTTGTTTGCAGGAACTTGACGTAGTTAAGTGTGTGTTGTGAAAGCAAAGCAAAGCAAGAGTGTGTTGTGAAAGCAAAGCAAAGTTAAGTGTGTGTTGTGAAAGCAAAGCAACATATCCTCCTGGTTTGGCTAATAGACATTCCTCTTGTTCACCTCTCCCATAGTTAGACCTTGGTTTTGTCGTTGGTCCTTAAAACCAGTTTTAGGTTTGGCTTCTGGGATTACGGATATATCTTGATTAACAAAGTAGATGTGTTCCTGAGCATTACTTCTTTAACAAAACATTTGGTAACAGAGGCAGAAATAACATGGAAAAAGTAGAACCCTTGGACCCCTTGGTTCTTATGACCCAAGAAGGAAACTAAGTTCAGCAGGTTTCAACAAACATTTTATTCAAAATCATCTATATGCATATGTGAAATGAAACTGCCAGGTCATGTAAATCTTGCAGAAATAAACAAAAAACATTTTAAACCTTCTAGAGACCACTTAAATGTTTCTTCCAGCCTTCACTTTCAGCTTCACTTTTCTTTTGATTACCCTTTTGGTTGCCAGACTTAAAGAACTACCGTATGCTTTTTTAACATGCTAAGGAGAGCTGGTAGTATATTTGTGCTCCATTTTAGGTGTACTTGTATCCCTTCCACTTACTTCCTTAAGTCTACAGTCCTATGTGTACTTGGGAGCATATCATCCTTTGTTTTACAATACTATCCTATATATGTCTATTCAAAAAGTAAGTCCTATTTTGTTTAGTAATAACTGTTATTCATTGACCTTTTATCTTCTGGCTTGTCTCCTTCTTTTGCATTTCTTTTACATATCTGTGATTTTCTTTTGTCTTTAATTTCCTGATATTTAGATAGATGGCAATATAAAAATGCTTACGTAAATCAGTTTAGTCAACCAATTGGGAGTATTTTTAGGTAAACATGCTTAAGTTTGGTTTGTCTATTGCAAATGCCAACATTTCAGTTCTAGTGCTATGAAACAATTTCCAGGTGTTCCACGGTTTAGTAGGTCTTCAATGACCATATAAAGCAAAAATAATGAAATGTTCATTTCAGAGAATATGATCTGACATAACGCTTCCTTCTACTAAGGATAATCTCATACAGAAATGTGATAAAAAGACAAGCTGTCATCTCTCTGAAAACACTGAACAGATAGAGAAAATAGAAGATAACTTTTAATTCCAGCATAACCAGAAGGACTCCAGAAATGTGAAGCACGACAACTGTTTGGTTTGTTTTGGCAACTGAATACCATTATTTAAAAAGCATAAGAATTTGTCCAGCTCTTCCTGTTTTCTTCAAACTGGCAAGTTTTACCTGTGAAGAAAATGTAGGGTTGTCTCCCCCATCTAAGGTTGCAGTCTGGAACACACTTCCTAAGGAGGAAGTTGTGTGTTATGCTGAGTAAGGTTGTGCCAAAATCTCTTAACAGACTGATATCCTTCCAGCTTCTGAAATGGTGTTTGTGATACTAAGTTGTTCCACCTCCCACATTAATGGCTGGTTCAACATTCAATGCCCTTTATGTAGGCAGCAGCAGCAGCTTATCAGCATGCAACAGATATCAGGGAAAGGGACCCTTGGAGCCAACAATACCTTCCCTGTGAGGAACTTGTGGTCACAACCAGTGCTAGGAATTTCAGCTTGCAAAGGATAGCTTTCTAGGACATTACACATTGTCATTTGCATAAGTAAATGTTGCATATACTTTTTGTCTGTTGCTGCTATTTGTTGTTGCTGCTAATTGACTTAAAGTCAGATTTAACTTTCAATAACATTATTACAGTTGCTGTTGTTATTGTTATTATTGTTGTTGTTTTCATTTCAATGCTGTCTTTCTCCTGGAAAGGGACCATAAGGATCCTATGAATGAAGACTTGTTCAGCAAGAGCTCTGCTCAAGTCTTTCAAACTTGGCTCATCATACTGCATTATAAATACTGCTGCCACCCTATTTGTAGAAACTTGACTGCTTGTTTCCTTTCCAGACTATTTTCCTCCCAAGATAAGAAGCCTCAGCAACTTCTTACTTTCCGTTCTTGTCCTCATTCTTGTCTCTTGCCTGTGCAACACACATTGATTGTCTTTTTTGTTCCAAGTATTTATCTTTTCCCACGTGATTCCTGTCCAAAGCTTTATTTCTGTCCATATATTTCCATTTAATCTTACTCCCAGTGATGGTGGCTCTTAGGTAAGTATGATCTGTCATGACAGCATATGTAAACCACTGGTGGTCCTCTAAGAACTTTATTGCACCCATTTTCCCCCCGTTACGGATACAGGATGAGGATGCTCATGTGCACGCGCGACCAGCCAAAAACGGATCTTATCGCATGTCAAAGCATCCTCCAAAAGGCCCTGTTCCATCCCCTCGTGCCAAGCCGTCCCCATTCAGTGCCGAGGAGCATTAAATGTTCTGGTCGGAAGTCTTCTGACCAAGGAAAATGGCGCCCCTCAGCACTGAACCAGGACGGCTTTGCGCCATGGAACAGGGCCTTTTGGAGGATGCTTTGGCATGTGATAAAATCTGTTTTTGGCTGGTCACACATGCACATGAGCATCCTCATCCCATACCCGTAACGGGGGGGAAAACGGGTGCAATAAAGTTCTAAAACAGACTTAGGCTATGACTTCCTAGAGTCTATCCACCTGTAATATGGTTTTCCTTTTTTCCTGCTGTTAACTGTAACTCATTTGATTAGATGTACATTTGGATGTGGGATTATAGACATTGATGTCAAAAGGAAATTAAATACAGAAAATTCTAACAGTGACAATTATGTTATTAGCACTGACCATTCACAAAACCATTGCTGATAACGCAAGCATTCTGACCCTAGCTAAGCCGATTAACCCATGTAGTGTAATAAGAATCCATTATCCGGATTCAAACCTTTAACGCTAGACTGGAACCTCCTGCAGTGATTCCTAACTCTGCAGTCCCTTACTTTTAATCTCCCTTTGAAGTTTCTTTGGCTACTTTAAGATCAATGACAGAGGCTTCATGGGAGGTTAAAAATAATGTAATTATCACTGTTAGTAGCTTGGTGTGGCATGCATTTAATTCCTTCACGATTTTAGAATTCCCTGCGTCCCAACTGTGATTACTATATATACTTGAAATTCTGGACATCTCTTTAAATGGAAAATAGTCACAATAGCACATGTGATAATAGCTATGTTAGCCTTCTAAGGTATCTAAAAATCTTTGTTCTTGCTGCAGCAGAGTAACATGGCTATCCTGTTGGCAACTGCATCTGTTATGCAATGCATATGAGAATGCAAACAGATACATGTTGTCCCCACAGCCTGAAGAAATTACTTTCCTGATTAAAGCTCCTAGAATTGCCTAACTAGCTGGTCACTGGGAGCTGTTTAGTCAGAAAACCCTAACTTTTTCAAACTCTGACTGTCCACAGAGTGAGATTTTTTTTTTTTGCATGGCATGAAAAGATGCAGGAAGGTGAAATGTGCTGTTTTGCAGAGTGACATGTACCATAGGCTCTCAAGTTTTATCAGTCATCCCACTATGGTTTAAACATTGGAGATTAACGCACTAGGGTAAAGCGTTCCCCAATGCGTTCTCACGGGCGCGAGTGGAACGTGATAGGACAGAACGCTAGTTTACCGACGGCCGCCAGGCGTTCCAAATGTGTTCCCAATGTGTTCCAGGGAGGCCATTCATTCCCAGAAATGGCCTCCCTGGACCACATTGGGAACACATTTGGAACGCCCGGCAGTGACGGCGGCATTCCGCTGTGCGGTAAACTAGCGTTCTGGCCCTCATCACGTTCCAGGCTCGCGCCTGTGAGAACACGTTGGGGAATGCTTTTACCCTAGTGCAGTAATCTCCTGTATCATTATTCGGTACAATTCGGTTTAAACCACCATAGTTCCCACTTAATCTAAACTGTGACAGCGATTCAGAAAGGGGGGGGCATGGTTTTGAATCATTTAACTTGTGTCAAAAAGACACTGTTTTTTTCAGTCTTTTTGGGCTGAATCGATTTATTCTGAAAATTGATTCAGACCAAGTGGGAACTAGGCAGATTCAAATCCGCCCCAGCAGGCCAGCTTCCCAGTCTCTCTGTCCCAGCCATACCTTCTTCCTTTTGCCCTGGCCATGCCTCCTTTTCTGCCCCATCCTTGACTCTCTGCTCAGGCCATGGCTGTCCTGTCCCAGCTGAGGTGCACCTTCAGGAGCTGCAGAGAGAGGGTCTCTTTGCCTGGTGGCCCCGGGGCTTATGCCAGAAGTTTTACCAGGCACTGGTGGAAGGGGATTCGGGGCCACCAGCTACCTGGACCCCAGCCTCAGAGCCCTGCCCTTGCCTTCCCTGGAGGCGGCCAAAGAAGGGGCACCTTTTTGCTGGCCCTCTTCCAGTGCTTCCTAGTGGAGCAGCTCAGAGCCACCCATATGGCCCACAAGTGCCTGGAGAAGGGGCTCTTCAATGGAGAGGATGTGGAGAGGGTAGGCACCTCCTTAGGAAGAAGTGTGTGTGTGTGTGTGTGTGTGTGTGTGTACAAACTGCAGTGGGAACCATGCTTTGCTGCTGAACCGACTCATGGATTCCATTCAGAAACCAACTCCCAGGTAAGTGGGAATGAGGCCTTGTATATTCTCTCCTCATACAGAAGAGTACTGTCACAAGCTTGCTTTGCCACCTTTTTGTTAATCAAAAATTCAAGTTCTATGAGAGTTCAGGATTTCAGCTGATGAGATAGAAATAATTGTGATTTTCTTATTTTGAGGATTACATCTAACGAATTTGCATGATGAGAAAGCTTAGTTCTAATAAAATTATAAAATATAATTTTCCTTTAAAAACTCCCTAAGCTCTTGATTGCATTGGAGTCAGAATGATTGCAAAATATGCCTTCTACTCTATAGTGCAGATGAAAGACTTCCAATATGAGGATTTTCTCAGATTCTTTATTTTAATATCATTCTTCTGATGCATTGCAAAGAACCATGGAAACTTATCTTTCATATTTTGGAATATTTCATGAACAAAGGTTGCTTTGCAGATGGGATGGGTGAGTCTCCATGCCGAATGGGAATGGGATGCAGACGCAGAAGAGAAGGGCTACATCTGCACTGCACAAATAATGCAGTTTGACAACACTGTAACTGCTTATAGAATTCTGAGATTTCAAGTTTGTTCTGGCACCAGAGTTCTCTGACAGAGAAGGCTAAATATCTCAAAAAACTACAAGTCCCAGAATTCCACAGCATTGAATGGTGGCAGTTAAAGTGGTGTCGAACTGCATTATTTCTACAGTGCAGATGCAGCCAAGAAGATGGGTAAAAGTGCTAGAGAAATGAGGATGGACTATGGAGAGAACCACAGCTGAGAGAGAGTAGATAAAGAGGGCCTTTGAAAAGAGCTGTTATTTTGGCCTTCCTTGGAGAAAGCACAATGCTGATAGTTATGTAGGACAAACTATTCATGCATTTGAGATCTGAGACTTGCATAGTCTCGTATTTATACAAAAAAGAGCAAATAAATCAGACTGTATTCAGTTTGTATCACATTCAGAACTGTCTATATATATTTATATTAAATCTGGACAGTGATGAAAGCTGATAGGAAGAAAATCAATGGATCTGAAATGTAGTGGTAGAGAAGAGTTCAATGGATACCTTAATAGATTATAAAAAAGAAACACCAATAATTGGAATGTAGAACAAATAATGCCTGAACTCTGGCTAAACTGAGGGTGCTATAACTTTGGACTTCATGGAAAAGACAGTAATGCTTGGTAACGTGGAAGGCAAGTAGGAAAAGAGGAACTAGGAAGCCTGCATTACAAGTGGATTGACTCAATCAAGGAAGTCACAGACATGTGTTTTCAAGACCTAAGCAAGGCCATTTGATGATCAGGGCTCTTGAAGGCCTCTCATTCATAGGGGCACCATAAGCTAAAATCAAGTTGATGGCAAATAACAACAGTTATAGGACTGTTCCACTCAATCTACTCATTATTAGTACATGTTTTAAAAAAACAGATGAAAATTATTTATATTAATGACACATCTTTTTCTAACATACATAATTTATATGCACCTCATCTAAATATGTGCATTTCTGAATGGGATTTTTCTGAATTTATGGAATTGTATACATAATTATTGAGTGAAGAACTAATTTTATACACTTTAAATATATGCAGAAATCAATTAATAATTGTGCCCCAGTCCATATTAGTTTGAAAGGTGAAGATTAAGTTGGTTAGCTTAAAAATGTGAGTCAAACAACATTTTCCAGGAACCCTACTCAACTGTGAAATTTTATTTGTTCATATAATAATAGGGGAAGGGATAGGAATGGATGTTATTTGAAAGAGGGGCAGAAGGGAAAAAATGGAAGAAAGATTTCTAGAGATCTTTGCTTTTCGATATGAATGAGATCCAAACTTCTTATGAAGCTTTGGGCCACCAACTAGTGTTATAAATAAGGTTCCCCAGTCTCATACCCTTCAACATTTAACAGATGAAAACCATAACACATGTGACCAAGCAACATCAAATTTGTGGTAAAGATGGCAAAAGTTATTAATGAGGAAAAATACACAAGCTAGAAGAGGCTTTTGCATGAGCTTCCTAGGAAAAGCAAGTTTCCACCTTCTCCTCCTACTAAGTTTAAATTGTAGGACTGTCTCTGCCAAATTGAGAAAGTTGGAGGATAAGAGATCTCAAGATGTGTCCCAGAGCCTTGGACCTTGGCTTTTTTTCCTGCAGTATTCAGAGGAAGGGGGAGGAATCTCAGGGCAAGAGCACTGTCTTGAAACGGGTGTGAGAGATGTCTCCTTTTTTAGAATTTTTAAAAATTAATTTGAATGACATACCCTAACAAATTATGGTTGATGCTTAATGTACCCCTCTTAGGGACATTACTACAGGTCATCCCTAGGTCACAAGTTTTGGGCCTGGAATCTCAGGACCTGAGATGGTATTAACCTACCAACCTTAGAAATAAAGGGGCTACTAGAAATGTAAGATATTTGGGAGGAAAAAAAGGTTAGCTTGTTACTTTTTTCTTCCCCAGCCACTTCCTAAATATAGTGTACTACTCTTTCTGATATCATTAAAAAGTTGTGTTTTATTTTAAAATGGACAATATGAGGCTATTAGTCTCACTGAAGCTTCAACTTCACCCAAATTCACAAACATTTTTTGTGTTGTCCTTTATTGAATTTTATTTAATTCCTATGCCACTTGGAACAACTCACATATGTCCCCAATGGAGGCCTTGTTTTTTGAACTGCTTCAGGAGCCCAAATACCTCAATCTAGCCATGGATATATCATATCCATGCTGAGCATATGTTTCTCACAGATGTGCAATCTCCCGTATGAAATGTATGGCTTTACTATATATGGGTGTTGCTGAGCCATCCAGGGGATGAAGCCTCTATCTCTGTATTATGCACTTCCCAAAAGCAAGCTTCTTGGATCCATTCCTCTTCTCTTTTTCCTTTGTTGTGTTCTATCTTCCATTTCTTTTCCCTGTTTCACAAAGAATCACTGTTTGCAGTACTCTTGCATGAGTACTATAGTCTTCCTATTCATCATAAAATTTTGTTATAAACAAAAAGCATGCAACATCATAAAAAATCAATGCCAAAACATCCTGAAAAAGCCAATTATTCACTGCAAGTGTGCCTTCTCTTCTAAATGGATGCTCTTGTCAGAGCATGGGAACAGTTATTGGGGGAGCCTGGGAACTGGCCATGCTCAGCCAGCATGGCCACTATGCTGGTTAGGGAATTTGGAAGATATATCTAAAAGTACGTTTTCCATAATATGAAGATATGCGATAATAGAAGAGGCATGACCACCTTGATCTTGCTATATTAATTGAAGAATAAAATAAGATTGTGTTAAATTTTTTTAAAAATAGATTTCAGCCAGCCATCAGGGGAAGTCCTGTGACATAATTCTATCCAGATTATTTGATACTGAACCTTAATTGCCTTATAGCATCACAGCCCATAGGCATAACAGAAAACAGACACATGTATTTGATTTAATAAACATATGACTTTCTAGAAATTACTGAGCTGCAATTCTCATGATACCTTACCATTGACTATTCTGCCTAGGACTAAGGAGCTGTAGTTCAATAATATATGGAGGGCCATGTTTCCAATCCTTGAATTAACATCAAATATTGCTTCAGCTATCCTGGTGCAAGTCTAGATACAATCTCTGAGGAATAGTTATGTAGTACATTTTAAAAAAAAAACCTCTCATCTTTACTTCTTTAGCAATATCAAGGGGATGGCATAACCAAATGAATTTAAGCCATGAACATTATACTTAAAATGCTGTCAATGCCCTAGTCTAGCCACCAGAGGGAAATGTTTTCTATTATGTCTCAATTTAGTATTGAGTTGATGAACACATAAGAAATATTCCTTTAATCTAGGACAGCAAATAAATAAATAAATCTGACCTCTTATATATTGCCAAAAGACTTAAATAGTGAAAAGGCATCTTATAGTATGTACCATGTTTTCTATGAAGCACCTGCTATTTGTTCACTAAAATGTGAGACTGGGTAGATGGGAAATATGTTCAAAATGTGACATCTTCAGTGTTTGTATGAGAACAGAACACAGAAGGATTTAGAGATAACAGTGACATGTGTTAGGCACTGTGACCAAATCTATTGCTGGTTTACGTGGGCAACCATTTAATGTTTTGCAGGGAATACTGGACTTAATGTTTGTGGGCCCAAGTATATGGTGACAAGAGATAAGCACTTAATCTTACTGAAATCAGTGGGGTTAAGCTCACCTAATTCAGTCCTCAATTTGTTGGCTTTGCGTGGAATCTGGCTGCTTGGAATCAGTGTCAAAACCATCTGAAGGGAAGAGAAAAGTATTAAGGAAACCACATGTTTGATAGGGAAGGATGAAGTCTGCTGGCTACAGCTGCATGGCTAATATGGCACAGAGGGAGAGCTGAACAGAAGTGAAGCAAGATCCAAGAGATTATCAGCCTTGCAACATTTGGGGAGACACATGACTCTGATCTCTGGTTTATGGGGAGGCACTGTGAACCTATTTGAGCCCAAGAGCCTGCTGTTTCCCATTCCTGACCCAAACCTTATATTTATTTCAGTTCTATGTATGTGTTACTGCATACATTATTTGTGTGCTGTATTGCATTTCTCAGGATGGGTTATGAGCATATTAAGTGGTCATTCATCAATACAGTGACCAAAGCATGGTTAAAAAGTAGCATCTGGTGCAGGGGTGGAAGATGGAATACAAGTAAGAAATTACTAAACACTGACAAATGAATCCTTACATTTCTTGCTGAAAAATACATCCTACTGTATTTGGGGGGTGGAGGGGGGTAGTCATCCAGCACAAACTGAATCTCTGTTCCCTGATATGCCTTTTGACTTGTCTAAATAAAAAGCAGCTGCCCTTCTAAGTCTTTTAGCCTGCCAGCAGAAGGACAACAGAGATGGTGCAAATCTAGTGTGCCTTAGCAGAGATCTTCAGAGTCTAGGATGCTGAGGAGACTCTGGAGATTATCGCACTGCGTTCTGAGAACGTTCTGATCATGTGATGAGAACGGAACGCATTTGAGAATACCGCACGTATGTGTTCCAATCGGGTTCTCAGAACGCTTAAATGTGTTCCAAATGTGTTCCAGGAGGGAACGGATTTGAATGTGTTCTGAATGTGTTCCCAGAGAGCTGAAACGTGATGAAAACGTTCCAAGAGAAGTGTGTGCGGTATTCTTATCCGTTCTCAAATCCGTTCCCTCATTCCTCCGTCTTCTGATTGGCTGAAAGAATGACAGGCAGGGAGGGAGGCAGGCAGGCGAGCGACTGCAGTGAGGGAAGGTGTGTGTGTGTGAGGGGGGAAAGAAGGAGGGAGGGAAGGGAGGAAAAAGGGAGGAAAGGTGGGACAAGGAAGAGAAGAGGAAAGCAGGGAAAGAGAGGGAAAGAAGAGACCAGAGCAGAGAGCAAGAGGGAGAGGGTCTGGCTGCTTCTCCGGGGGTCTCTAGTGTCATGTCCAGTGGGGCTCCTGTGCTGTCACAATGCAGGAGGCAGGGATGCCCAGGACCTTCTCCTCCTTCTCTCCAGGAGGGAACCCACAAAAGCTCCTCTGTTTGGAGCACCACAGAAAAGCAAGCAAAAAACTCCCAGAATTCCATAGCAAAGAGCCAGACAAGAGTTAAAGCGGGGAGGGAAGCTCACAACCTGAAGGCACACATTACATGCACACACACAGGAGCAAAAGGGTGTCAAGCTGCCAAAAAGGGGAAATGGGATGACAGCAGAGGACTCTTCTTTTCTAACCGGTTTAAAGAGCTGCTATGGCTGCCGGGGCTCTGCCCTTGGCCCAGTCCCCTCCCTGGCAACTTGCTTTCCTTCGGCTTGAAGGGACCTCCATGGAGCTCCTCCTTCCCTCAAGGAAGAGGGGACCAGGGCAGAGAGCAAGAGGGAGAGGGTCTGGCTGCTTCTGCGGGGGGCCTCTGGTGTCATGTCCAGCGGGGCTCCTGTGCTTGCAGCCTGCAGGAGGCAGGGATGGCAGGGATGCCCAGGACCTTCTCCTCCTTCCCTCAAAGAGGGAACCCACAAAAGCTCCTCTGTTTGGAGCACCACAGA
>NC_056527.1:41508897-41510263 GCF_019175285.1 Sceloporus undulatus | reverse complement strand
GGGGGGGGGGGGGGGGGGGGGGGGGGGGGGGGGGGGGGGGGGTCTCTAGTGTCATGTCCAGTGGGGCTCCTGTGCTGTCACAGTGCAGGAGGCAGGGATGCCCAGGACCTTCTCCTCCTTCAATCCAGGAGGGAACCCACAAAAGCTCCTCTGTTTGGAGCACCACAGAAAAGCAAGCAAACAACTCCCAGAATTCCATAGCAAAGAGCCAGACAAGAGTTAAAGCGGGGAGGGAATCTCACAACCTGAAGGCACACATTACATGCACACACACAGAAGCAAAAGGGTGTCAAGCTGCCAAAAAGGGGAAATGGGATGACAGCAGAGGACTCTTCTTTTCTAACCGGTTTAAAGAGCTGCAATGGCTGCCGGGGCTCTGCCCTTGGTCCAGTCCCCTCCCTTTCCCTCCGCTTGAAGGGACCTCCGTGGAGCTCCCTTAATGCCCAGGCTGCCAAGGAGGGGACTCTGCCCTTGGCCCATCAAGTTACATAGGTTTTATCCTATTTTCTTCAAACATATGCCAGCATATGAAGCCCCAGCGTTTTATAGGGGCTTGCCTTCTTTCCCTCCCAAGAGAATCTTCGGAGGGAAGACTTCTCAGTGAGGCTGAGAAGCACTCTCCCGGCCAGAGTTCCTAGGCTTACTGAAATCCCCCACCTCCCTTCCCCATAGAAATCAATCCAAAAACTGAGTTTAAAAGGAGCAGAGGAGAGCCCTTTGGGTCTGCATCTGAGAGAGATTTTAAACTCCGTTTTTGGATTCTTTCCTATGGGGAAAGAGGGGAGAGAGAGAGATGGCAGGACATCCCCATAGCCAAGCATCCTCTGCTCCCCCCAGATGAAGACCCATAGGGCTCACTGCTCTTTAAGCTCCGTTTTTGGATTCTTTCCTATGGGGAAAGAGGGGAGAGGGAGAGATGGCAGGACAACCCCATAGCCAAGCATCCTCTGCTCCCCCCAGATGAAGACCCATAGGGCTCACTGCTCTTTTAAAACTCCGTTTTTGGATTGATTCCTATGGGGAAGGGAGGTGAGGGATTTCAGTAAGCCAAGCCTCCCTTTTCCCTCTTTCCTGGGGGCAGCGCCTCTCCTGAGCCGTCCAACCACTGAGTGGCGACGTCATCAGAAGACAGCCCACAAAACTTAATACAGCAAACCGTTCTGAGAACAGTTTCAAGAAAAAGGAATCGCAGTGCGGTAAACTGCCGTTCTGATCCCGTTCTGATCACGTTTTGATTTCTAATGCGGTAATATCCGTTCCAGGAACGTTTTCATCACGTGATGATATGGAACGTTCTCAGAACGCAGTGCGATAATCTCCTCTGTCTTCCATCCCTAGATATAGGTCCAGTGGTGGCAGGACTCTG
>NC_056527.1:41363627-41508887 GCF_019175285.1 Sceloporus undulatus | reverse complement strand
AAAGAGGCCTCCTTAAAATAAATTATTGTTCAGATCTTCATTTACCTTTCTATTTTTATCAGATTTATATGACTTAAACACAGCTTCTGAATCATGGCTGTGTAAAAAAAATGTTCTGAAGTCTCCCTTTGGGCCTTTTCACATTACACCTTTATAGCATTATGAATCTGCTTTAACTGTTGAGGAAATGTCCTATGGAATCCTGGGATTTGCAGTTTAGACATCTCACTCAAGCAGCATTGATACTTTACAAACCCCATGGTTCCACTGGATGTTGCCATAGCAGTTAAAGTGGAATCATAGTGCTATAATTATATAGTGTGGAAGCATTCTTTGGTCAGCTGAATGCAGAGATTTGGGATCTCCTGCATTCCTTCAGCCAGAATCCTGTTGAAGGATTCTGGGAGCTGTAGTCTGAATATTCTAAGTGCACTACACTGGTAACACTACACCAGCATAGGAGGTGGTGGCAGAAGGGAAAGGGCAAAAGATGTGGTAATACAATGAAGAAATGGGCTATTCAGAGTTAGAAGATTTTGTCTTCCTTCCATCGCCACTCACTGTACAATTGTGGAAAAAAGGCAATTACTAGTAGGATTTTATCCACCAAAAGTAAATTTTCCACCTTCTTGAATTATTAACTTCCTAGACAATTGCAAAAATTAATTGCAAAAGCTGAACGGTAAAAGAGCTTACATGGGAAGTTCTGAGTTTCTAGTTCAAAATGCCTGTTAGATGAATCACTCAGCACCCTGCTTTTATTGCGCAGCTTGGATTCCTTTACTTCACTTTATCAATCTGCCTGTCAAACACATCTGAAAAATAATTTGGACTTGAGTGGTGATTAATTTCTTCTGGTCCTCTTTCAAGTATTTCAGTAATAATTGGTTCTGCAATTAAATACAGAGCCAGCACAGTGGAGTGGTATGAGCTCCAGAACATGACTTTGGAGATCAGGGTTGTATTCCCTGCTTGAGTATGGAAGCCCACTGGGTGATCTTGGGCAAGTCAGACACTCTCAGCTCCAGAAAACCCTGTGATAAGGTCACCTTAGGGTCACCATAAGTCAGAAATAACTTGAAGACATGCAACAACAAAGAAATACAGTGTGTACACAATTACTGTTTTCTTCAAGGAATGTGGCATTCAAATTTAATGTCTGATCTCCAATTTAAGCAGAGAGCTAGTGTGGCATAGTAGCTTGAGTGTTGAATTGCAACTCTGGAGACCAGGGTTTGATTCCCTGCTTGGCCACAAAACCCAGAGGGTGACCTTGGCCAAGTCATATGCTTTCAGCCTCAGGGGAAGGCAGTGGCAAACCTCCTCTGAACAAATCTTGGCACAGAACCCCCACGTCCACCTTAGGGCTGCCATAAGTTGGAAACAACTTGAAGGCACACAGCAACTATAATAATTTAAGCACATTGTTGCTGCAGAAAGCTATAGATTCAGCTGGAAGATGAAGAGTCCAAGAGTTGGGCCAAAAATGCATTAGAAAGGCATTAGTTCATACTGATGCATTAAAAAGTGAACATTTACCAGAAGACAAGATCAGATTGCCCTGGATTTCTTTCTTTTTCACAGCCAGGTTAAATCATTGCCACAGTATTATTATTTTTTAATCTGCATCACAACAGCACTTTGGAGAGCTTTATAGAGTTTACTTGCATGACTTATAGAATTAAGAGCACTGAGAAAATTAAACTGCCAATTATTGTGCTGATTATCAAACAAAGATGCAGTGAGAAGGAGAAGGAAAAAGGACATGCTTACAGTCAAAAGCACAGAGAGGTACACTTAGGCCTATTGAAATCAAAGCACCTAAGCATATCTAATTATTTAACGGACTGGAACCACACTGTACATGTCTAGCTCATTGACTTCCCAGGGTGACTTTAGAAATGTTATCCCTTTTTTGTACTACAACTGTCACTACTGGCCATGCCAGCCTAGAGGATTCTGGGAGCTGTAATCCCATGGTAACTTTTCCACAGTGTTTTGGGGACTTTACTACAGCTAGCCTCATGTAACTCCAACCCATGCAGGCTTGCCCTTCTCTCCTTCTTCCTCTCCTCTTTGCAAACTGTCTATATAAATCTTTCCTTTCCTGCAGTGCTATTTGGCCTTGATTTGAAGATCTCAGTTCCAGCTCACTGCAAGCTTACTCCCAGGCTGCTGTCCATTTTGAAGATTAGCTATCATGGCATCATTCCATGATGGCTACAGGGTGCAGTGCTTGAAGAGCAAAAGGGCATTTTGCACAAGTCAGAAATTCTGTGCTCCATTTTTTTGCCTGGGATGCTTATGATGATGTCAACAAAGACATTTCTCTTCTTAGTGGCCTATTAAATTCAGCCCTAACCACATTCTTCCTAAATCAATATATTTGTTCAAATCATCTTCAACTTGTGATCCTATGAATGAGGTTGTTTTTTTTTTTTAAACCTGATTTAAGGTAAGGATAGGGCAGTGCAGGACTGGCCTCTTTACATCATGAAGAAAGTCGACACTCAGACTGGGGATTTGGCCCTGCATGAAGACAGCTCTTTATGATGACGGGGTGAGACCATTTTATTTAGCTCATGTAGATGATCGCTGAGTCTATCCATCTGGAATGCAGTCTTCCTTTTTCTCTTTTCTACTTCCTTCATAACTGCCTTTTCAAATCCTAGTCTTCTTCTGATTTCTTAAATGCAGTCTCCATTCTGATTAATGACTGAGCCAAGGTATGGAAAATCTTGAACTATTTCAGTGTCTTTATTGTCTACTTGAAGCATTTAAATAAATCATATAAAGCAGTATATACAGTAGTACTTATTTATTCACAGTACTTATAGATTGCTGATCCTATCATTAGACAGGGTGAGGCAATGACCTGAGCAACTTCATTGCTTTGATAAGATGTGTTCTAAAATAATGTGAAATGGCAGTGAAATGATGGAAGATGGTGCTGCATGGGCATTAACTAGCTTGCCCTGCACTGCCTGAAACCTCCCGTCTCCAAGTATGGTGGAAGCAGCCAGTTTTTAAATAATATTAGGCTACTGATCACAGAGCCAGCATGGCATACTGATTTCAACATTGGACTATAACTCTGGAGACCAAAGTTTGAATCCTTGCCTGGCTATGGCTACTAACTGGGTTACCTCGGGCAAATCACACTTCCAAATCACTCAGGGGAAAGAAATGGCAAGACCATTATGATCAAATCTTGCTGAGAAAACCCCATGATAGGTTCACCTTACCATGACTTGAAGGCACACAACAACATCAAACGGACCTGGTCAAGTTTTGTACATGGAATGAAAGGTGAATAGAAGCTTTCCTTCAGCTCAGGCCCTTATCACATGGAGGTTTTTGCAGCTCAGATCTGGGGTGATTCCTGGTTCAGCTATGCAAATTCACGTTATAACATGAGTGTTTTATCACACCTGGTTGCCCTACCATTGCCCTTCCAAATTGAGGGGGAATCGAATCCAAGGCAAGTCACGTGATGCGGATTCACACAAAGTGGAGTGAATGCAAATTGTATTACCACATCGGTGCATACCATGCGGATTCAACGATTCGAATTGGGACCCTTGCACATGCTCAGTGGGAGTCTGAATGCATCCTGAACCTTTGCACTTCCAGGCCACTTCCTGGTTCCACTTTCACGTGAATGCTAGCCTCATGTGATTGACTGCTTCACCTTTCTTCCTCCCTTCTATTTTCCCATCCCTGGCAGCCAAATTCAAAGGGATCCTTCGTGTCAGAGCCCCCATCCATTTCAGCCACATCTACATCATCCTCCTGTCATTCTCTTCATCTATTTCATCTACATCTCTCCTTCCCTTTGTAACAGTTGCCTTCTCTTAGGTTGCATCTACACTGGGGAGATAATCCGGTTTAACTCCACTTTAAATGTCCTGGCTCAGTGCTTTGGAATTCTGGGAACTGTAGTGTCCTGAGACATTGAGCCTTCTCTGCCAGAGAGCTCTGGTGCCTCAGCAAACTAATAATTTATTATTTTCTTGTTTTTCCATGCACACAAGCAGCCTTCCCCAGCGGCATCGGAAACAGCTGCTTTCCCTCTGCTCACCAGCATGTCTCCTGTGCACGGGGGGGGGGGGGGGTTTACCGGAAACGAATGGGGCAAAATAGCAGCACAGCATCGTGGGAAATATGGGCCCTTGGAGGGGGGGTACCAGAACGGAAGCAAAGCTGCATTCCATACCAGACTAATTCAGAGTGAAATCGAAGGGAGCTTGAATGCGAATTTTGTGAATTCACTTTTTTCCGAATTCATTGAAATGAGGAGTCACTTTGGATTCACTGTGGAAGCGCCATGGTGCCCATAGAGCGCCCATAGAAAGGAATCGTGTGTGATAATACATCACGTTATCGCGTGAATTCGCATTGTTGGACCCGCAGGCACGTCGGATCTGAGCTGCAAAAAGCTGCAAAAAACTTTGTGTGATAAACACCTCAGGCAGCAAAACCTTGGGGGCAAGCAAATCTCTCTGCTGTTATCCCTGATCATCTGTGTACTGTTGGCCTTCTGGGAAGGTGAACAACTTGGAATTTCAGTGGAAGGCAGATGGGATAACAGGGTGGTTCCCCCTGCTCATATTCTCAGTTGGGAGGCTGAGTAGAGTGGGATGAAGAGCGTCCCCCAGACCCTTTATGGGCCAGATGGGGTGAACTTGCAAGAAGTCTGTGAGATATTTTTCATATCAATAAATATTCACAGTGAGTGAAATCTAATATTGCTGTAAGTTTATTCATGTCACAGTTTATGCTTCAGGAGAATGGTTCTGTACATGATGACCACATATTTTAAAAACATCAGATTGAACTGTTTGTTTTAGAGAGTCACTGAGTATATTATGTTAATATGTACTGGGATGCCACTGTGAAGGGCCCCATTGTAGCTTTCAAAGGAAGATAGGCTGCAACAATAATAAATAATGGATTTTTATCTAGCTATGAAACAGTAGCTCTTGATCCTTCTTTCCCCGAAAGGCCTGGATGTCTTTCAAACAGAAGTGCTTTCCAAATGAAATTAAGTTCCCAAAGTTCCAGAATACTTATTTGTTATACAACAAATGAGCGGCTGTCTGACTTGATAGTGATCCAAATGTCTTTCCCCCCAACTGGTACATCTGCTGTGGAGATAATGCATTTTCCCTGCACTCAAGTCACCACATTTTATAGCTAGGGAAATTATTGTACACTTCTCTTCAGGAAATCTGCACTTGCTTCTGAATAACCCAGGGAAAATCATCAGTATTGTGGTATAAAGTCACTGCTGGATCTTTTTGAGTTATTTGACACCAGTGCAAAGCACTACAGATGCATCAAGTGGTAAACAATGCTATTACCATTACAAATATGATTGTGTTGATATATTATCTGCATTTTGTTTATATTTGCTTTGGCTGCTGTATATGTATTGTAGGCTAGGGTCTCTTCTCCCTCCCTCACCCTGTCCCACATAGGAAAAAATAGCATAGATCATCAAGCCTACCTGGAAGCCATTACTTAGGTCTGGGAAAACCTATGGCCCTCCAACCTCTACAACTCTCATCATGCTTACAATTTGTCATCTGGCTGTTCCTGATGGGAGCTAGAGATGCAAATATATGGAAAGCCTCAAGTCCAGTGCTCCTGAATATGTTGGCATATCCCTGAATATGTTGTTAACTGCCATCAAGTTGACTTCGACTTCGACAACCCTGTGAATGAGAGACCTCCAGGTCACCCTGTCATCATCAGCCCTGGTCAGGTCTTGCAAACTCAGGATTGTGGCTTACTTGATTGAGTCTATCCATCTGGAATGTAGTCTTCCTGTTTCCCTTGTGCCTTCTACCTTACCAAGCATTATTATCTTTTCTAGTGAGTCATGTCTTCTCATGATAAGTCCAAACTACGACAGTCTCAGTTTAGTCAGCTTGGCTTCTAGAGAGAGTTCAGACTTAAGTTGCTCTAGGGCCCATTCATTTGTCTTTTTGGTAGACTGTGATATCTGTAGAACTCTCTTCAAGCATCATCTTTCAAATAAGTTGACTTTCTTTCTATTAGCTTTCTTTGCTGTCCAGTTTTCACATCCATACATAGAAACTAGAAACACTATGTCATGAATGATTCTGACCTTGGTATTATACACCTTTATATTTGAGGATCTTGTCCAGTTCTTTTACAGCTGCCCTTCTAAGTCTTAGGCTGCATGTACACTGCAGAATTAATGCAGTTTGACACTGCCTTAACTGCCATGGCTCAATGTTATGGAAATCTGGGATTTGTGAGATATTTAGCCTTCTCTATCAGAGAGATGTGATGGCACAACAAACTATAAACCACAGGATTCCATATGATCAGCCGTGACAGTTACAGCAAATAAGGAATAAGAAGATCTGAGCACTATAAGCAGTACATGAGTTGGTGAATGTGCCAGTGCAGCCCCAATTGCCTGGCCTTCCCAAGTGAGTCTGTATAAGTGGTTAAGGATCAGACTCTAAGTTCAGGGTACATACAGCTTCTATAAAATCAATACATTTTAAGAAACAGTTTCCCATTTGTTTTGCTTGTTTTGTTCTATTCGAGATTAGGCAAGCACTATGAAATTCCAATTCAGTTTCCTTCATAACTTGCTTAAGGGAGTGTCATAACATTCTTGAGATTCAATAAAATGTACTCTAGAAGCAGGAATCCTTGATTTCATTACAAAAGTTTCCCTTTTCCTCCTCCACCCGAAGTTGATTTTTTTTATTTTTTTTGTCATTGCTGTTGTTCTTTTGCTCTAGGGGAAGAAAAATCAAACTTTTTTATGGGTTTTTTTAAACTGAATCATGAGAGCAATTTATTTAACAAGCAGCTGTTCACACTAGAAGGAAATTCCCCAGCCAGTGAAGAACAGTCATGCATTATTGAGTCTGCCTGTTTACCTTTAGTATCCCACTAGTTTGTTGCTCTGCTTTTTAAGTGTTGGAAATCAAAAGTTGCCAGGAAGGCCACTGGCCTTGAAGAACTAACCCTAATTCCAGATTTGTTGAAGCCAGATGGTAGTTCATGATAAAGAAAGGGATCTTAGTGTATGCTCAGATGAGATTTTCTTTATCACTAGGAAGTGATAAAGTGGAATTGCACAACTATCCTGATGTTGTTGGACTGCAAAGCCCAATAGGCGAAGCAAGCATGGTCAATGGGGAAGAATGTTGGGAGTTGCAGTCCACCAACATCAGAAGGGCTGCATTATGCCCCCCTTTATATATTTCACACCATTTTGCCTCTCCTTCCAAGGTAATCTGAGACATCTTTGTCACCTGCAGAGGAACAGCAAGTGGCGCCCCACATCAAGTCTCCATATTTTGGTTCATGAGGCAGGAAATTCTGTTAGTGCTTCTCCTGAGCCCCTGGCATTAAAAATACACTATCAATGAAATTGCCAGACTTTTGTAGCATCCAAAATCTGCTACCTAAGCCAACCGGCTAATGGCAGAGCTGTCCCTGCATCCTTCTTTGCCTGACTGATGTTCTGCTTCTTCCATTGAGCAATGGAGGAGGTACTGGAATTGGAATCAGTGAAGGCACAAGATAATGGAGTGACTGTGCTTTCAAAGGTGTAAGGAGGATTTCCAGATATAAGTCTGTCAACTGTAGAGCCAACACTGTGGGAAACTGAGTAGGCCCCACCCCCAGTTAAGCCCTTGTCATGGACACCTTCCTGGATCATTAGTGTCATCCCCATGACTTTGATTTGTCTACTCCTTTGTGGACTGGAACAGATTCTAGACCAAAGATGGGCAAACTTCAGAGGTGCAGGGGGAAACTTTCAAGCTCCAAAACCTCCAAAAGACTCCACCAGCCCTTCCAAATGAAACTGGAAAGGACCAAAGGTCTTTCAATTTTTAAAAAAAAATACTTGGGGTTTTTTTGTTTTACAAATTGATCTAAACTAGAATCAGAACTTTTGCAGATGTTTTGGGACCACTTGCCAATGACAAGCAGGGCCATAGGCAAAAGGAAACCGGGGTGGAAGGAGAAAGCCAGCAGGCCCAGAGGATGCAGGATGGAAGATGCATGTGCATGTGTGCCTCTGTGCTGCCGGCCTGCCTCTCTCCCCCTCCTTTGCAGGGGCCCAGAGGCAGGCCAAGAGTACAGAGGCACACACGTACGCACATCCTATGTCCTCCGTCCTCCGGGCCTGCTGCCTCTCTCCTTCCACCCCGGCCTCCTTGTAAGGTAGGCCTAAGGAGAAAGAGGCTGGGCAGTGGGAAACGGTCCGGATGGAGAAGGGGGAGGAGGAGGAGGACCGGAGGAGAGGGCTGCCACCGGGCCCCAGTCACCAGCACTCAGGTAGGCAGAGAGGCCGGCGGAGGAAGGGAGGTAAGGAGGAGGGAGGGAGAGAGGAAAGACCGGCGACAGGGATGTGGCAGGGGTCATTGCAGCTTCCCCTGCCATTTCCCTGTCACCGGCAGCAGATACGAATCCGTCAGTGGTTTCCACTGGCTGGCATGAATCGATTTATTTTACAATAAAATGGTTCATCCCAAAAAACACCTCTTTGGAAGTGGTGTCAGGAAACCTGGGGGGTTTGGGGTTTACCCCGCATTTTCCCCTTTGAAATTGATCTGATAAGGATCAGGATCTATTTCAAATGGGAACTAGGGTCATATACCTCGAATCCTGCTGCGATTTATATCGTAGTGGGAATGAGGCCATAAAGAGGTAGGGTGAGGAGGGCGATTTAAAAATCTGGAAAACTGCTAAACCATGATGTCATGAAGGAAAGATTGTGACCATTTGGGGAATGCCAAGGCACCAGATTCAGACATTAGGAAGGCCACGGAGCAAGGGTTTACCAACTCTCATCTAGGTATTTATCATTCCAGGTTGAAGAGGAAGAGAACAGCAGACAGCACAAACAACAGTAGCTTTTTTTCTGATAACTGCCACCTTCTATCACCATGATGAAATATCCAGGGCCTTCTGATTGGAAAACGGCAGTCATCAAGACTGACTATGGAGTTTCTCTCTTCCTACTGCTACTTACCTTCAGAGCCAGGTAGGTACGCCAGTCTTCAGATGGTACAAACAGGAATACTAGAACTCACATCTGTTTGTAATTTCCATGCTCTGTGTATTCATTCCCAAGTATATAAAAATAAATAAATTTGTCTTCAACCTGATGCAATTTTCACTCATTCTGAAATGAATCTACACTCCCAGTTTTCAGAGGAGTCCTTCCTACATTTAGCTACAGTCTCTAAACTTTACAGCATAAGGAGTTTTAAAACACTAATTCAATGCCCATTGTGTCTCAGTTCGCTTTCTGTTGTTCTGTTTTTGTTATTTGTTTGTTTGGTTGGTTGGTTTGGTTTTTTTTTATTATTTATGGAATTCTTTGCATCTCAGTTCTGTTATCAGACTCTTGAACAAATACTGAGAGAGGCAGGTTATTAAGGTGTTCTGTGTCATGGATATCAAGCTACAAAATGATTATTCAAAAAACAAATTAGAAATAGTTTATAGCTCACCTGCTCAGTGCACTGTCTAGCTTCAAAAGGGAAGCAAACACTTAAGAATAGCAGGCTTAGTTTTAATAAACTTTAGCACACAAAAGAACTGTTTCCTGCATTTCGATTTTGATGCAAAATTAAGGTTGTTTTTAAAAAAAAAAAAAGCAGGAGGACTACATTGCTGTGTTATGGGGGTGAAGATGTGGTGCTTGGGATTAAGGGAAAAATGCATCACTAGTGGAAATTGTGGAAAGCTTGTCTTTCACAGTCTGGTGCTTTCTAAATATGTTTGATGACAATTCCTATTATCCCCATCAGCATGGCCAATAGAGCTGTAGCCTAACATATCCAGAGGGAACCAAGTCAGAAAAGGCTAATGTAAATAATATTGAAATAGAGGGATCAATTATGCCCACAGACCATGCTGGATGGAGATGATATGAACTGTAGCCCTAAATATCTGGAATGTATTAGTCTATGAAAGGTTGCTACCACAGTAGCTAGATCATCCAGGTATGGCAATGCCAGTTCAACAAAATCTTTATAGTATACAATCTGGATGACATTGTTATGTTATGTCTGTGTATTCATCAAAGAAGGAAACTTGGTTTGAAGACTCACGTAACAGAGGTCCTATTTAGATCTTTAAAAATAACAACAACAAAAAATGAGTGAAACATCAGCTGTACATTATTTGCTTTTTCATTTTGATTATGTATAATATTTTTACCTTACACACCCAAATTGTCAGTTTTTTATATTCCTCATTCTCTGTTAGCATAAACCAATGTACCTAGATGATGGATGATGATGTTTCTACAGGACAAAAATGAAAAACTTCCCAAATTCATTTGATACATTTCTGCCATTTGGGTGAGTTTTATTATCTTTCATGACATGGCCAAAAATAACCATTCAAGATCAGATTGAAATTTCTCTTTTCAACTATTCAAAAGTTGGTAAGAGCTCATAATGTAAAGAACCTGTACAGAACATCAGATAACCTAAACTACAAAAGTAGCATAAGTATTCCTCAGCAGCCATTTTTGAGGACATATGATGAACAGAGAAATGCCATGGGCATAATCATAGTTTAGAATTCCCCTTTGATTTTAAGCCAGTATTCTTTCTCTTTAGACTGGCTTCCTAATCTTTCTTTCTTAGATCTATGATCCAGCATGATCAATGGAAATGAGTTCTAAGGATTCTGTTAAGGATTAGCCTGCTAGGCCCCTTCAACAGTCTTCATCAGTTCTGACAGCTGGGTTGTCAGCATTTAAGCCCCACTAAGTATTCCTTGCCTCAGAAAACCCTATGAAATTCTTGGGGTCACCACCAAAAGTCAACTGGTGACTTGAAAACATACACACACACATTCAATACAACATGTTTTCTACCAGGTATCACATGATTATCAAATGCTTCAAAGTTTCTGAAGATAACAGCCCACTAATGCTCACTTATCACCATTATATAACTTTGCAAAGCAGCTGTTTTGTGCCAAGCACTTGGCTTCTCTCCTTGTACTTTATTCGGTCCAGATCACTTGCTCAAACAATAGACAGTGCTCTATAGTTAGCATGTTATTTGTGCAAGATTTTACTAATTGGCTCACTAGATTGAGAAAGATGAAAGCTATCTCTGAAAATAAATAGCAAGGAAAGACTGTCTAGCTATCTGTTTATTTATGCAAAGCTAGGGGGTGAGTTGTCAGATGTAGCAGTAGATATAGAACTGGATTTTAACTGCATGATAAATGAGGCTGAACTGTAATGGAAACAAAGCTGAAATAGTTGCATGATCCAAATTACAAAGTGACAGACTCCTTGCAATATGCCTAAATCCATCTTTGCTCTAAAACAGCAGAGGGGAAAATGCAGCCTGCAATCCCAGCACTATTTTTGTGATCCCTCCACTTTCCCCCATGACTCCCTAAGCCAAATTAGCCCCAAATTGCTTTTAACAATGCCATCTGGATTGGCATTTGCCTTCTAAATACTGCCTCCTCCTTTGGGGGGAGGGGCTGGAAAACAATCCCCTGAAAACCCTTAAAAGCATAATTCCTATCATTTCTGGGGGTGATTTTTGGATGGTTTTCAGCCCAAAAGATATAGGTGCATCTCCTGCAGGAGCAAAAATTGAGTCCTGACACAGTTGTTCACCCCTTTTACAAAAGAAAGCCCAGAAATGAACACTTAAAAATCCCTAATGGACTCCTATTAAGATTCTGGCAGTCACCATACAAAATCCACAGTTAGGACCAAAAGGAAGGTCAAAAGCAATGGCCATGCTCATTGGGAGATTCTAAGACTTGTAATCCAAAAATGTAATTTTTCCAAGGTCTGATCAAACTGAGTGATTGCTTATAAATAGACTAATGGCAAATGAAGAAATTTCTGTACAGTTTGAAATCTATGCAGAAGGGTTCAGAACAAGGTTTCACTATGCAAGATATTTCTATGGTGAAATTGTGCCCCCTCCTTGTACCATTTATTTAACTAACCAGACTGGCAGTTTAATGTTATTCGGTACTGGGGATGGACAGCATCATTTGCCTTGGCAGGGCTGCAGGCTAGCCTGGGGTAACACTCAGATAAAACACAGCTCCATACTATTTGTCATCTGCCACCTGAAGTAATTGCATCTTTGGATAATAGTAGTGCTGACCCTGATCTCCAGCTACCCAGATGCTGTTGGAGCAGAATTATTAGATGACCCCAAGTGAAGTCTTTTGAAGCTGCAGGTTGTACAGAGACTCCACACACAGCCATGCTAAGGCACAGAAATGGCACAAGAATGCCACCAATAAACTACTGGTCAATTAAACTACATTTTGTGTAAATGCTGATTTATAGAATAAGTTTGAGATTTGACATCCTGCAGAATGTATTTGTTTCCCTTTTAAAAAATAGAAGGGAGATGTTTGTTTAGGTATAAGAATCAAAGTTGTTATCCATTATCTATTGATGTCTAAGGAGATTATCGCACTTCCCTTTCCCTTGCACACTTCCATGACCAGGTTGGGGGCAGGCTGTACCTGATCATGGTATTCCATACCCAATCCAAACATCTCTGGCACTTTTTTTTTGAAAGAAAGGGACTTTCCCATTATTTTGCAATGTACAGGATAAGTCTGGATCAGGTATGGGATGCTATGATCAAGTATGGGCATGGAGTCATGCAGTAAAATCCATGCTTAAAAAGTTTTCAACCCATGTCAAGATCAGGATGGAAGGATGGAAAAGGGTACTACGACAATCTCCTAAAGTAAATGCACCATCTAAAACACAAACCTGTATATCCAGGACTCTGTTCAGAGAATGATTATTCTATGAGTTTGATTAATTTTCCCAGTCTGGATACTGCAGCCACAATGTTGTAAGTTCGATCCTAGAGGAGAGCTCCAAGGTCCATTCAGCCTTCCATCCTTTTGTAGGTCAGTAAAATGAGTTCCCAACATGTTGGGGGCAACTGGCTTACACACATTGTAAACTGCTTAGAGAGTGCTAGTTCACTGATAAGCAGTATAGAAATGTAGTTGCTATTGCTATATTGCTATAGCGCTAGCCATTTTTGAGAAGATTTACTGCTGGCTGCCACAGTTTATGTGGTATACCACAAGGGTTGCCAAGTGGAAAACAGGACAGGGCTCCTGTGTCTTTAATTAGTATAAGAGAGAATTTCTCCAGGTATTGCTTGCATGCAACATATGTTGAGTGAGATGAAGGAAAAGCCACTATGAAATCTACTGGGTTTTGCCCACATTTTTAGTGGTTAAACAATGTTAACTCTGCAAGATGAAAGTGGGTCAGCTAGACCAAGTGAAGCGGTGTTGAACCAACCTGCCCCTAGTATAGGAATGCTGGAAATTACTTAGGCCTACGTAGGCCTTGACACAGTGACTGTGTCCCTAGTCTGGAGGAGGTTTGGATCTGGTATTGTTTGGTTTTCCCCTTATTTCACCCCTTTTCTGCTCTCTCTCTCTCTCTTATCTTCTGCCACTTCCTTCAGATTTCTGAGATCACCTGGAACAAGAAAGTTATATGAACATAAAACCAGGTCAACCAACACAAAAGGTTTCTGCCTGTTCCTAATCTCCAATAAATATAAATCTTTGAATTAGGATTGCACTGAAATAGTGTGTGTGTGTGTGGGGGGGTTCTGTTTGCTGTTACTGTTGCTATTTACTTGATTAGTTTTTTTCTCTTGGCTATACATTTCTCTTTCTCTGACTTCAGCAATTAGTATTGCATTGTTTTAATTGCTGTTAACTGTTGCCACTGGTGTTTTTCTTATGGATTTTAAATCTCACCCTTCAGAACCAGAGCAGATATATGAAAAGTTACAGTTCTGGAGTACAGATTCTACTAGCTATATTGGCTGGAGGATTCTGAGATATAGTCCAAAAATAAATAATGTTTCCTAGCTGTACAATAAAAGGAAACATATTTTTAGAGTTAGGGCCCCATATAGCTCACACACACACACGAAAAAGGAACTGAGGATAGGCAAAAGATTTCAATGAGGCTTGAGCATATTTTGGGATCACAAAATGCTCAGTGTCTCTATGGGAGGGTACAAAACTTGAGGGTAATGGAAAATTCTGGAAAGGAACATGATGAGGTAGCTGGAGCCCTGAACAGGAGATCACTGCACTGCAATGCTGTGTCACAGGATCCACTTGTTAGTTTCTTATTTGGCCTAGTTTTCTCTTCATATACCTCCCAAATTAATTAATTAATTAATTAATGTGCTATATTTATAAATTACTCCTTGCTGCAAATCACAAAGAGCACTTTATAGATAAAAGTAGATTGGCAATACACAAGCACAATGAGGGTCACACAGCTGCTACATTCTCCAATGATGTTGATTTGTGTATTGTGTTGTACAGTTGCTCTGATTATTAAAAAGGCCCTTCCTCCTGAATGGAACATTTCAGTATTTCTCTTTATTTTTTAAAAAGTTGATCTATGATTGTTCCTACGTATAGCTCTGTTGCTGAATTGCTTAGTGAAAGCAAAATAAATATAATGAGGTAGAGGATGAGCAGGCATTGCAAAGGGTAGCACACGACCATAATCTCACTCACAGAGCCAGTTTTGAAAGCCTGGCTTCCTATGTGTAAACCCTTAATGTTATTAAAAATAGACCCTGGGAAGAAGTAATGTGTCATAACATGAAATGGTGGTGATGGCAGACCTCATTTCTATTTCCTTTCTTGGCTTCTAGATGATGCTATTCAAACCAACAACTGCTTGTGGGAGCAATAGTTTCCCATAGCTCATTACAGAACTTATTATGTCTGCTTTGCAACAACCAAGTGCCAGGAAGGACTACTGCTTGTTACATCTAATCCTAGCCTCCATTTATCTTTGGATTTCTCTGTGCTGCTAAACAGTGACCAAAGCAACTCAACTCAGGTTTGGATGCTTATTATGGCCCTTTCACACTACACAGTTATAGTGCTATGGTTCCACTTTAACTGTCATGGCAACATTCTATGGATTCTTGGGATTTTCGTTTTAGGGAGGAGTATTTAGAATTCTATGACAGAGTATTCTAGTACCAAACTACAAATCCTAGGATGGAACCATTGCAATTAAAGTGGAATCATAGGGAAATAACAGTACAACATGAAAGGGAACACAAGATGGACATTATTTTTGTTTGGCTAGATGTAGATGTAATTTAGCTTTCATTACTATAATTTAAACAAAAATATAATACATGTTACCAGAGTTATCATGAGTTGACTTGCTCAGGTTGTAAAATGGAAACTTGAGGCTCCTGCTCTCCTGTTTTATGATTCTTCATCTTTACATACACTCTCTCAGTCTTAGAGGATGGCAATGGCAAACTCCCTCTGAAGACACTTGCCAAGAAACCCCTGTGATAGGTTTGCCTTAGGATTGCCATAGGTCAGAAGCAACTTAAAGGCATACAACAAAAAATCTTCACACTAAGCTTGACTGACACCTTCCAGTAAGAGGACTACCCTCTGGAAATCAGGACACATGGCTATCATAACCAGGGTATGAAAATTACCTAACATTATGCAGCAGTGTCATAAATGCTAAAACTCTTTTGTGAGGCTTGAGACTTTTAGTGAAATAGAAGACAAGAAGACTCTGTGTGTGTGCGTGTGTGCGTGCCTTCAAGTCACCTGTTGACTTACAGTGATCCCGTTAATTTCATAGGGGTTTTCTTAGGCAAGGAATACTCATTTTGCTAGCTCCTACCTCAGAAATATAGCCTACAGTACCTGGTATTTGTTGGCAGTCTCCCATCTAACTAACCATTACTAACCAGAGCTGACATTGCTTAGCTTCCAAGATCAGATGGTGTCTTTAGGATATTTAGAGATATTTTCTGCTTTACACACTACCATGAGAACCAGAAGTCTTAAGTTCTATAAGCAGCTGTCCATATATGGGGACAACAGAAAGGTTCCTGAAAAATCTTTCTTGTAGTTATGCATTTGCAGGTTGTGCATTTGTCCCATCTACTCTGTCATTGGGCTCTCCTAGACAGGAAGGTTATCCAAGATGTCCTGTCCGAGAAGCAAAAGCATTACACATCACAGGTTCTTGATTTGGGGAGCACCTAGCCCCCTCCTCCATCATTACTTTTATCATGTAGAAAGTGCAAAATCTGAAAAGATAATTCCTGTGCAGAACAAAAACTCTTCAAGGTATGGGACCTTGCTTGTTGGAAAGCCTCCACAAAAACAAGGTTTTGTTTTCCCATATGTCATTTTCAACACAATGAAAGCAGCCAGGGAGGATGATGGGGCCATGCTTTACCAGACCAGAGTGCAGTCCAGATAGCAAAAGTTATTAATGAAGAACAGACAAGCTAAGTAGGGGCTTCTGCAGTTTGCTTTTGCCTGGGCCTCCTGGAAGGGGCAGAATTCTGCCCCCTTTTCTCATCTTCCCCTTGCTGAGTTGAGTGCAAACTATTTTTCCACTGTGAACTCAATTTGCAGCAACTGAAGAAATCTGAGGACAAAAGGGGAAAGTGGGATGAGATGAGAGAAACTGGGACATTTTTAAAGCAGCTGGGGAAAAATGAAGTGATTAATTTGGACTGCTGGGGGTATGTGGTGCTAGGCAGTGCCCTAATTCAAGAAAGTGTGGTGGATAATGCCTGAACATGACTGTCTTAACATCGTATTCATAATTCATGTCTGACAGTTATCTATGGATTCACATTCACAATCCTGTCTCTATGGCTCTGTGCTCAATAGGGGGTCACATTGGGTTTAGTAATCTTCTCCAGCCACCTTCCATAGTCTTTCTTCTTCTCCATCTGTTTTTTATTGTTGTTGTTGTGTGTTTTCAAGGGCCACTTATGGTGGCCCTATGGCAAATCTATCATGGGGTTTTCTTGGCAAGTTTCTTCAGAGGGGGTTTGCCATTGCCACCCTTTGAGGTCCCAGGTCACCCAGTAGGTTTACATGGCTGAGTTGGGATCTGAACCCCGGTCTCCAGAGTCACAGACTCACTGTCTTTTCTGCTGTTCCTCACTGCCTGTGGTACTTTTGACCACTATGTTTCTCTGTCTTCCTCTGTTATGCTTGTGCATACATGGCAATTGAGAAAAACAGCAGTATCTCTAAATTTAACACAGTTATGGAAAAGGTAAATCATATGACAGCTCTGTTAACACTGACCTGTGGATTTTTCAGGCCATTAGCAACACCAACTATTTTCTGACTCTGTCTTGACCTCCAACTTAAACAGTTTCAGATCTGCGAGAGTATCTAGCAACTACAGCAAATGTTCCCCTGGCACTTTAAGCAAAATGGATAAAGTATAGTTACCATAGGCAGCCATAATCTGACAGTAAGAGTGGTGGAAAAAAATATCCAGTGTTAGTTGGTCAGTATGGTCTGCACAGGGCAAAGATCAGTCATATTGGTTTTCTCTCATGAATTTTTTCATAGGTATTTGACCAGTTAATATAAATATTTAATGTTTATTTGAATCTTGTCGATGCTGCATTGCTTCAAAGGGATTTACCTCTGTGAATTAATTCCTCATTCAGAAAACAAATGCTGTCTGAGGCATGGGAATAGACTGCACATGTCAAAGCTTTGCTGTTAATTCAGATAAATCCTACTAGTTCTTATGGGGCAGAATCTAGTTATGGTAAAGACTGTGCTATTTCGTAAGCATGGTAGATGAGAGTGTGGAGGGAAGAAAATCTCATATCCCTATTGTCCTGTTTTGGCTTTGGTAGACTAAACAAAACTTCAGTCCAGAGTTTCAGCATCTCAAGCGCTGAAGGAGAGAGAGGAAGGGAGCTTGTCTTATCAAGTCTTTGGCAGCAAAAACAGTGGTCATATAACTGAGCCCAAGTTCATAACAAGGCTCCAGTCAGTCCAGTACAGCAGATTTTAAAGGAAAATCTGAAAGAGTCATCCAGGTCCGAGCAAAGTTTCTGGCAAAAGGCTATCAGTCAAGGTTCAAGACAACAGCAAGTAATTTCTTGAGGCACGAAGGATGGTTGTCAACCATGGTGGACCAAGTGAGGTGCTGGGATATTTATAACCTATCAGGGTCTCGCAGGTGCTTCCAGTTAGCAGCCTGTTTCCTACTTAACTACCAGAGAATGCCATTGTCTTTCTGTGGGAGTAGGCACTAGTAAGTCTTGCTCAGATGGAGGGAAACTTTGCTCCTGGGAACTTGGTCCTGGTATTGACTACAGGCTTACCTCCAGAGTGAGTGACTGCAGTTCTGGCATGGCCCCTGGGCTCTCAGCCTCTTTCTGAGACACAGATGACATACCTGGTCCCTGGAGACAGGGCATGACATCAATAGTGTTGTGACATTTGATGCAACACACCAAAGCATAGCCAGAAATTAAGCATGAATATGATACACATGAGCAGTACAGTTAAATGAAAAGTAGGTGAGTCACAATATTTGTAAATACATTATTAAAAATATATTGGGGGGGGGAGTAACTGGGCCTCTTTCCCCCCTCACTTGAAGGCTGTGGGCCTGTAGTCAAGTCTAGCTGCACTACAGAATTTGACTGTAGGGTGGGCTATAATAGCCCATATTTCCAGGGTGGGAAAATTTCTTCACATAAGGGCCAAATTCAGTTTCAGAGAAGTTCTCTACATTCCAGAAGTAGGTGGGGCAAAATGTAGCAGTAAAAATACCAACATATTTTAGTTTTAAAGCGCTGGCTGTTAGTAATGTAGGAAAGGAATGTCAGCCTTTTAGAACAAGGAGAACACCTATACAAAATCTGGGAAACCACCAAGTGGTAATGTTATGGAGAAAGGGCATGATTGGAAAGGCATGAAAGGGCACCTTGGGAGGTCACATTTGGAGGCAGGAAGGCCAGATTTAGCACCAGGACTTGAAATTCCACACCCCAATGATATCTTCTCAGGACAGGGTGGCCAGATGTCTCCACTGCAAAGGAGCACCACAGAAATGCAGGGACATTCAAGAAAAATGTAGGATACTACCAAATGGACTTGATGGCCCTTGAGGTCTCTTCCATCTCTATGATTCTATGAAATAAAATCTAAAAACACACATATAGATGTAAATTCGTGCTGCTTAGTCATGCTCAAAATGGAGGGCATTTTGGAATTCCTCCTGGGCAGAAGGTTGAAATGGAGGACATGTCTAGGAAAAAGAGGGAATCTGGTCACCCTGCCTCTGGAGCCTTAAGCATTGCAGTATCAGTGGGTCCTCTGAACCTGGAAAAGGTAGAGTGTGAGACTGTCACTGACTTTTCTAACTGCAAAATGTGAGTGCCAGTACTGTAAAAGTGGTTGGTCCTCAGATAATCTCAGAGACCCATCCAGGACCCAATCTTGCCATCCTCTGGAGCCAAGGCTGCAAGATGTGGGTAAGCAGAAAGAGGTGTATTTAAGATATTCTTATCTGACTTTTTAGAATGAAAAAAAAAAACCCACACCAGCTGGCAAAATCTAAAACCAGAAACTACAAATAAACATCAATGAGATAATATATTAGTAACATAAAACCAGCATAGAAGGTATTCTGGGAAGAAAGTACAAAAGTTATAGTGAATCCCAACTGAGAAAGCCTTCATATTTTGTCATCATCACAAAAGTCACCAAAAGCATGAACCTGATAAATGTTTGGGAAGATTCTTAGTCATTCATTCTCATATATAAAACTGGGTTCCACTGTGAAGTGTTCAGTATAGTTCAAAAGTATGCCTGTCTTCACCATCTGTCAAAATTGGCCCAATAGAAATACATCCTCACTTACAAATAAGGGGTTAAATAGTTTGTTGAGAACTTGATGCCAGTCTGTAAAGCGGCTGGTATTCAAAAATATTTACTCATTTGGTTTCCTACATATTTCAGCCAGGAAGGGAAAGCTATGTTCTGAAAGAAGACTTAAACAGACTTCTTATTTAGACTGATACTAAGACTGCTATTGTGTTTACTAACATGCCTTGCACCGATTTCCTCTTGACAATGCAGGATAATATTGTGCCAAGACCTGTTTGGGTTCAAGAAACATAGCAGGAGAAATCAAGATGTTATCATTATCATTATCAATTAGATTCAGCTCATCCTGCTTTCTCATCTGATACTTCAGCTTCTCTGCAAAACCCAGAAGGAGAGAACCTGGAATTTCCACCAAGCCTGGAAAATCATAGCCAATGATGGCGAACCTATGGCACACGTGCCAGAGGTGGCACTCAGAGCCCTCTCTGTGGGCACACATGCTGTTGCCCTAGCACAGAGTTTGCCAGAGTTTCCTACTAGAAAGCCAGAGGGATGTGGCACTTTGCGATAAATAAGTGGGGTCTGGGTTGCAATTTGGGCACTTGGTCTGTAAAAGGTTCACCATCATTGTCATAGACAACCTTGGCAGAAGAAGTGAGAGAGAATGAGAGAGAGAGAGAGAGATTCTGTGAAACCTGTTGAGGAGACAAGAATCAATAGTTTTCATTAGTTCTCAGTTAGAAGGTGACACTATCATTTTTCTTAGGGTAGAAAGGTAGTGGGGATTCCTAGAAAGTGTTGCTGTGTTAATCTAAACCAGAGCTGAGCAAATGAAGGCTGGAAATGTCATTGGCGGGTTACAGACGGGCAGGGGAGGACGTCTTGGAGGTGTATTCAGCTGCATGCGGAGTCTCAGACGGCCCGCCCGGGGGCGTGCTTCAGGTGTTGGAGCTTCCACACGGGGGGCAATGAAGACGCCCTCACCGGGTCTGTTTCGGACCCGGAGTTTCCCAAACCGCCGCCTCGGAGGATGCTGCAAAAAGAGAGGCAGCTTCCGCACGGGCGGCCCAAACCGCGGCTTTTTTTTTCTTTTGCCGGCTGGTGGATGCGCAGCTGCGCAGCTAAGCAGCGGCAAGAAAGCCTATGTGCACTTTTAAAGCGCCCAAGCCCCTTTAAACTTTCTCTCATCTACGAGGCCCTGGAGGATGGCATCTATGTGCCAGGGAACCCCAGCATCAACATCACAGGCTAGCAGATCGGGCCCCTGATACTGGCTGACTGTGCCTACCCCTTCGGAATGGCTCATGACCCCTTGAAGAGAAAGAGAAGAAAGAAAGCAGGGGAGACTGTGAGGAATGCCCTGGCAGATTTTTTTCCTGACAAGGAGAATCTGAAGGATGGCTCCTGTGCCTCCTCTGTGATGTCGAGTGCATTGTTTTGTAATAGCATAAGCACTGAATAAATGTATCCCATTATCCACAGGTTGAGTCTGCCTTATCATCCTGATCTGTGCTGTGGGCATGTTTTGCCACGTGCCTGAGGGGGACACACACAAACACACACACACAAAATGTCTCCTGGCGCCTGTTTTCCTGGGGCAAAAAGATACATCAGCTCCAACTGCCAATTGCCCCTTTGACAATGTATCAATCCCCCTCAAATTCAAGCTTTCCTAATGGCCCATTTGAATGTATCAATGGGGCACCCAGAGGACATCTATTGGGGGAGAGATTCAAACTGCTCCTCTGAAAAATTTCATTGGCCTAGGACCACCTTGGCCTAACGGCCAAGCCGCAGGTGCCCAATATACCCGTGTGAACTGTGCAAGACCCCAGGACGGCGATCGACATGGCAGAGCCCGCAGGGAGGTCCCGGTCCGAATCGCTTACTGGGCAGACGAAGAGGTCGGGATCCTCCTGGACTCCCTGATGCCACAGGCAGCCGGAGGAGGGTGATGGCTAGCACCAACAAGCCCAACCGGGGGCATTTTCTCGAGGCATCTCGTGCCCCCGAAACAGGGTTTCAAAGAACGCTGCCCAATGCAGAGTGAAGTTTAAAACTCTGAGGCAACGTTCTTCGAAACCCTTGAGGATTTCGGAGGGGCGCCCCCGGTTGACAGGCAGCCACCATTCTTCTCGCGGTGAAGGACCTGTGGATTAGGGGAGATCGGCCCAGCCGGAAGATCGCCGTCCTCCAGGTAAGCCAGAGCTCTTGCCATGCCCTGTCCTACCTCCTTGACCCTTCCCTTGCCCTCCTCTCCTTCCTGCATGGTGCCAATGCCATCCCTCCTCTTCCCTTCTGCAGGCGTGCGGCTGAGGGGAGGGGGGGAGGGAGGGCACCTGCCAGGTCGCCCTCTCCACCATCCTCAGGAGACGAAGATGTCCCGAGGGTGGGCCACGCCAGGACCAGCTGCTGTGGCCCCTCCGCAGCCAGAGCAGGCTCCTCTGGCGGCAGTAGGGTCCCCAGGGTGAGGGGTGGGGGTTACCTGCCTGCAGCCCCCACAACACTTGTGCCCTCGTCTGCCATGCCAGCATGGTAACTTGGGCCTTTCCTTCCTTTTTTCCAGGGCTTGAAGTCCTTGCTGCTGTTGCTGCCGCCGAGAAGAGGAGCCTGGGCCGAGCCGCGCCTGCCAGGGAGCCAGGGCACTTGGCCCTCGATGCCAGTGCCTTGGATCGTGTCCTCCAAGCCGGCGCAAGGTAAGTGTAGAGGTGAACCCAGGGAAGGAGTAGTGGGGGCACCCGAAACCCTGCCTGTGGGAGTGGGTGATGGGCTCCACAGGCTGATCCTAACCATCCTCTTTCTTTTCCCCCAAGAAGACCGGACGGAGAGGAGGTTCGCTGCAATAGGGAGAAGGTGGACAAGCTGGCGGGGAGAGAGTCTCCTCCATGGAGGAGACTCTGCAAGAGATCCTCCGCCGGCTTCCCGCCCCACCGCCTCCTCCCCCTCCCTGAAGCAGCTTCCCTCTCCTGCCCCCTCTGCCATCCCCCCTTCCACACCCCCTTCACCCTCCCCCTTGTAATATTGTAAATATGTACATAAATCGTTTTGTTATTGTAAATAAAAGTTTTTTTTTTAAAAAAATTGTGTGCTTAATTATGCGCAACTGCGGCGGTGTGGTGTGTGAGTGTGAATGAGGCGCAACTGTGCAGTCTAAAGCTAGGCAGGAGTGCTTGTGAAGTAGCAATGTCCAAACTCTGTCCTTCCAGGCATTTGGACTTCATGTCCCAGAATCCCAGACCACAGGGCAAGGTGGCTGGGGATTCTGGGCGATGAAGTCCAAATGCCTGGAAGGACAGAGTTTGGAGATTGCTGGTTTGGGGACCAGTGAGCCAGGCATGGTGGGGGAGAGAACAGGAAGGGTAGATAGAGTAGATAGTGGTCTCCTGCCAGCTGGTGATCAGCTGGTGTTGGCATCCTTGTCCGTTTGCACTTTGCCCGTGTCGCAGCACATGATGCTGCCTCCTTCCTTTGGTCCCGCGCTCCTGCTGAATCTGCAATGCGGCAACAGCTGTCTCCGCTGCCACCGCTGTCCCCCTGCCATCTCCCCTCACCTCCTTTGACTATGTCAATATTTACAGTTTTAGCGTTTTTTTATTGTTAGGTGAAAATGGCAGGAGGATGTGTGCAGGGGTGCACTTTAAAGTCCAAACTTTCCAAGCAGCGCATGCGTACATGTTGCTCTAGGGTTAGGGTTAGGGTTAGGGTTACGAGGCTTAAAATGCGCCCACAGCTGTGCCTCAGCTTCCACAGCTGCATGGCAGCGGACGTTGCAATTAAAGCCTGACTGCAAACTGCGCATGTTCCAAGACCCCAACTCACTATGCGACGGAGCTTTTAAATGGGCAACTTAAAGTAGCGGTGTAGCAATTCTGGTTGTACCGTGCAGCAGCTCTCATGGCTTCTTCCACTTCTCGATATGTGTCAGCATTCAGGTAGTGGCTGCTCCAGTTTCTGCAGTTTCTCCAATTTCTGGGACCATATAGCTATAATGTCAGCTGTCTCAGTATGAGACCAAGACGTCCCCCTGCCTTTTTTCGGGTGTGGTGGATGGCTGAGCCATCCTGCCTGGTGGCAAAGGGGAGCCGCCACACAGCTGTGCCAGGAGCAGCCAAAACTGTGCCCGTTCCCAGGTGAAAATGGCGCAGGAATGTGTGTAGGGGGTCACTTTAAATCCCAAACTTTCCCTTTTCACTTTCTAACAACCAAACATCCGCGGCAAAACTTACAACTTCCGCGGTTCTAGCAACGCATGCGCACAAGTGGCTCTAGGGTTAGGTTACGGGCTTAAATGCGCCGCAGCTGTGCCTCAGCTTCCACAGCTCCATGGCAGCGGACGTTGCAATTAAAGCTTGGCTGCAAACCACGCATGTCGCGGACCCCGACCCATTATGGGACGCAGCTGACACGGAACTTTTAAACCGGCAACTTATTTTGCGGCGTAGCAATTCTGACGTATCGGTGCGGGGCTTACAGACGGAGCTGCGCAGTACGCATCAAACGAAAAGAAGCGGAAAAAAGCAGCACCTTTTTAATGCCGCTTCTTCTCGCTTGAGGCGTGCGGGGGGGCGTGTTCATGACGGCATTCAGGTAAAGCCCGTCTGAAGGCTCTACCTTCATGACGTCATGAGTACATCCCTTTTTGCCCGTCTGTAACCCGCCATTGTCTCACATAGGATCCTGGAGGCCACCTACCCATTATGTTCTCTAGAGCCATGGGGAGGACGACCAGATGTTTAATTTTAATGACCTTTTAGAACCAAAAAAAGCAACCTCACATCCTTTAGGGGGCTTTGGAGGCAATTTTGCCATGTTTTTCAATGCTGATGTATCCCTCCTAACTGTCTCAATCTGACAGGAGGTCTTGATTGAAATTCTATTGTCCCATACTTTCCAGTTGCTTTTAACATGTCCCAGTTTCTCTCTCTTCTTCTCACTTTTCCCCTTCATCCGCAGACCGCAGCTTACTTCATTTGCTCCAAATTGAGTTTAAAGTGCAAAAGTAGTTCCCACTGACTTAGTTCATCACAGAGAGGAGAAAGGGGGCCAGAATCCTGCTCATCCCAGCATTCAAGCAAAAGCAAACTGCCACAGCGTTCCCTAAATTGTGTGCTCATGTGGATACACATCCTGGTTTTCGATCCGTGGGGAGAGGTGGGAAATATAAATAAACTATTATTTATTTGTTTGTTATTTATTATATGGTGTACAAACAAATAGCTTCATTTATATACCGCTTCATACTGAACTAACAGTGTCTAAACAATGTACAACTGTATAGGCTCCTGATCCAAACAATAAAGACTTTTGTGGTACCTTTCATCTGATGGAGTGACTTGCTGTTTTGAATGTTTATATCAAATAAGACTTTTTAGTCTTTAAGGTTCTACAGGCTTTTCTTTAGAAAGAAGGATTAATTCTACTCTACAGTGATGGGGATGCAAAGATGATCGATAGTAATTTTAGATAAATTGAGCAGATTTTTAATGGGACTGTGTTTTGAATATGAACTACCAAAGTGTGGCATGGGATTTAAAAAAAGCATTGATGCCAAAACACAAATTGACTAACTATAAAACCAAGTTGTTTCCCTATGATCAGGTGATAAAGTCTGTAAGACCTTGTAAGTAGGCACAATGGTTTTAGAGGTAGAAATGCTAATATTTGTTTTCCTTAACAAAGTAGCCTGTTTGAAACCATAGAAACTTTTGAAAAAACAGCAGCGCCTTGTGGCACCAAAGGGCCCATGAGTAATTTTGGCATAAGCTTTTGTGGATCAAATTCCGTTTCATCACATATATAACATTAGCGGTGGAGGAGGCCAACCAAATGGCTAGGAATTAGAAATAGGGTGTATAAATTCTGTGTAATGCAGGGTTGAGCAACTCTTGGAGTTGTGCAACTGTGTTGCTCCCAGCCACAGTGACCTTGGAGCCCCGCAATAAAGATTTTGGGCCACTATAGATCTGGAGGGATATTATTTCCCTTACATGACATGTCACAGAATCAGCTCACATATTACTTCCTGGAGGGGACCGGCTTTGGGGAGAAAATATTTTCTGGTTTGTGTTTTTCTAAAGAAAACCAACAGAGGAGGTCTGGAGGCCACAAAAACAACCTTGGGCCATACTTTCTCCACCCCAGTGTGTAGTTCCTTGGGGCCATACTTTCTCCACTCCAGTGTATAGTTATACATATTATGAGATCAATGTAGTGACTATTCCAATAAGCTGTAATTGGTAATGACTTAAGTGATAAACTCTCAAAGGCCACATTTTTTAAAGAACTATACCTGAGGGGTTTGAATACTTTTTTTTCATATTAATTCTAAGAAATACTACCCATGCAAAGGATTATGAGGACCATGCATGCCCTCTACCAGTTCCAGTGTAGTAGGAACCATACCAATTAATCCTCTGTTGTTCCACTTTTTCAGCTGCCTTTAAAATGTCCTAGTTTCTCTATTCTCATCCCCCATTTCCCTTTTGTGCTTGCTTACTCCACGTTATGTACACTGAGGGTTCAGCAGACCAGTCATTAGGCTGGCGTGGGGTCAGAGTTGGGGTGTGGCGTCCACATGACGCACACTCCCAATTCCGCCCCCAGGCTGGTGTGACACCGTGCACCGCTCCATATGGCACGCAGCATCATGACGTTCCTCTGACACTGCATCTACTGATGCAGTACCAAAGGAGCACAGAAAAGCCTGCGCTGGTGGCTATGACACCCTTTCCAGGGTGCAAAAAGGAGCTCCACGAAAGGAGAGATCGAGGCTACAACACGCGTTGCCGCAGCCCCAATCCGCACAGATAGAGGCGGCTGCAGGTGTCCCTTAGGGGCAGTCTGTACAGCCCCTGAGTCCCAAGTGCAAAAGTAGATTGCACTACTAACTTAGGGAGGGAAAAGAGAAGAAGGCTGATTCTTACCCTTCCCAAGTAGGCGCAGGGAAAAATAAAATGTTACAGTTTCTCCTAGCTTGTGTATTCTTTCTCATTCATACACTTTGCCATCTTCACCACACTCCAATGTTGCTTGCCCCCATACGTTCGGGTTTCACATATGGAATGTTGGCGGCTATGCTTGTGACCACAGCATCTTAACTTCGTTCTATCTCTCCAAGCTGATTGGTCGACATCTAAAAAATATCTCCTTTTGGGGGGGGAAAAGAGCATGCTTAATAAACTATTTGACAGGGTTTTCTCTTTCTTCTGGCACTCTAATTAATTTGATAAAGGAAGTGCTCCATTATATATTTTAGGATGGAATTTGAGAGAGATGGCCTAAAATGCTGATTTAAATCTAGAATAAAGCCAAAGGACTCATTTATTGATAAATATACTGAGTAACTACACAATAATATCCCTAATCTTCAATAATTAAATAAGTATGAAGTCCCTGCCTCTCAAAATTTATGCATAAATAAATAAATCAATAATTTGAGCATGAGGGAAGTTTAAAGAGAGATGGTGAGAGGTTATTACAGCTCAGTTCTGTAGTAAACCTTTCACATTCTCCAGCTTTGTGATGGCTGTGCATCAAAAGACATTCACAGCAATATCAGACTGGTTACAGAATACTTACTCTTTCTGAAGCATAACCCAAAGTAATTTATTTTCCCCCAAGCTGGTGGCTTGGGTGTTAAATCATGTTAAACCCAAATGTTTGCCATAATTACAAGTCAATCAATCTATGTCGTATCCATTTTTTGGTGCCATTTGTTAAAATAATGCCTCCTTTTTTGTATTTTCTGTATAATTTGACAGAAGCATGATTAAATTGAGTAAATGAGGAGGAAAGCTTCAAAGGAAGAATGTAAAATCATGAACTGAATACTCAGTGTGTTCAACCTGTTAAGAGACTAAGGGAAAACAACAACGAGATCCAGTTTTTCAGAAGCTCAGATTGGCCCGGATCCAGAAGTTAGCTTGCAGTGTTGGAACAGCTGCTTGCTTTGAGGAAGATCAAACAACAGAGCCATGGCTATGGCAGAGTGCCAATCTGCCCCGAGGTCCCTTCAGTGGCAAACCTCAGTCACCTTGCAATCTTCCTTCCTTCTTTTTTCTAATAGACCGGAGTAGGTCAAGTGATCTCTCTGGTCCTCTATAAGAACTTTCAGCCAGACTTGTTCAGTGACTTGAGCAATGAAGGGTTTTTTATTTATTTTTTGGTCTCGTTTGCATTTGCTGAAATGGAACTAGGTGGAGCTGTGAAAGAACCAACAAAAAACCACAGTTAATGCTGAGGTTTCTTTTTGTGTGAGGTTTCTTTTTGTTGTGTGATTAATTTGCCTTGGTCCAGTTGCTGCTAAGGTCAAGGCTTAACAGCTTTTTGTTCTGGGCTTCCTCCCTCACTCCTCCATCTCACCCTTTTACAACCTTCACTTTTACTGGATCAACTTTTCTTTCTTTTGGAAGCTGTAATGTCCTTGGACCAGAAGATATGTCTAACACACTTTATGCTGCCCTGTTGCCACATCATACCAACTGTCCTGATATATCTAAAACTAACCCTATTAATTCTCTTGTCCCACTTTTTCAACTATTTTTAAATCTCCCAGTTTCTTCTCCTCCTCCCACTTTCCCTTTTTGTGCTTCAGTTACTGAAACTAAATTCAAAGTGCATAAATAGTTCGTACGCAGTTAACTATCATGGAGGAGGGAGAAGGCAGACTCTTGCCCTTTCCTATAGACTCAGTGGAAAGCGAACTGCTGCATCCTAGTTGTGCGTACTTTGCCATTAATACCTTTTGCTTCTTCACCCCAAACCTGTTGTTGGCTTGCCACATGTGTTCTAGTTTTCATCTGTGAGATGCTGAGGGCATGGCACGAGACATTTGGGCTGCTGCAGCTAGGTTTCTGGTTAGGTTCTGCAGCTAGAACCAACATAATAACCTCTAAAAAATCATTAGACACAAAAGTGTAAAACTCTGCAACATGATGAATGATTGATTACTCAGCACTGTAATGACTTCTCATAATTGAGCTGAGTCATTTGCAAGGAACTGAGCTGATTGTTAGAAAGGAAGCTGATTGCTGGATATCTGCAGATGAAGCTAGGCCTAATGTGGCAGCCCTTTCATACTACACAATTTATAGCATTTTAATTGCCATGGCGGCATCCTTGGATCCAGCACGTCGTGTTTTTGGTGAACTAGTGAGCAACTCTGGCTGAGAATTTAAATACTCATGAAATCCCAAGTTTCCATACGATGGCACAAGTGTTTATCACACTATGCTCTTAAAGAGGTACTATTCCAGTGTGACTCCTCTAGCTGCCTCGTTGCATGCTGGGATTGGCAGTTTTAAGGAGGGGTATTTAGAATTCTCAGGCAGAGAAGTTCAGCTCCTTAAAACTGCCAATCCCAGCATGCAACAGGAGGCTGCTAGAGGAGTCACACTGGATAGTAGCTCTTTAGAGCATAGTGTGATAAACATCTATGATAGTTAAGTGGAATCATCTGCTTATAGTGTGAAAGGGACCAAGGCTGCAAAAAAATTAGATGAAAGCCCTACTCATTGAGACTGTTTGGGCCTCTCCACACATACAGGGAAGGCATGGAGAAGGGGGAGCACTGCTGCATCATGGACCCTATCTTTGTAGGCTGGGAACTCCTTACCAAAATGCAAGCAAAACACCAACAGAGAACCAGATGGAAGAAAAAACTCCAAATAGATTGAAGAGGTAATACTAGGCTAGTGAATATATTGTAAGAAACATAGGAGACACAAAACAATAGACATCCATAGGCAATACAACTAACAAAAGATCATAACTTATAAGGACATAATGAAATATTGATATTACAAACAGCAAATGAAAGAATGGCACAGTGATGTCATTAGAGTTGATGCCACCCAGTGCAATAACGATGGTAACTATAGTGTCACCTCCATTGACCTCTCTTACCCTTCTCATTGACCCCCGACAGCTTCACTGCAAACTTTCAGTTCAAGTGTGCTTGCACTGGTGCCAAGCAGCAAGTAGGGCAGCATCATGCTGCTCTTTTTTTCTTTTTCTGCTCACAAAAAGGGGAGCGCTTTGATGGTGGCTGAATGGGAAGGAGGAGTGGATGGCCTCTGGGTATGTAGAATCCATCCATCACCCTTCAGTTTGATTGCCTGGGGATGTTTTTATCTCAATTTGATATAGGGTGCAAATGCAGGGAGGCCTTAAACCCTGAAATTTCATTTTTATAGACAGTCATTTCAGAATCACCCTTTCTGATGGTGTCAATTGTTATGGTATCCCCCCCCCCCGTGCTCACACACAAACTAGTGATGCCACTGAAATGGCAGCTATAAATTTTTTCAACAGCGTGTCAGTCAGTCTACCCCAGAACAACCTATAGGCGTACAGTAAGACACTTGTAAAGACACATAAAACCAGAATAACAGTTATAAACAGATGTAGTTCAATACCAATGAATAGTCTTAGAACCAGTTGGAATTCCACAATGAAAGCTGAAGCCGTTTATAATGTCCAAGTCTGCTTAAGCATCCTCTGAATAGGACAAATGAGCAAATACTATGCAAGAACTGTGTATTGCTGAAGAGCTGGAAAACGACTACTCCCAAAATACGGCCATCCTGCCATTTGAACAATAGCAGGTGTTGAGTGATGTGGAAGGGGCAGTAATATCAAACCCCCCCCCAACTGTTCCCCTCTGCTGAAGGAAAGTCTTAATTCCACCCACCATCATTTCACAAGCCAGATGGCTTCTGTGCACCATATGAGGAGGGGGCATATTGTCTTTACCTTAGGTAGCAAAATGCTTAGGGCTGAACTAGTTGAGATCCTGCAAAGTGTTTTCTTCAGGACATTTTTTTCATTAGTCTACCGTCTTCCTGTTTGCTGGTGACAGAGGTGGAAAAAACCTTCTGGTTCCTTCACTACTCTCTTGTTTTGCAGCCAATTGTCAGAAAAGTAATTACAGTCGGCCTTTCTTTACAAGGATTTTTTATAACTGGATTCAAGCATCCACAGTTTGAAAATGTTAAAAAAAGTATACTTTCAAATATCACCATTTGATTTCCTTTTTTATAAGGGACATCATTTTGTATGTCATTTATTAATGGGACTTGAGCATACACAGATTTTGTTATACAACCGGGGGATCTTGGAACCAAACCCCATCTTATAACAAGGGTCCACTGTTGATGCAGCCATTTATAGTTTTACACCTTAGGTTAGTACTGGGAACTGTACAACTCTCCCAATGTGGTTTGACTGTAAATCCCAACGTCCTAGACCGATAACTCATGGTGGGATGCTGAGAGCTGCTTTTAACAGTGTTTGGAGAGCTGAACAATTCCCACCCTGCCTTAGGTGAACTGACTGCATTCGGGTTTTCCTCTCAAGATACTTGTTTAAAATGGCTGGCTTTTGCTCCAATACCAGACTTTTGAATTCAAGAGCTGGCTGCTCTATGTGTTATCCAGCAGTTTCTAGTGGCTTTCTTACTTTTTTCCCACTTCCCCTCTAGCTTTGATCATTCATTCCGGTCCATGAACAAAACAAACATAAACCATATAACTTGTATTCTACCCAGCTATAATCAACTATTAATAATATTTAATTTGATGTAGTTCCCACTCTGGAGCCTTTGCACACTCTACTTTGCCATGCTGAAAACAAGTAATTTATTTCTACTCATTGTGCCCTATCTCCTTACTAGTTTTTAATTCATGATTCTTCCAGCCCATTATTGGGTTTCCTCTGAGCAGGCTTAGTCAAGAGCTTTCTCTAAGTCTAAACAAATTATCTTCATTCATCTTCTGCACTCTAGTCTTATCCCTTTTTGAAATAATTGGGCCTAGATTTGGCTGAATTCACCAATTTATGGGCACCTTTTGCAGGAGGAAGGCTGCAGGGATCAGACCATTAGGCAGAGACCCAAGCCCCAGCAATACAATCTCCCCCCAACCCTCCATTGACTCTGCTCCTGCTTTCCTCCACCCTCAATAGCAACCAGATTTTTGATTGCAAATTTGGTGTTTCTTGCTTTTTGAACAGATCAGCCCATTCTGCGGGGAAGTTACAGTTACACTCCAATATTTTCTTTTCTCAGATAGACGCTAAACTGCCCTGATAGGGCCCAAAAGTCATAATAGGTGTAACTGCATCTGAATTTTGTGGAAAGCTTAAACATACAAAATACGAAGCTGCCTACTTTTTGTGTTGGGGGTGAGTAGGATGGAATAAATACCAGGGAAGAAAAACTGTACAAGAACATGGGGGGGGGGAGCTAGAAAGTGTCTTTCCCACGCCACTTCAACCTTAGTAAAAGCCAGCCTCTGTTATGTTTATCTCGCACAGGGAAGTATACCCTCCAATTGACCCAGTTTGGCAGGGATAGTCCCAGTTAATCGTCTGCCATTCCATTTTTTCAATTGCTTTTAAAATTTCCCATTTTCTCTCTCCTCTCCCACTTTCCTCCTTTGTCCTCAGCTTACTTCAATTGCTACAAATTGAGTTCAAGATTCAAAAGTAGTTTCCACTCAGTTAGCAAGGGGGGAAAGGAGAGGATGGAGCAGCAATTTTTCTTGTGTGTTCTTTATTAATAACTTTTGCCATCTTGACCACACTCTGAAGTTGCTTTGCCACATGTGTTCTGGTTTTAATCTATGAAATATTGTGGAGTATGATATAGCAACTATAGGAGAGAAGCAGGACTGAATAGTAAAGAAAGTGAACAACACTCTGCAATAGTCCCAGTCCAAATTTTCCACTTCACCCATGGTGGCTGTTAAAGCAGGGGGATTAACATGAGTAATCCAATTCACAGACCTTGCCAGCATCTATCTCATCATCTTGACCTTGCTAGTCTGGCCCTGCTAGCTTTAGTTAAAAGGTGAATTATAAATCTTCTCATTTTAAACTCTTACACAAAAGCAATTATTGTAGCATAGTCCAGGCTTGTAGGGGCAAAGCACAGGAATGTATGTGTTTTTTACTGGCAGAGACAGTGATGTCATCTGCCTTCCCTGAAACTTTAGCTGTAAACTTCACAATGGTTTGAGTAAAAGTGGATATTCCCCAGCCATAATACATTGTTGTGAGTTATCTCTGTTGTAATGGTGTACATATGTGCACACACATACTCAATAAATCATCACAGCTGCCTGTGTTTTGGAACTCTCCCTGTAGATGTGGCAATGGGGAATATTGTGATGAGTACCTGCACTCCAAAAGTCATTTCTGCACATTCACAATTATGAAAAATGAATAAATGAGTTGAAAGAATATTCATATTCAACAGGGTGGAAATCACATGCTGTGTTAGCCACACCGTCTAGGGAACTGCCCCCCCAACTTACAAAAAAATGATAGTTCCCCAAAAACATTTTAGTGTCTCTGTTTAGCAACAGCTGTTTGACAACTGACAAGGCATTGATCCATGTATCTTTTCACAAGAAGAGTACATGAATACAAGATATCTCATATGATGCAACATATTTTCATCCAACACTCCTGATTTTGTTCCTAATTAGCCTATCTTGTGTGGTGGAGTGACAGATGAGGGGGCTGATCATTAAAGTGACATTGGAACCAAGCCCGGAAGGTTGTGATGGACAGCCTAGTCCTAGGTTAATGAATGTTACTTAGCTCAAGCTGAGACTTCATGTGAGTTCTTTCGGTCTTTCTCAAGCCTCTTCTTTGTTTTTCATGCCTACACACTGTATTAGTGGCAGCAATGTGTGGGAGGTTTTTGCATCTGTGTTCACAATATCAAGCAATCCTCTTGGATTCTGGCAGGGATCATTTCCAATATTATTGCTTTCTTTCCCATGCAAAAATATTGGTGGACCCACACAGAGCTTTTCATGGTTTAGTCATTTGTCTCTATTGCCTTTCCTTCTCTAGATTGTATCTGGAGTTAAAACAAAGGTTATGGAATTTTGACACTCCAGTGCAAAGACAGGGGAGTTCAAAGGTGAAGCTCCCTTGAACCAGCTAAGATCCTGTAGTCTTGACCAGTATTGTTTAATCCAGTGGTAAGTAACATAAATTGGGGGGGGGGCAGGATGACCCTATAGCTTTACAGCTAGTGCAGCTTTTCCATTCAGCACTTGAGAAAGAATCCTGTTTCACACCTTCTCCCTTGCAGGGACTATGTAAATGCAACAGCCTCCTTCTACCAGTTTTAGCGGCTCCAGGAAATGCTGGTGTAGGTTTTTCCAAGCCAGGACTATCCCAGGGCCTGAGATTTTAGGGCCAGTATGTGAGACATTGCAATGATCCCTTGCAGTGTCACAGGATCAAGCCCTTGTTGATGCGACAAGCAACAACCCTTGGTAATGTCATTCAGCATATACATTAAGTATCACACATATTTGCACAGAGAATGCAATTCAAATAAATTTCACCAATTCTTACAAATTGGAGGGGGGGGTTAAAATCCCTTTTAAGGTGTTCTGTCACCTTGAGATTCTTCTTCCTTGCCCTAAGGACTAGAGAATGGAAAGAAAGGGAGTCTCCACTATCTCTAGGCAATGATGAGAGAGATGGGACTCTTTTTCCTGGCCAGTGAAACCTGTGGGTAGCAACTATGAGCACCAGGACTCTCTGGTCCTCTTAGTAGACCAAATTAGTCCCATGGGGAAGAGTTTCTTCTCCTTGATATATTCTCAACAGCATCCTGCTGCCTGGCCTTTTCTCCTGGGTATATGAGATATGGAACCTGGGACTTTCTAGATCAGGGTGGGCAAAGTGTGCCCTCTAAATGTTTCTGGAGTGTCACTCCCAGTATGTCTCACTATACTGGCTAGAGGTGGCAAGAGTTGGACTCCAACAACATTTGTTCACCCTTGTTCTATCAGTTTAGCCTATGTACTGTCACTGAGCTACAGTCTTCTCCCTGTCTGACAGAAGTAGATCTGACTGCCACCTCATTCATATTGCATAATTTTTTTATTGCACACAATGGAATGATAGAACATTTAATGGATGCTTTGTATGGACCTTTTGACACTCCTTTTATGGAGTAGTTTAAGAGAAGTAAGTGTTATTCAGTGGCCTATTACTCTATTTAATTGCAGAATGAAAGCCTTCTGTAAATGCAGCGATATGTAAAAGCCCTTCTGCTTTTTCACATTATTTTAAAGCACCTGTCCAAGCAGCTTGTTACCAAGTTTAGTTTTATATAAATTTTGGATGCCAAGCGATCAAAAATCATGACCCCTGACTGACCCCATCGCAAGCCGCCATTACCCTAAAAGCGAGCTGACCACATAGCCAGCTAAGCATTGCTGAACTTGGTCATATAAAAAGGTAAATTTAAGCCTTAAAGAAACCAGTTCTGGGAGTTGCCCTACAAGTTTCGCAGGCAGCCCAAAGAGAAAAGGACAAAAAAGTAGCCTCTCTACTAATGAGCGAGTGATTGTATTAACAGCTCTGCCATTCAGATATTTGCCTTCCCCTGAAAGGTGTCAGACCTCCTCTTTGTGTAACCATTGTGTAAGTTGCAGCTTAGACAAAAGATAGCCATCAAGATCTTTGTTCGCCAGATAGCCATAGCCTGAGGATATGTTTCACAGTATAAATAGGACCAAGATTTCTGCCCTCATGGGGCTTGTCGAGCTGAAGTTCCAAACCTCAAAAACCTTGCTTGTAGAGCTGCTTCTCCAGGCTTGAGTTCCCTGAGCCATGGGCTCTGCTGAAATCACTTGAGCTAAGCCAATGCTCACTGTCTCCCTCGGGCCTCTAAGTTAGCTTTGCCCGCTGGAACTCAGCTCCCAGCCACTGCGGTCACCGTTTGCTTTCCCCGTTCCCACAGCCGTGTTTCACTATCCACCATCCCTCACATCTGTCATTTGGAGAAGACTCCTAAGGTAATTATTCCAATGGTACCTCTCTCCTTTACTCCCAAATTCTCCCCCTTCCTTGCATTAGCATTGAATGTGTGTGTGCGTGTGTGATCCCTTTGTTGTGTGGCTTTAATAAATGTTTATATTTTAATTGCAACTCATTGGCATTGGAGTCTCTGTTTCTTGGGGTTGGACTAGATGACCTCTGGTATACACATAGGGACCCAATCCGCTGCGTGCATTGTTAGGACACGCCTCTCATAAATTTGAGCTAATTAAATTCCCCTAATTCGTTCCTTCCTAACAAGCTGCTTTCATATACTAAATTAGCTCAGGTCAGCTCTGTGGTTGGTACAAGAGTTATTAAATTGTACTAATCTAGAGATGTCTCTATTTATTGCAGTTCACATCAGAAAAGGCATTTGGACAGCTGCAGTGCACACAAAAAAGGCAATGGTTAACACTGCAAATGAAGAGTAACTGAACATTGAGGCAAAGACAACGTATGGGCTTGTAGTTATTCTCATTATTAAACTTTATTTATCCATGCTTGTTGGGGACACAGCTCAATATTTTATAAAGTATTCAAAGATCTGTGCCTTAACAGTAATTGGAGAGAACTTTGGCTAAGGACACTTGTTAGATTTCTGTAAGTCTTCAAAATATCATATGGTTTAATGTCAACATCACAAGGGAATGTTTATCAACTCATGAGTCATATGCTCCAGTATTATGCATGATTATTATGCATGAATGAAAGTTAATGTGACACTAGTAGCCACATGTTTGGGAGGATGACACCTGGAATAGAGAAGAGATGTGAGTAGGGCAAGGCCTATACATTTTGATTCCTGAGGAAGAGTAGAAAATTGTGTCTTCTGTTCATGAAGGTTAGGGTGCACATTCCTCACAGCCATCCACATGATTTAGGTATAGAAGGCAGAACATCCTATAAGCCTCTCTCCCCATATATAGCATTAAAAATGCAACTTCAATAAATTAAATAACTAACATTTGCTATCTTTTCATGACATCCCAAATCTATTGTGTAAGGCCTTACCCTGCCTAATGGTAGAGACAATCCTGGATGTGGATAGTGTGTGCTTAAGCTTTCTAGAGCTCGCAATGTTTTTGCTGAAAGATTTCACCCTGACGTGTCTTCGATGTCTGGCTAAGAATGTAAACAGGTATATATGCAGATGGGATGACAGGGTAATATTCAGGGAGAAAGTGATAGAAGGAAGAATGGTTAAGTATCCTTTCTACCATATCATACTACAAATTGCCCTTCCTCTAAAGCTGTTCTGCCTAACGATACATGGCTATTAAAATTGTGTTACAGATATCAGCAACAACTACAAAAATGTGTAGTTTTGACTTAATGTGCCTTCCTTTTATTTATTTGGTTTACATGAAATGCCTTTCTTCTGTGGAGCTCAAGAGCAGAATGCCAGGACTGCTTGACAGTGTCTCCTACAGTTATTTGTATGCCTTTAGAATCTCTTAAAGAAGAAATTTACATATATAACCAGCACTTTAAATTGGGCTTATTATACAGTTATGTCTGGTTGATATGATCAAGTCATGACTATTAAATAACTTGAGCATTTATAAAAGACAAACTGTGCTGTGATCATTGAGATGTATTAGCTTTTATTTCGGAAAAGGATTTGCTTTGTGAACTTGCAATTTAGCATTGTTGTTAATGTAATTCATTAGTGCCTATCAAAGAATAATTGGAACAGCTTGCTCAAACTAAAAGCTGAAGGCTACTATCAAAGATTCAGTTGCACTCTTTTAATGGATTCTTATAAGATTCTTAACATTCTCATTGGTTCTAGGTTGCAGCCCTCAGTGTTGTGATCCTAAGCTGCAATAGGCATTCTTGGGCCTGGCAGTCTTCTGTCAGACCCTATGCTGTTTTGACCATCCTATCCAACCTGCATAATGCTCAGTTTCATTCTTGCCAGTAAGAGGCAGAATTGTAGTTGTTTCTCCCACTCCCATGTCTTCAGCCTTTGGTCAACAAGAGCCCTGGGTTCTGTGTACTTTGATTGAGATGACAGGACATGGCCTGTTTCTCCTAGGCACCAAAGTGCCCTTGGGTGGCCTTGCTTTTGGTTCATGTAGTTACTCTGGATGACAGCAGGGACCGAAAATTAAGTTTAGCTTTATTCTAGAAAGCATGTTCTCCAGAGTTTCTTATCTTTCACTACTGGTCTATTAGTATCTTCAGCTGGCTTTCTCTGCAGACACATGGCCCATCCTCCTAAAAAAGATTGAAATCTTGAATCATCAACATTTCAAGACTAATACTTAAAAGAAACAAAACAATACTAGGTACCTTATTCCATGGGGACATATAAGAGTAAGTGGAAATCTTGCTTTCATAGGATGATTTGATTGCTGGCTGAAAGGGATTCTGTCATAGCAAAGAACTGGTGTAATGTTGGAGCATTGACTGATGACTCTGGAGACCAGGGTTCAAATCCCCATGTGAGCAAAAATGCCCACTGGGTGACCTTGGTCAAGTTACACACTCTCAGCCTCAGAGGATGGTAATGGCAAACCTCCTCTGAAGAAACGTGCCAAGAAAATGCTATGATAGGATCACCTTAGGGTCACCATAAAGCAGAAATGAATTGGAGGCATACAGCAGCAGCAGCAGCAATAACAACAAACAATTCTATTTGTGGGACAGTAGCATGAAGTATGAAATGAATTCACATGCTATGAGACCCAAAGCATGTGAGAAACTGGCCTCTTGGACAAGTTTATTTATTATTTTCCAGAAGGAAAATGGGAAAACCTTGAACAAAACATTGGTTTCAATGATGTTTCCGTCTGGGGTTTTGTTACTCCCAGGAAATTGGTTCATGCCCGACTTGTTCTTTAGTGAATCAATGTTTGCACTTGGTCAGGTGTGACACTGGCATGGTTCTCCAAAATCAACATGCAACACTAATGCAAGCAATCAAGCAAGCATGAATGATAGTTTGTGAGATCAAGTTGTGCATTTCTGTTCTAATTAAATTATTTTATTTAGCCAATGTGTGTTACTACAGTATGTGATATCTGATAGTTCTGCATGGTTCAAGTGCCATAATAATAAGTTACTATTTTTGAGGTGTCACTTTAGCTTAAATTCATTGTTTGGGTCAGAGTCCAGTTGCCACAGTGAAATTCTAGCTCCTTGCCCTTGAGTAAAGCTATAAAAAGACCTTTGTGCAAATGCCTTGAAATTAGCAATAATTAAACAAGCTGACTTCATTGCTCATGCATCACTGTTCTTACTCAGCCAGCCCACTCATCATCAGGACTCTGGAGCAAAGACTGTTCTCATGCTCTGCACATGTGACCTTCACTTCTTGAATGTAGACCATGCCTCTCGGGCACTTGATACATCCTTGGGATTGTAGATATTATTTATCCTGTATGCATTTCAATCAGATTTGAGAAATGCTGAATAAAAGTAGTTTCTACACAGAAATGGAGGGCTTTTACTTCCCAGAGAAATCCTTAGGTTCTGCTAGATTCCAAAGCCTGCTGTATCCATGACTTTACATCACTGTGTTATTAATTTATATTTTGATGCACAGAGGCCGGAAACTGTGAAACTGACACAGGAATAAACAGAAAGACTATCTAAGCTACATAGGCATAGGAACCATGAGATGGTACCAAAGATTGACTTTTTATGTATTTGTTTATTTATTTTACCCTGCCTTTTCTTCCCCAGTAAACTCAAGGCAGGTAACAAAACACAGCCATAAAATAATTTAAGAGCTTGGGGAAATCAGCTGTTGTGGACTACTACTTTTTTTTCTTTTTTGGACAGCTCAAAGAATTCCTATGGTAGTAGCCATGATGGATGGGACACTCTGGGAGTTAAAGTCCAAAAAATAACTTTTCCATCCCCTGCAGAAAATCAAATGATAAGCTACATATAACATAGTAATAAAAGGAAGAGCACTGAAATGATAAATCAGTAGGCACTCAGGCAGGCACTTTTTTGCTGTGTTTTGACCAAATGCCAGAACTGTGTTGTGCTGAATATCACACTACACTGTTATAGCGCTATAAATGCTATGGCTGCCTCTGTGGAATCCTGGGATTTGCAGTTTAGGGAGGCACATTTAAAATTCTTAGGCCTTACTAAACTACAAACCCTAGAATTCCATAGGAGCCATAGGCAGTTAAAGTGGAATAATAGTGTTGTGTATTATAGTATAGTGTAACAGAACTCATCAGGGAGAGCAGAGATCTGAATTTATGGGATTCTTGTCCAAGACAAGTAAAAAGAAGTTGTATCTGGGGATTAGGTTGGAACCATAAGTATAATTCACTGAAAGCTAGTTACATTAAATTTAGTAGAGCTTGGTATTTTTCTTCATCTTTAGACTAGCCCTGGAAATTAGAACAAAGGTCTAAAACACACTACAGAAATAATCCAGTTTGAGATTCCTTTAACTGCCGTGGCTCAGTGCTAGGGAATCTTGGGAATTGTAGTTTATTGTGGCACCAGAGGTCTCTGTCAAAGGCAGCTAAATGTCTCACAAAACTATAGTTCCCAGAGTTACGTATCTAGCATCAAACCAGGACAGTTAAAGTGGTCTCAAACTAGATTATTTCTGCAATGGTGTTTTGGACCAAAGTTTCCAAATAAAATTCCAGAAGAGATGCCTTTTTAAGTCTGGATAACACAACTTCCGGTCACACATAAGTTTCACTAGAGCCATGTGGTGCAGAAAGAGAGCTGGGTTGTTAAAACACAGATAGGTACTTAGAGGGCAAGTTTCAAATTCTTCTTCTCTAAATTAAGATAGAGTGCAATTCTTTAGTACAGGTTTTCCTTCTGACTCATTAGGCAGCTGCAAGATCCTTAATTGTTACAGTATGTAAGGAACCCTTATAATCCAATAAAGGCCAGCAGTGCCCTAGAGCATCTGGAGCTTGAAGTCTGTGATGAACCCCTAGACTACCCTTGATATTAACTCCAATCTATTTTTCCAGTTTAGTCCTTTTTTCACAATAACTAGCTGATCTCAACTGCCTAGTCCTTTTGTCATGGGAGGGTCAAGTAAGAGGGTGCTGGAGCCACCTTTCTGAGTAATTACTGATTTGGCTACAGGGACAAGCTAAAGAAATGGAGACTGGGTTCAAATAAAAGTCCTACAGGTCCCAAATTTTCATAAATGTGGGTATATATTTCCAGTGCTTGCTCTCCTTTAGGTTTTAGAAAGATGATTCCCAATCCCAAGGCTCTCTTTGGGGCTCCTCCAGACAGAGCAAATGTTGCTGGAGGTAGCAACATTTGTAGTTCTCAGGTTTTAAAATCCAGGTGATGTTTTTGTTGTTCCACTCTGTTTACTGGCAACTTTTTATTTCCACTCAAAGGGTTTTTAAAAGAGAGAGAGAGAACAGAACAGAACCCACAGGAACTAATGGATGTGAAGACAACAACTATCAACAATACCCAGCAAAAAATAAGGAGCTATGTTGTGATAGCTCTTTACTCCATTCATTAAGAAAGAAAGGTTCTGAGCTATTTCAGCAGCAGGACTTGTAGTTCTTGGATCGGGAATTGGAGAGCTCTAACATTTTTGGAAGTATTATCTGAACCTGTTACTATCAGCTACAAGAATAGTATATATTGTGATGCTATCCATATCCAGTTTTTCATCACAGCAACATGAGGGAACATCAGTACGTCATCTTTCAGTTAACTATGGATAAGGCCAAAGGACTTGATAATAAAAATCAATAAAAATCTATTGACAAAACTAGTTTTGAATTTGGAAACATTTTCATTTTGCTGTTGTTTTGTTATTGCTGTTTCGTCTGCTCTTGATTTCAATAAATGCTATTGTTTGTTCACACTTCAGGCATATGTCTGGAGGAAGGGAGAACAACTACCCAGACAGATACATTGAGATCTCAGGGTTTTTTTTTTGGGGGGGGGGGGTTGTGGGGAGTGGGGTGGAAGGAAGGAAGGTTCAAGGTAGAACCAAATATATTCACTTCCTGACAGTAAGGGCTGTTCGACAGTGGAATGCACTTCCTCGGAAGGTGATAGAGTCTCCTTCCTTGGAGGTCTTTAAACAGAGGCTGTATGACCATCTGTCAGGGATGCTTTGATCTGGATTTCCTGCATGGCAGGGGGTTGGACTGAATGGCCCTAGTGGTCTCTTCCAACTCTACGATTCTATGATTCTATGATCAAAGAAGGAACATTACTCCTTGGTGAACGTCCACCAACCTTGAACCCTCCATATGTGTGGACTACATCTTCCCGAAACTTCAAGTAACATGCTGACTGGGGTAATGGGAAATGTAGTTTCCCATCACATGCATAGGACTCCAGGTTGAGTGCATCAGCCATAGATGCTGAACTAGCTCTAGGTTCTAAGGGGGGGAAAAATGTAAAAATTGCCATATTGGACTACAGCTCCCAGAAACTCCAAGCCAGCATTCAAGTTGTAGTTCAAAAAAGTAATTTTTCCAAAATCTGATTCTAACTTGAGAACTGTAGTTATACATCTACGAAAGCATGTGAGAAATACAGAATATCATTTGCAAAACATTCTTTTCCATTTCAGTGCAGTCTGCATTGCAGAATGGCCCAACGGATTGTGAATCCTGGGTCAGATCAGAGCGATCAAATTGTAACCAGGTTTTGTGGTGTGAAATGCAGGAAGCTCTCTCTCTCTTGCTTTCTGATAAGGTCACCTCTTCATGGAGGGAAAATGGTCAAGACATTTCAGTGAGAGGCTTTGCTATACATTATGGAATGCCAAGGAAACCTGTCATGTAAGAGCCACTTGTGACTTATAGATGCCCTTGTACCTGGCTGTAGTTTGCAGGAAAGATAGAGAGAAGATTGAAAACAAGGCAATTCTTTGCTTTTGCATGCTATTCCAGTTTATAGGACTCTGATTTCTACTGACATGAGCAATTCTGACAGTCAGTGGCACACACACTCTGGACTGCAATGACATGGTGACCACAACATCCTGTCTAAGGTGACTTTAAGGCTTTTGTAGGCCAAAAGCAGCCCTTTTGGCTATTCCCAGAGAAACTGACTTCAAGACTGCAGACTGAGTAACATGACAGAACTTTGCCATTTTTTACCAACTCTGGCCTTACATAATTTGAAACATTTCTTTCTTTCTTTCTTTCTTTCTTTCTTTCTTTCTTTCTTTCTTTCTAGTCTCTCAAAGACACCCTCCAAATTTGATGTCATCCACTTTGATTAGTCTTATTGAAAAGATCCATGGCAATCTTTTCATAAATAGAATTCCATCTTAAATGGTTTTTTAATGGATAAAAGCTAGAAATTCTGATTCAGAGCTTAATTCAGGCCATGTCATTTCATTTCAAATTACAACAAATCAAAGAGAAATGAAATAACATCAAGCTGAGTATATAGACTAGAGCTTCTAGGTTTAATAGCTGGAGCTGGATGACAGTGAAAGCAGGCTCTATCAGTCAGGCATTTTTTAAAAAAAATGTATTATGTGGAAATGAAAATTAAGAGCACAAGCCTTTATTATTTTTAAGCATAAATTTGAAATGAAGATTAAGAGGACAAACTCCAGTTAGTTATTACTTTTGTTGCTAATGAAGCAAAATGTGCACCTTGTGATGATTTGAGAAGACTTTTTAAAAATGCCATGAATGATGTACAAGGAACACCAATATTGTTACTTAGATTTCAGTTCCATCATTCCACTAAAATAGTGCTCAAGATAGCTAATATTCTTGGAAAACAGATCTTTACACATAAAAACAGTTTATACAATGACAATTTTATATTAATCAAGAAATCAAAAGCAACAATGATCAGTGCATCTTAAAAGGATGTTTAAAGATAAAATGTCGGTATGGGAACTACGTAATTGTATTTCAGTGAGAAGATAAATTGTAAAATTGAAGACATGCAATGATTAATAGAAAGTCAGCCTGATGTAGTGGCTTGAGCACTGGATTATTATTCTGGAGACCACAGTTCAAATCCCTGCTCAGCTGTGGAAACCCAGTGAGTGATCTTGAGCAAATCTCACTCTCTCGGCCTCAGAGGAAGAGAAATGCAGACCTGCTCTGAACAAATCTTGCCCCAAAAAACCTGTGATAGATTCACCCTAGCATCCCTGTAAGTCAGAAATCACTTGAAGGCACACAGCAATAGTTAATGCATGTTGTTTCAGTATAAAACTGAAGACTCCTCAAGGAAGCTTTATAAAGGGGTCTCCAGCTAAAATAGGAGGAGGAGAGACAGGCACAATAGAGAAATAAAGAACAATGTGGTTTATTTTGAAAACAACATAGTTTCTGATACTGATAGATCATTATTTGTCTTTATCTTTATAGTTTGTTGTTACGTATTTTTAAAAAGGACGAGGTTTAGTCTTCATAGAAACCTGAGAATATAAGAAAAGTCACACTGGATTAGACCAAAGACGCATATAATTCAACATCAATAGGCAGTTTGCAGACCAAGAAAGAACATTGCACCAGTGTACAGTTGGCTGCTCTAAAATAAGGTAAGTTCTATGTTTGTGTGTAATTGGAACAGGAATCAATACCACACTGTCAATATCATACTGCCCAATCTTTGATGTAACCACACTTGGGAAACTGTGTGAAGTTTCAGTCACTGCATCTGAAAAAATACTGTACAACTACAAAAGAGGTTGAAGCGAGTTCCCCACATGATCAAGGTACTACAGCAATTTCCCTAGCAGTAAAGATATTCGATATGGTCAATCTTTAGAAAAATAGATGTGCATGAGAAAAGACATGATAGCTGTGAATAAAATTATGCTTTATGTAAAAAAAATGGATGTCTCAAATGGGTGGCTCCAACGTCAGCAAGGCAGTGAATCTCCTCTGAATTTAGAGCTAAACGTCATAGTAACTATCCAAGATACTGAATCCAGTTCTAAAACAGGGTCACTTTAGACAGCTCCTTGAAACTCATAGCGGATTCACTATCCCAGTAACATCAGTGCCACCAACTTCCACTGTTCATAATAGAACCTGGGATCATCCACTGAAGGGGGGGGACAAGTATTACTCTACACAGTCCATAATCACACTCTGAAATTTTCTACCATGAATCACAATGGTGGCTTAGAGCAATGTTCTCAAACTGTGGGGTGGGACCCCCCAGGGGGTCATAAGAGTTGGAGGCCCTGATTCTTCCTCCTCTCAAACCTTTTCTGTCCTGGAGGGGAAGCGACAGGCAAAGAAAGTGCTTGCAGCATGGAGAAAGTAGAGGAGGAGAAAGAGGAGAACTATTTTATTATAAGATGTTAAAATATGCATTTACAGTCTGCCTTTCACATTTGTGACTTGAACTTTTGCAGACTTGCTTATTCACAGATTTGAGTGACATGTTATCTTTAGGAATCTCTAGGTCCTCCAGCATAACTCTGCTGGGTGTTGATCATAGAGTTGTAATGGAAGACCAAGAGATTCCTATAGAAAATTTTTCTCTAGGCATTTGTAGGTCCTCCAGTGTGATCAACATCCACTGGATGTTGAGCACGGAGTTGCACTGAAGGACCTAGAGATTCCTTGATAGATGTTCTCTCATGAAAAAAAAAAATTGTTTTTTTGTTGTTGTTAATTTGCATTTTTTCCACTTTCATGGGGGACCTGAGTCCCTACCCCCATCAAGTGTGGAGGGCCCACTTGTACATGAATGTGTGAATGAAAATACACACACTAAACAAATATAATAGTTTTATTCTTATACTATATCAAGTGGGGTGGGGAAGACATCCAGATGTAGATGTACAGGGGGTAAAAAGATTGAAAATCACTGGTTTAGATGGTTTTAAGTGGAGATTAGATAAATTCATGGAGGACAAGTCTATGAGTGATTGCCAGTCATAATGGCTATATACTACCTCTGATATGACATGCAGATATACGAGACACATGAAAACAAAGCCACCTACATTCACTGCTATTGTCTGTTGAAAAGGTCTCATTTACCATGTTATCTAACATTTGGGCTCAATTTTTTCATGAAATTACTTTGCTGCATATGTTTGTTGCTTACATCTGCTACAAGCTTTGAGCAAGCCACCTACATTCACAGCTCTTTACTCCTGAGAAGGAGTAAAGTTTATGCATATTTAGCATTATCTGTCACCTGGACTCATGTTTTTTCATGATATTACTTTTTCATGAGATTACTTGGTTGCAATTGTTTCTTATGATTGTTTTAAGATTCACAGATTCTGTTACTTTAATGCAATGACTGTGTTTTCCAAAAAAAAGTGTTTGTAATTGCTATCGTTCCAGAAAATGTATATTTAATATGTATTACCTCATATTGACATTGTTAATTATTTATTTACTCACAGTATATAAATACATCTTTTCATATTTAGACTTAATTCCAGGACAGTTTTGGCAATGAGATACCTATGTTCACTTCTGCTGTTAGACTCGTGTCCTGATGTTATGCTTCCCATAGGCAGTTGGTTGGCCACTGGTGCATAGAATGCAAGACTAGATAGGTTTTTGCTCTGGTCCATTGTGGCTTTTCTTAGATTCTTACTTAGAGATTCCAATGGCATCACTAGAGTTGATGTTACCTTCTATTAACCTCCTCCCATACCACACCCTTACATAACCCTTAGTAATGTTTTTAATACTAATATTATTCATAAATCATAATTCTCACTGAATGTAATGGCAATAGTTGTGACATTAACAACTAGCAAAATTAAAATTGTACCTTCAAACTAGAACATCATAAGCACATTCTAAATGTATTTACATTTACTAAGGCGCGTTACAGACCGCCCAGAAGGGGCAGTCTCGCGCCGCTGCTGGTTGCTGCGTCCGGGAACTGCAGCATCCAAACTGCGTGGTTCCCGGATGAGACGCCGTGAGGTACTAATCGTGCACTTGCGGCATCACATCCGGTGCGCGATGTGCGGATGCTATGCATCCAGCACGTAAAGATGGCGGCACGCCGTGTGTATAGGGCGCCGCCATCTTTACGCCCTCGTCACGTGCTAGGGGTGAGGCCGCTGTGGACGCTAGGTCCTAGGCCAACCCCTAGCACGTGATGAGGGTGCCGGAAGAGCCCATCTGCAACGGGCCTGAGACTCACTCCACTCACGCCTTCTTTTCTGCTGAGCTCCAGAGTTCAAAAAGATGTAGGAAAAAGCCACATATTAAGGAAATATTAAGACTGTATCTGCACTCCCTGAGAGTTTTTAAATAGAAAGGCACAGACTGTTTCTACCAAAAGGCAGACATTTGGGGAGCAGAGGTGTCAACCTCCCTTAGAGTGTGACCCAAATGTGGGTCTCAGACTCACTCCACTCACCCCTAATAACACCCCTGGGAGATGCTAAGGATTAAACTGGGCATCTTGCATGCAAACCATGCATTCCACTGATGGGCCTATAGGCTTTCTGAATAGAAATACACTGGAATGGCCTACAATTTATATATTTTTAGGAGCATGGATTTTTGTAGAGTTCTTGCTTTCAGAAGATGAAATGAATAAGGCAATAGCAGGCACATAGGTCATCTTTAAATCTTAAAATGACTCACCTCAGCGCAGCCTCTAAATGTGTGGTCCTCCAGATATTATTTGACTGCAATTCTGATCTGTCCTAATTAGCCATGATAGCCAGTGATAAGGGATCATGGGAACTGCAGTATAACAACATCTGGAGGCTATATATTCTCCATAGCTGAAAGATTTGTTTAAGACAGCTGTTTTAAAATTTGTTTGTTCCAGTAGGTTTTGTAATGAGATGAAAACCATTTCTTTCCACATAATTAGAGCTTTGTATTTGTAATATACTAGCTGTTTTTCAATCCAATCAGTATCTGATTCAGTGGTCTGCAGTTTATAAAGGTTCGTCTTTTTAAAATAAAACAAATTGATCTTTAGGTAGCTAAAGGTAGTATGCCATTCCTTTGTTTCCTTCATGTCTTACTGAGCTAATACATTTTGCATCAGACGAAATGTGGCATCATCCATGAATATTTATGCCATGGTTGTTCTTTTTAAGGTGCCAGAAAACTCTTTGCTATATTTACACACACCACATACATTCCAGTAGCATCATCACATTTTTTGTAGAGATCTGGGACCCTTTCACAATACACAGTTACTGCACTATGATGCCTCTTTAACTGCAGGGAAAACATCCCATGGAATCCTAGGATTTACAGTCAAAGGATGGACAGCTGAGAGATTGTGACTTGCCCAAGACTAGTAAGTTTCATAGCTAAACAAGGAATTAAACCCTGGCCTCCATAGTCACAGTCCAACACTCAAACCAGTATTATTATTGTTGCTATTATTATTACACAGGGTCAACAACAACAAGACTGCAATTAAACCCTAGGAAGTGAATTTATATTTCTTTGAGTGTTTTTAGCTTTTCTTTTGTCATGTCCCACATTTCCCCAGAACATCCTACATTTTGTGGTGCCATATCCCCCTTTGCAGTGAGGACAGGGTGAGCAGAAGTCCTCCTTTTCCAGGACATGCCCTAAAATTCCACCTTCTGTCTAGAAGGAGTTTTAAAACATCTTCCATTTTGAGCAGGACTAAGAAGCATGAGTTTACATTTCTAGAGTGTTTGTTGGTCAGGTCCTCCATTTTTATCTGGAAAGCAGTATCTTGTCTTCCTCTGTAATTAGGATGTCTGGTCACCCTGTGCCTTGTCCTCCTTTGTGGTTAGGACAGAGTGACCTGAAAGTCTTCCTTTTCCAGGACATGCCCTACATTTCTGTCCAGATGGAGTTTCAAAACATCCTCCATTTTGAGCAGGACTAAAAAGCATGAATTTACATTTCTATGAGTGTTTCTGAGCTTTCCTCTGGTCATGCCCTCAATTTTTTATGGAAATCCCTACATTTGGCAGTGCCCTGTCCTCCTTACTGGTTAGGACAGGGTGACCAGACTTGGTCCCTCCTTTTTCCAAAACATGCCCTACATTTCAATCTTCTGTCCAGGAGGAATTGCAAAACATTCTCCATTTTGAGCAAGACTAAGAAAATTTACATTTCTCAGGAGTGTTTGCCTTGTTCTCCTTTGCATTTATGATGTCTGGTCACTTTCTGCCTTGTCTTCCTTTGTACATAGGATTCTTGGTCAGCCTGTGCCTTGTCCTCCTTTGTCCTTGAGGCTCCCAGCCACTTGTCATCCTTTGTGCTTAGGACTCCTGGTCACTCTGTGCCTTGTCCTTCTTTGCAGGTAGGTCTCCTGGTCACTCTGTGCCTTGTCCTCCTTTGCAGTTAGGATTCCTAGTCACCCTGTGCCTTGTCTTTCTTTGTCCTTAGGATTCCTGGTCACTCTGTGTCTTGTCTTCTTAGGGAGAGAGGCCCTGCTGCTCTCAACCGCCCAAAGCGAGTTGTAAATGGGGCCAAAGCGTTGATGGGATTACTGGAAAGATCCACTGCCAATCCCTGCCCTTGGCTCAGAGAAAGAGAATTGGCTTGTCTCCTTCGCCTTGCCCAGCCTGGGTGGGACTGGAGCCGGCTCACTTTGTTGCTGCTGCTGCCCTGACAGATCCTGCACAGGATGGAGAGCCAAGCAGTGGTCTCTTCGAAGGCAAGTGTCCATAACTTCCAACTTTTGCTTTTGCAATGTGAGCAATGCCTTGTTGTCCTTGCTGCTGTTGTTGCTGTGTGCCTTCCTAGTCCTTTCTGATGGGGTTTTATTGGCAAGATTTGCTCAGAGGAGGATGGCCAGCAGGGACTTCTCCCCTGAGGCTGAGAGAGTGTGACTTGCCCCAGGTCACCCAGAGGGGTTTCAAGGCCAACCCAGCAATCGAACCCTGGTCTCCAGAGTCATAGTCCAATGTTCAAACCACTAAACTATCTTGGCTCTTCTTCCTGAAATATAATACAAGAAATATTGAAATACAAGAAATTTTGTAACACCTTTTCCTCCCTTGCCTTTTCCTTCCCTCTCCCCAAATGTCGTTTTGTGCTTCCAGGGCTGCATCTGCACTGGAGAAATAATCCGGTTTGATAACGCTTTAACTGCTCTGGCTCAAGGTTGTGTAATTCTGAGCATGGTCAGAAAAGAAATAACTTCTCCCTCTCCAAACTCATCAGCTCTGGGGGTCACAGCAAATGACCCCTGGCTAGAATTCCTTAGCCTTCAGCCAGGGCAGTTAAAGTGGGGTCAAACTGGATTATTTCCACAGTGCAGATATAGCCCCAAGTAGTTTGTGGTGACTTGAAAGGCAGGGTGGCTATAATGTCCTCCATTTCGGCCTTCTGTCCAGGAGAGATTCTGAAATGTCCTCCATTTCGAGCATGACTAAAGAAGCATGGATGTATATCTTTATATGAGAGTTTTGAGTCATGTTTTTATTTACATATATCTTTATATGAGGATTTTCAGTCATGTGTTTATATAGATACATAATTATATGAGGGTTTAGAGTCATGTGTTTATATATATATTTATACGAGGGTTTAGAGTCATTTTATTGGGTCATGTCCCTGCCTTTTCCTGGAATTTTTCTCCATTATGTGGTGCCATGTCCTCCGTAGTGGTTAGGGCAGCTGGTCACTCTGCTTGAAGGCACACAACAACAAAAGACCAACCAATTATAGGGCCCTTTTCTTCAGAGAAAGGTTTGCCATTGTCCTCCTCTTCTGAGTCTGAGAGAGTGTCCTTCTATTTCTCTCTTTCTCTCTCTTGGCAGGTGCCAAAGATAAGTCTCAGGCTATTTGTAGTGAATAATCGGCTCTGCTTTTAGACATGCTGGTGGCAAGAGAGTTTATTTTTAGGTTACAGAAGTGAAGTGAGGATTTTATTCTTTATTTTTGGTGCTGATTTTGTTTTATTGTCAGTTTTAGGGATTGAGTTTTGTTTTGTTTTAATTAATTAATTGTTTTGCAAGTGTTTTCTCATTCAAGCCCTTCTTTAAAGTGAACCTGCCTTTGAGTGATGCTCCTGGCTGGTGAGAAAACACCACCTTTGAAGCTAGGTTGAAGTTGTGGGGATTTATTTATTCTCATCTTCTAAGGGTGAGAAGTTTGGTCTCCATTCAGAAATATAAAACCACCTGAAGAGAGTTTATAGAATAGGTTTGGGAGGCTGGAAGCCATAAATCTATAAACTCAGGAAGAGGTGCAGCAAAGCTGGTTTGGGATTAGCTTGTGGCCCCGAAAGCCTGATTTTTTTTGAAGGCTGCGTCCGCACTGCAGGAATAATCCAGGTTGACACTACTTCGGTCCAAAACACACAGCAGAAATAATCCAGTTTTAGACCCACTCGAGGATAAAAAATCCACTGGGTGACCTTGGGCAAGTCACACTCTCTCAGCCCCAGAGGAAACTTGCCGAGAAAATCCCATCATAGGGTCATCATAAGGCAAAAATAACTCAAGTCCAAAACACACTGCAGATATAATCCAGTTTCAGACCGTTTTAACTGCCCTTGCACAATGCTAGGGAATTCTGGGAACTGTAGTTTTGTGAGACATTGAGCCTTTTCTGTCAAGAGAGCTCTGGTGCCACAATAAACTACATTTCCCAGCATTCCCTAGCACTGAACTAGGGCAGTTCAAGAGGTCTCAAATTGGATTATATCTGCAGTGTGTTTTGGACTTTTGTCAGGGCTGAATGCTATGGGATTCTGGGTACTGTTGTTTGTTGTGGTATTCTGGGAACTGTAGCTTTGTGAGACATTTAGCCTTCTCTGACAGAGAAGGCTAAATGTCTCACAAAGCTACAGTTCCCAGAATACCCTAGCACTGAGCTATGGCAGTTAAAGTGGTGTCAAACTGGATTATTTCTGCAGTGTGGATGGCACCAGAGCACAGTGGGCATCAAACTCCCGAAATGCATGGTTGAAGTTGGTTGCTAAAGGCATGTACTTTAAGTTACTAAAATATTAGCCAAGTTTGTGTGTGTGTGTTCCCCATATTGAGCTAAAAATAACCACCATTCCCTAATAATAATAATAGGGATTTGTTGTGTGTGGAGGGGATTGTCTCCTTTTGCTGCTCTTATGAAAACAATTGGAAGTCAGAACTCATTAGTGATCTATTGTAGGGATCTGCTCTGGTGCTACAGCAAACTACAGTTCCCAGAATTCCATAGCATTGAGCCCTGGCAGTTAAAGCGGTGTCCAACCAGACTATTCCTGCAGTGTGGATGCAGACCCAGACAGAGTGACAAATCTCTTACCTCTGGTCCAAAAACACACTGCAGGAATAATGCAGTTTGAGACCACTTTAACTGCCCAGGCTCAGGATAGGGAATTCTGGGGATTGTAGTTCATATATAATTTATAATATAACGTAATAATTTATAATATAATGTAATATAGTTATATAAACTATATTATATATAGTTTATATATTGTAATTTAGATAATTTATAATAGTAATATAATATAATATAATATAGTTTATATATTGTAGTTTACATAATTTATAATATTATATAGTTTATATTGTATTGTAATGTACTGTATATAATTTATAATATAATAATATATAATATAATATATTTTACATATTGTAGATATAATTTATAATGTATAATATAATTTATATAATATAGTTTATATATTATAGTTTATATAATTTATTATAATTTATATAATATAATATAGTTTATATATTGTCGTTTATATAATGTGTAATGTAATATAATAATATAATATAATATAATAATATATAATATAGTATAGTATAGTATAATATAATTTATATAATTGTAGTTTATATAATTATACTTTTAGCACCAGAAGCCTCTGACAGAGAGAGCAAAATGTCTCACCAAGGATTCCCTAGCAGCGCTGAACCAGGGCAGTTAAATTGGTCTCATACTGGGTTATTCCTGCAGTGTGTCTTTTGGAGTATATTCACTGGCCCGCCCGCATCACATCTCCTCTCCCCACCTGTCCGAGAAGTATTGCTGGGCTGGCTGACATCATGTGGAAACGCCCCCTTGGCCCGGGAAAGCGAGAACGACTAACACCTCCTTCTCCCGCACCCACCCCACCCTCTTGGCCCTGTGCAGCGCTCGAGGTTTCCCTTTGGCCGCGTTGCCTGTCAATCAAACGAGAAGTTTTCCCCGCCTTCTCTGGAACCTAAATAGGGCGAGGCTAGAAGCTCCGCCCCCTTCTGGCTGGGGAAAGGAATAGTGAAGCCCGCAGGTAGAGCCTCTTTCGAAGAGCGCATCCTCGCGTTTGTCGCGCCCGCCCGCCCGCCTGCCCTTCCTGGTCTCCCTCTGTGGCTGGGGCTTCTTTGCCTTCAGTCTGTTCAGAGGCGATGCAAAGCTGGCCAGGCTTCCAGTTACTGCCAGTGTTTAGGTAAGCAAGCTTGTCATTCCTCTTCATGCATTTCCTTTTTTGTTTTACAAAAGTTGGCTCGGGGTAGGAATGAGAGCAGTTTGTGGCATTCACACTGCAGGAATAACCCGGTTTGAAAACACTTCAGCTTCCATGGCTCAGTGCTGTGGAATTCTGGGAAGTGTAGTTGATTGGGACCTTTAGTAATGAATTGCATTCAGCAGTAGTTCAGTTCCCAGTAATGAACAATAGTAGTCCAGTGACATCTGCACTGAGGAAATAATCCGGTTTGAAGCCACTTCAACCTCCATGGCTCAAGACTGTGGAATTCTGGGAAGTGTAGTTTGATAGGACCTGTAGTAATGAACTGTACTGAGCTGTACTTCAATGGCATCCGCACTGAAGAAATAACCCGTTTTGGCACCACTTTGGCTCAAGGCTATGGAATTCTGGGAACTGGTTTGTTGTGGCATCAGAGCAAAGAGCAATTCTGGGGCCACAATTAAGTACAGTTCCCAAGATTCCTTAGCACAGAGCCAGTCTCAAACTGGATTATTTCTGGAGCGCGTTTTGGACCAAAGTCAAGACACTGGGTCCTCTGCAGAAATAATATGGTTTGACCCCACTTTAACTGCCAGGGCTCAATGCTATGGAATTCTGGGAACTGTAGTTTGTTGTGGCACCCTGAGCCATGGCAGGTAAAGTGGTGTCAAACTGGATTATTCCTGCAGTATGGATGCAGCATAGAAGAGTTAAAACCAGACTATCCTTTAGTTCCCTTTGACTTTTCCCTGTAAGAATCTGAAAATCAGGTTAACAACTAAAGGCAGTGTTGCAATTTATGTTTAAGATAAAATGTATGAAATACCATGTTTTAAATTATGTGATTTACTGACTGTAAATAAATAAATGGGGAAACAATCAGGTTTCTTTTATAGCTTACATGGAGAAAGGCTCAAGAAGGCATAACTGGGAGGTGAGAGAACCAAGTGGATTTTCCAAAGTTTAGCTGGCAATTTGAATTTTAAGGTCAGTTTCCAAAGGGCGGCTTCTAGATGTAACTCCCTGGGGATCAATGTGAGAAAGCAGGAGTGGATCAGGGGTTGGTAGACTCCATATTTGCAGAATCTACGGCTGCATCCGCACAGGAGAAATAATCCAGTTTGACTCCACTTTAACGGCCATGGCACCATGCTACAGAATCCTGGGAATTGTTGTTTATTGTGGCACCAGAGGTCTCTGGCAGAGAAGGCTAAATGTCTCACATATTCCCAAAAGTCTCTAGCATTGAGTTAGGGCAGTTAAAGCGGCCTCAAACTGGATTATTTCTGCAGTGTGTTTTGGGCTCAAGTCGTTTTTGATTTATGGTGAGCCTATCATGGAGTCTTTTGGCAACTTTTTTCAGAGGGGGGCTGCCATTGTCATCCTCTGAGGCTGAGAAAGTGTGACTTGCCCAATGTCACTCAGTGTATTTTTATGCTTGAGCGGGAAATCGAACCCTGGACTCCAGAGTCCAATGTGCAAACCATTCCACCACGTTGGCTCTCCCTTCTGTTCATTCTTAGAGAGATCTTTCGACCAATCTAGCCGTAATCCCCTTGCTTTACTTTCCCCATGCTTTCCCAATTATAGTACTGTATTCCAGTAAGTCTGAGAACTGAAATTTGTCAAAGGAGTGCAAACTATCATTTGTGTACACTTTTCATTTGCTTGCTGCAAAAGAGATGAGTTTGTGTATCTTGAAGGAGATTTTCAGAGTTCAGCCCTTAATGTAGTTCATATACAACCCACGTTGTTTGTTTTGAGCTATCAGACAGATCACTAGAAATTCATGAGCTGGATCTGTATATGCTTAAAAAAACTGTTTGCTTTCTTACTCTGCCAGAGAGTTTTGTGAATCGTTAAAGCTGTTCCACCAACAGAAGCTGCTGTATCAAAACAGGGCATTTCCCTTATTTCTGTATGTTTCATTTTGACAAAACAATACAGTAAACCACTTGTACTTCAAACACTTGCTATGTTGAGCTAAATATATAAGTTAAGCATGGAAAACAAACTTTCTCCCTCAAAGTACTCTGAAAAACAGCTGGTTTGCACTGGAATAACTGCAAATTAGTGCTGATTTCTGCTTTGGATGACCTAAATAAGTGTAGTTCCATGCTGTAGAGTTTTAAAGGATCCAGCTCACTGTTCAGTGTGTTTATTTCTTGCTATAGGCATAGGAGTTAGGGTAATTCTTGTACAAAATTGTGGTAGGCAAAATGATAGCCTGTGCTAGGATCATAGTAAGGGTGGCATTTGCCAAGCTAAACATCTGTGTGTAAATGGACACTAAACACACGCTTGGAAAAATGGGGAACATTACACATATGTCATGCATTAGAGATTGGGCACTGGAATGGAATTATTATTTTTTAATCATGGTATGAGTATTCAGAAACCCTTGTGGAAGCTTTGAAAACTTTCAAAGATGATTGTGAACCCAGGGTAGAAAAACAATATTTGAAAGAGAGACTGGTTTCATCGCCACATGTTTAATGAGGCCGCAAGACTAAATAGATAGTGTTGTTGCTGAACTAAGGCAGATTCATAAATGAATCATCTTGTAATGGAACAAAACTCCTGGCTCCAGCTGAACAGAAATGCTGCTGATGAAGCATATGAGCAAGAAACAAAAGTACGCTTTCCATTTGCCTTTTTCTTTCTTTACTTTTTTAGTGTGTAGGGTGTCAGATTGGGCTCTAAACTGTTCTAAAAATCCTCTGCACATGAAATCCATTCGCTGACTGATACTCTTCCGAAGGAGTAGCAATGAACCACATCCAACTGTGGTTCCAACTGCCATTCAGATGCAGCCTGAGCTGCTGTTTCATATCTTTATTTGCAACTCCATGCAGTAAAGATGATGAGTTCATTTTGTTAAATGCAAGGGTACAGCTGCCTGATTCTCCTTAGTGTACTTGGGTTGCTCGCTGTGTTAAACTGGTAAAACACATTAGCCTGAGTAGCAGATGTCCCAGTTTCCTTGTCTTCTCTAAAACAATTCACATTTAGAATATAAGTCTAGTCATGTCTCATAAAATCTAAGCCACAGTGGTAGTGTTAAAAAGCAATGTTTGGTGTTGCTCTGTTTGGTCTTTTCCTTTTATGCAGCTTGGAATGCAGTGCGTTTGGAGGATTGCAGTGGATTGTTTTTAAAAGATCATAAACTTTCTTTCTCTGCACTGAAAGACAACAAATTCTAGACGAATGGGTGCATTAAGCATGTGTTTCCAAACACCAACCCAGTATTGCTTTACAAAATTGTGGGTGGAGAGGTGAATTTCCTGGGTGGCATTCAGCAGGGAATGACTAGTTTTTGTCCTCTTGCTGGTTGCCTTGTCAATAACAATTGACCCCCAGATTATAACTTCAGAGGTCTTGCAAATACTGTATCTGCACATTTCCAGCTGGTGGTCCTTCCACTGCTGCTGATGCCTCCAACATTATTTTTTTGTGGAGCAGTTTCCTATTTAGAATTTCTCCTGGTTTGCTACCTTGCCAGCACAGGGGGATTATGTCCAAGTAGTTGGGCACAATTCACACGTAAGTGAAAGGTAATTGCCTGTTTATCTGAGTTCATAGAAGACAGGCTGATCTTGACCGTATGTGCGTGTGTGTGTGTGTTTTATTTAATTTTCTCTCTTTTATAAGCCTCCTTGAGTCCCAGCTGGGGAAAAAGGCAGGATGTAAATAAAGAGATGGATGGATGGACCAAGATTATCATTGCTGCACCTCTGCTTGCAAGCAAAATGTTACTTTGTACATAATGTTATATAAGCCCACAAGACCAGGGCCATAATAATAATAACAGCAACAATAATAATTTTTATTTATATTTCCTGCTTCTCCCTGCGGATTGAGGCGGGATTACAACAATAGAAACAACATTACAAGATAAAAAACTACAATTTCATATAAAATACACTCAATAAAACAGTAAAACCGCTATCAATATAATACATTGACTAAATCATCACTTAAAATACATATCTTAACAAATAGAGGGGGGGGGGTTTCTAAGGGCAACAATGTGAAAACATCAGACTGTAACATCAACCACAAGAGTTCCTAGCAGTGCTTACAAGAGTAACAATAAGAATAAAAACAAAGAGAGAAGCTAAAAGCCAGCATGTTCTTTCCTGTTACAGGTTTTATGTTCAGTCCCAGATACTGTAGTTGGGGAGGGGACACCCTTTCTGAATGGACAACAAGTGCCAGTCATTGGATGGGAATTGTATAACCCACCCACCCATCCTCAGATATTGTTGAACTGCAGTTCTAGCAGCCCCAGAAGGCAAAGCCAATAATGAAGAATATTGGAAATATTCTTGCACTCTAACAACATCTGGCAGGGTACCCACTTTGCCTCCCCAGTTAAAAGAATACTGAGCTAAAGGAACCAATAGTCTGAAAGCATATGACAGCCTCCAATGTTCCAATGTCATTCTTAGATGCATTTTGGAAGATGTTTCCAAGTAGTCTTTAGAAGGTCCAAAACGTTTTCATTTACTTATGTATATATTTATATATACATTTAGTTTTGAATAAAGAGTTTGTTGAAACATGTTAAACTCCTTTGTGTGTATGCATGTGTTGTAAGTGTGTGTGCATGTGGATTCAAGTTGCCTGTAGACTTATGGTGACCCCATGAATTTCATAGGGTTTTCTTAGATAAAGAATACTCAAAGGTAGTTTTGCCACTTCCTTCCTCTGACATCTTGCCTTTAGCACCTGATATTCATTTGTGGTCACTCATCCAAGTACTAACTTGAACTGACCCTGCTTAGCTTCCATGATGAGTGAGGATCTGGTGCCTTTCAGATATTTAATACCTATCCCTGTTCTTCCTATGTTATTTCCACCTCTGGTATCATTTTCTATTAAAGGGGTAATGCTCAGGAACACACTGACTTTGTTAACTGATATGCACTTGTAATACCATGTGTCTGGGAGAATTTATCCTTATGTGACGCTAGCTCCGTTCAAGGACTATTCATGAACAGTACTGTGAGGTAGGATAGTGATTGGTCTGAATGATCTTTTTGATGCCTTCTTGATTCCATGAACAATGGACCTGAAATCAGGTAGACAAATGTAACTTAGGCACTTTCTATTTTTGAATACAAGGTGAATCAGGAATTAATTGTTAGACCTTGGATTAATGAGGAAATGGCCAAAGATTCCTTTTGAAAAGTGAAATGTCTCTTTTTCACCCGCTCCAGAAGTAGTACTAAGCAAGAAGACTGTAAAGAATTTGGTGAGGGGCTGGCAGTTTGAGCCAGAGTTGGGATATTGGGGTTCTGAGAGGCTAGTTCCTCTGATCCTGAAATCTGACAGAAGAGCAGTGAATTTTAGGACATTTGTGATCATTTTACAGATGCAGAGTCTAGTCCATTTTAAGCCCCCCCCCCCACTTCCAACATTTATTTGATTGTCTTTCTTATTTGAAGTATCTAAAGGAAAGAACACTGAGTGAGTGATAATGTTTTGCTCTCCCTTTCTTAATTACTGTAAAAATGATGTCCATTCCCTGCTGCCTTGAGAGCAAGGAGAAGAAACTGGTTTACATCTCTTTAGTCTTTTGACTTCCACTGATAGTCCATTGCTTCCTAAAAAGAGAAGTCTGACTGATGAACCATATTTTAGTGAGGCTTGTAAATCAGACCTTTTGTTTAATGCATGAACAAAGTATAAAGCCTTTGGCGATCATGAATCTACTCCTAACAGTGCCTGCAACTGTTTACTGTTGGAACAAAACACAGTAGTGCCCCAATTACACTAATCTCCATATTACCAGATTTCACCTTTTTGTTTCTCCATATCACTCAACAGGACATTGTGATGGCCCCAGAGCTTCACTAGCTGATTTTGGCCAAGGCTCTTCTCTAAAGCTCTCTGCTTGAGGTCAGCCTTATAAACAGTTCTCCCTCAGGGTATGAAAAGCTTCTACATACCTGGTTCCTATAGGTTGGATTTTTTTTTTTTTTTGCCTTGTCATCCTTCACTTGTCCTTGCCTAGTTCCTTTTCAGATAGCATTGTGGTTGCTGTGTAGTTTCCTTTTAATCTCTTCCCATTTTTAAAACTTATTTATTACTGGCTCTTTGTGTACTTTTCTTCCCAAGCATGGATGAGCCTGAGATATTTCACTGTCAGCTTCCCTCCAAAGCATACACACTAAGGTGCAGTGTGCTCAAGGGTGGCCAAATTATTTTGTCACCGGAGGCAGAAAATCCACAAGTGCCTCTCCCCTTTGCATACCAGCAACAGAAGTGACAGTCTGTTGTTGTTTCAAGATCATTTGCCTAGGACAGCCACCTCAGATTAATTACCACTTCTGCAAGATCAGTGCCCCAGATCAGTGAAGATGAATTTCATTGCCAGTGCTAAGTACTTTAAAGGGGAGAAAAATCTTTCTAGAGAATTAATTTGGAGTTGTATTGAAATGAGATCCAATGTGGCATAGGGCTTTGAGTGTTGGACTATGATCCAGAGACCAGGGTTCGATCCCCAGCTTGGCCATAAAACCCACTCTCAGCCTCACTGAAAATTTTGTGCCAAGAAAACCCCATGATAGGTTCTTATTAGAGTCTCTCTAAGTCGGAAATGATTTGAAGGCACACAACAACAACAAACTTTTCTTGACATGTGCTGGAGACTTGAAGGTGCATGCCTGTGCACACATATGGATATCTTTAACACACTGTCCACCCGTTACATCAGGGTTGATTGAAGTGCGCATACAGGGTCTCATGTCCCCAAAGACTGTTTTTGAGGCCTTTTATCCCTCCAGACTGCCTAAGATTACACATTTTCTGGCTCCCCACGATGGGTGAAATGCCTTTCCTAGAAACCTCTAGGAGAAGCAATTCACAATTTTAATTAGGTTGCAGAACTCCCCATAAAAATAGTGTTGTTTTTTTCAAAACCAGAAGTGGTTTTCTAGCATCTTCCAGTTTGTTTAGGTTTGAGGGACATCTTTGGCAATCCATGTGGCCCACAGAGGATCTTGGGACAGAGAGGTGACCTCCTGGAACCATCACAGTTGCCCATCCCTGTTTTACATATTACCTTCACTGGCTACACAGCTCTTATAAGACTGCTTTCAGCTTCATGGATCTGTGTCTTTACTTAACATGCTTTCCTGTGTAGATCTTGAGAAATAGCTCAATGAAAAAGCTGCTACTCTATATGAATTAATTTGAGGAACAGCAGATGGGGCCCTTGCAGCTGTGGTAGACCCAGAGACATGTCGACTACTCACAAAGCACAGGAAATATGGATGAGGTTTGATTTTTTAGAAAATACTTATCATGCACTGCTTACAACCTCTCCAGAACATTTTACAGAGTAATGTTTTAAAGTATTTAAGGGCTGTTGGGGTTTTAAAAACTGTTGTCACCTCAGTGAAGTTGCAATCATGTATATAAAAACAGATTAGTTATAATTCAGTAATGGGTGCATGCTGTATTAGAGCTGGATGGAAATGAACATAGATTTTTAGAGTAGCTACAAAATCCCTAATTACAAAGAAGTATTTTTTAAAAAATAGAATGTTTCATCTTAAACTCAGAAGGCCAAATTTTAGGATGCTATAATGCAAAAGAGTTTTTGTGAGTTGGCCACCAGAATAATATTTCACTACATATTCATACAATAGTCAGATTCTCATCCTATTTGCTTTAGCCAAATATATCCCATTCTTCCACAAAGAAGCTGGCATACAAATGTTTGTTCCATTTTATTCATCCAACATAACTGTAAATTAGTTTAGGTTTAGGGAGAGAGAAGGAAGGACACTGAACAAGTAAGTCTGATGGCTGAGCAGGTACAGTTAGCCCTTCTTATCCATGGATTTTTTATTCATGGATTCAAGCATCCACGGCTTGAAAATATTCCCAAAAAGTATAAATTCCAAACAGCAAACCATTTTGCTTTGCCATTATATTTAATTGGACTTGAGCATCCATGGATTTTGTTATCCATGGAGGGGGAGTCCTGGAACCATACCCCAGCAGATAACAAGGTCCCACTGTACAGCATTTTAAACCCAGTTTTCCACAATCCAAGTTCAAACTGTAGTCAGTATTGTACAATACTTGTCATTACTACTTTTTTTCCCCTTTATGGGTGTGTCAGTTCTTGGAAATTTTACTTTTTTAGTCAGCTACTCCTAGAATTCCCCAACTAGTGTGGCCAATTGTCATGCTGGTTGTTGGAGTCTGGAAGTAGCAGACTCAAAAAATAACCTTTTCAAGGTCTGAACCAGATTACTTGAAAAGAGAAAAGATGTCTGGTGTATTTTGTGGTTGATTCAGACAACGTGACTAGAATCAGCTGACTGATTGTTCAGCCTTATGATTCCAGCATTTAATTTACTGATTACGACAGGGTCTCTCAGATGCCCTTCAGCAGCAGTCCTTGGCTGCTCAAGATCCACTTTTCCATTATGTGCTCCAGCATTATTAGCCCTGCCCCATGTGGGTGTGAGTTACTGAGGGGGAAAGGTGGCCTGATACTTTAACTGCTTGGCTTCTTCTTAATGCATTTATTCCTCTTTAATGCTATATGGCCTTTCTTATCTTTCCAGGCATTTAACTGTTTTATTGGGTATGCTCACTCATGAAAATAGTTTTGACTAAATCAACCCTATTATTTGAGCTAGGCAAAGAGCAGCCAGTGTGCATTTCCTTATTCAGCTTGATTTGTGGCTGTCCCTTGAAAAAGCAACTGAATGTGAATAAATGGCCTGGTACAGACTGCTGGTTTGCAGTGGTCTGGGGCCGAGAATTAGGGCTCAGGAGGGCGGAGTATCTGCACGCTCCCAATCCCTAGCGCGTGGTTGTGGTGCCATCATGGCAGCCTCCCATCCACATGGGAGGCACCATGATGACGCAAGCGTGGTGCAGCGTTCGCATGTCACGGTGCCATGCTTGCATCATTGACACGCATATAAAGAAGAAGAACCTGCTTTTGACAGGTTCTTTTGGGTGCGGAGGGAGCCCACGTGGTTTGGTTGCTGCAGGCTCCCTCAGGAGCAAAAACGGGCGGCTCCAGCCCGCCCTTTCGGTTCAGTCTGTTGAGCCCCAATGGAAACTTGATTTGAAGTAGACACAAACAGTACATCAAATGACACATGCCTAATGTATAAGTACTGTTGGCCCTTCTTATACACAGATTTTTTTATACACGGATTCAAGCATCCACGGTTTGAAAATGTTCAAAAAAAAACTATAAATTTCATATATCAAACCTTGATTTTACATTTTTTATAAGGGACACCATTTTGCTATGTCATGATATTTAATGGGACTTGAACATACACAGATTTTGTTATACATGGGGGATCTTGGAGCCAAACCCCATTGTATAACAAGGGTTCAGTGTACATACATTTGTGCAGTGCCAGCGACTTTAATTGTACTGGTTTAGAGTAAATGAACTGTAGGCTGTAATGCAGGCAGCTGGGACTACTTTGGCTTTTCTGGCCCAAACCGATTTTTCCTGTTGTTTAGATTAATCCAGTATCTTTTGGTAGCAAATGAGACAGACCCAGGGGTCCCTGTCTCACTTGACATTGAAAACCACAATGATTTTTCTTATTAGGAGTATAATCTTGGTGCAGAACTGCCCTGGTGTGTAGGATTTGACTCCATTAATTAACTTGTTTGGTTCAGAGGTTGAAACAGCAATGCAGAGCTTAAAAAGCTACTTTTAAAAACAGTTTATTCCTATCCCTTGTTACATTTTCTGAAAAATAACCTATCTCTGTCCTAACTTCCAATACTGGAGGGAAAAGTAACTCAGTGTATTAGTTCATGCACTGCTTGGTATTTTTTCTACAGCTGTTACTTTCTGTTGTACTGTATTTTTTAAAGGAAAGAAAGTGCTTGTAGCACCTAACTTGAGGAATTGCAACATCTTTCCAATAGTAGCATCAAAAGCAACAAAGCATTAAATAGGTAACTCTAAGCCAGAGGTCTCAAGCTAGAACTGGTACTCTGTGGACACTGTCTATGCAGCATGCCCAATAAAGTAATGTTAGCTCTGTCTTGTCCCTGCACTACAACACCTGATATTCATTGATGGTCTCCCATCCAATTGTTAACCAGGGCTCATCTTGCTTAGCTTCCAAGTTTAGGTGGGATCTGGTGCCTTTAGGGCAGAGGTAAAGGAAAGCTAGCAGTCTGGCAGTTCCTAATTTTGTCGTTTATTTTTGTTTGTCGCTTACATTTATTAACAGCAAAAACTATCCTGAAATGGCATTATGAACTGAAGAAGCTAGTCTGCAGTTTGAATAATGAAGGCTTTGCAAAGTAATGTAGCATTTGCTTGTATTCCTGGCTTGTATTGACTGGTGCCCCCTGTTATTGGGTTAGTGTTAGAGCAACTTAGTGAATGAACAGAATCATATGCAGAATTATGGACCAATTCTAAAAGCATACTCCTGTTGATGCAATGCAACTGAGCTCTGGAGCTCCTTACAGCTAACACAGTTATTAAGGCATTGCCTTTTGTATGTGAACGGGTTGAGTGAAGGGGTGATATTTATGGGAAGTTGGTCAAAGTTCAAATGGAAGGAATGTTGCTGTAGTTGTCAGGCAGGTTAGTCAACCGTGTCTCTAGAAAGATGTCACAGTGGCTTTAGACACTGACTGATGCTCCAGCTGTCAAACAGAATGAAATACATCAACCAGCCGACCTAGTGAAGGTAGAATTCAGAGACATCACCTTGTTAAGTCTCAAATATTAGCATGCAGAGTGCTAAAAGATCCCTTTGCATGTTGATGTAATGAAGTATAGTAAAACGCCTGGAGGAAGAGGGAAGGGAATTGCCCCCCCCCACTTGAATTCCAGAAAAGTCATTTTATCTTAAAAGAAATTTCCTGTCCCAGGTCTTCACATCTTCAGCTTGGACCCCTGAACAAACTCAAACCAAGATGTTTTCATCAATCTCTGCCTCTCCCGCTGCTCTTTTCTTCTTTAAAGACCTGGGAAATTGGAGATTCTCCAGACTAATATGTTCAATCTGATAGGGCATTCTCTTGTGTAACACCTGCTTACTAGTATTTTCACTTTGATATGTCACACATTTGATGTGGGACTTTAACAAAGTGAGCAATGTAGCCCCCCAGGTGTTTTCCTACTGCTCTTTCCATCATCCCTTGCCATTGGTTATGTGGGCTAGGGCTGATGGAAAAGTGTGGTCTAATAGCATCTGAAGGGTCACAAGCTGTCCAGCCCTGTCTTGGAGAGATTCAAGTTTAAGTTTCTTGTACAAGTTAAGCAATTTGTTCTTCTATTGACCTGCAAGAGCATTTCCTTTCACTGAAAAAAGGGTATAATTTAGTGAAATGCAAGTAAATATTTAGAAAGGCTTAAATCCAACTCATGAGTTTCAATTGAAGTTAGACTCATTGAATTGAGTGGATTTACAGTATGTAGGTGTTAATTTACCATTCTGACTTTAATTCAGTGGGTTTGTCAGAATAGGGAATAGTGACTGGATTTAGGCTAAACATTCCTGAGATGTCGTTCTGATCTAATATTAGTAACTTGCATGGATTAGATCATGAGCAGTAGTCTTTCCTAGCCACAGTTTGAAAGTGGGTTACTCAGAACAGTCTATCATTTCTGAAGAACTAGACAGAAGCTTCTGTTTCTTTGTAAAATTCATAATGTAGATTACAAGTGGGGAAGTAGATACGTGCAAAGTAAGTAACCTGAAGCATCTTTGCTTTTTAGAAGCTAGCATTGTGAAATAGGGCTTGTTTTCCTCCTGAAGAAGTTTCCTTAAGACATGTTTTGTCCTGCCCTATTCAGATATTTTGACCTACAGAGCTTCCTCAAATTGCATAAAAGTTGATAGGATCAACAGCTGATATTAACCAGTTACCATCTTCAAAGTGCTAGCTGTATCTGCAGTATGTACATCAGTATTTCCCCCAGGACATAAAAAAGAGAGAAGAAAACTGAATACTGTATATACTCATGTATAAGTCTAGAAATTTTAGTCAAAAAATGGACCAGAAAAACATATCTATGGGCCAATGTAAGTGATGTACTTTAACTCTTATATATAAAAAAGGAACCATTCCCTTGTGAAAGATAAGAACATATACAGCCCTGGAAGCACCAGTCTTTAAGGTGAGCAAAAACAGTTAGTCCTGCTGGAATTTTGCAAGCTCTTTGGTATTATTTTCCTTTGCTTCATCCTTTAGATCCTTTCTTACATGCTCCCAAGTTTTACCCTCAGTTTATTCATGGGTCATATCAAAATCCATAATTTTGGCCCCAAAATCTGCCCTCGACTTATACATGAGGTCAACTTACAGTCGAGTATATATGGTATTCTTTGTGATTATAAAAAAGGGGGGGGGGGGTCAAAATAAATCCAGAAGCATCCAGTTGTTCTTGATATCAAATAAATATACCCAAAATTGCAGTCATTATCCATTAGCAGAATAGATATGTGACACATTCCCATAAGTTCCTTCTACATGTTGCTACATCTTTTTTTCTGTTCCTTTTTTAAATCCCTTCTTGGGATCTGTTTCATCATGAAAACAGCAAAGGAGAAAAGGAATAGGGGGAAGCACTGCTGAACCGCCAAATAAATATTTGGTGGACTTTTTGCATGTTGGTGGGAGCTGGTAAGAGTCACATATCGTTTGTGGCTATCAAAGATCAAGCTTTTGCTCTGTGTGAATGGAGATTAAAAATGTAGGATCCCTTTTTCTGGATCCTATTACATTCTATTTACACGCCACATATATAAAATGCGTGAGCCGTAATATCACTGTTACTACGCATCTGAAGAAGTGGTTTTAAAGTGCTGCCACATTTCCACCACCACCCCTTCCAGCCTTCTCCTTCTCTCCTGTTCCCCTACGTTTTAGGTATAAAGAGGAAATGTAAGCAAGATTTGTGGGAATCTATCAATATTTAAGCTGTAGGTTTATAGCATGTCCGTGGTGCTGTACACTTTATCAAATTGTTTGTTAAGAGATGTCTTTCTCATTTAGCCTTAATTTGTACTTGATATTGCAGCTCATTTGCGAATATTGTGACAGTCTTGCTAACTTTCTTAAACTTCATTTAAAGTTTGTCTAAAAAGAACCTTCTCTTCCAGAACATACTGTGTTAGCAATTGAATCATAGTAGATGAAGGTGTAAGAACAGCGGAGGTTTATTAGTGCCAGGGTATTTGCATTGTTCTATAAAATGTGCTTAATGGGGTGGAGTTGTAACTTTCGGCATGGTGGAATGAGAAAGCTGAATCAAAAGATTATATCCCTGTGATTCGATGATAATTTTATCTTGGATTTTGCACAGCTAAGATTGCTAATTATTTTATTAGCCAGGATTTGACTAAGCTGATTTTCATTTGATAAGCTTTTTCAGGGAAGCAATTAAAATTATGGAATTCAGGTACAATTTAGTCATAATTTTACCAATAAGTATTTCTTCCTCCCTCATGCTCCGTGTGTGCACATGTGCGCATGCACATATGTATTATGTGCATGTGCATAGTTAATAGCTTGTTATTGTTAATTGTCCTTGATTTGACCCCGATAAGTTGATTTTCTTTTCATTCACTTGTTTCATTGTCCAGCTCTCACATCCATACATGGAGATGGGGAATACAGTAGTTTAGATTATTCTAACTTTAGTGCTCAGTTGTATTTCTTTACATCTTAGGATCTTGTCTAGTTCTTTCATAATTGCCCTTCCCATTCCCAGTCTTCTTCTGATTTCTTGACTGCTGTCTCCATTCTGATCAATGCTTGATTCAAAGTATGGGATCTCTTTAACTATTTTGATTTCTTCATTGTCTAGGATGAATTTATGTAGTTCCTCCATAGTGATAATTTCTGTTTTCTTTATGTTCAATATTAAGCATGGCATTGCATTTTCTTCTTTGACCTGCCTTAGTAATTCTTCCAAAGTCTGTCATGTTTTCCGCTAGTAGTATGGTGTCATCCGCATATCTTTGGTTGATATTCCTTCCTCCTATCCTCATTCCTTTGTCTGAGTCTAAACCTGCTGCTCTTGTGATATTTTCGCATACAAGTTGAACAAATAGTGTGATAATATGCAGCTTTCCCTGACCCCTTTGCCAATTAGAAACCATTCTGTTTCTTCATATTCTGTTGTAACAGTAATTTCTTCTTGCAAGTACAAATTTCTCATTGCAACTATCAGATGTGGTGGTACCCCCGTGTCTCTGAGAGCAATCCGTAGCTTTTCATGATCTGTGCATAGCTTTTTGTGCTCTATGAGTCTATAAAGTACTGTTGCTTCCCCCCCCCCTTTGTATACTCCATTAGCCATCATAGGTTTGGAATGTGGGCTCTAGTGCTTCTTCCTTTCCTGAACCCCACTTGCATCTCTGGGATTTTTCTCTCCATGTATGATTGAGGTCCATGTTACAGAATTCTTAGCATAATTTTGCTTACGTTGGACATTAAGGCTATTCATAGTTGCTGCAGTTTTGTCTCCTATTTTGTAGATGGAGTTGTATATTGATTGTTTCAAATCTGTTTTCAATAGCTACATCTACTTTTTCTGGGATTGGTTTTTAAGTTTCTGGAACTATCACCATACTTGCTGGATAACTGAAATCTGTCTGAAATTATAATTGTCTTCTGCTATATTTTTTTTATTTGTTTTTGTTAGAAAGAGAACCTACAGTGTTTAAGATGCCAGAGATTCTAATTGCTCCAACTTGAAATTTTATGATATTTTACTTATCCATAACATTGGTAACTTTTATTCTGTAACCAAATGCTGAGTGTTACATTGATTGACCTTATTTACTTGAACAAGATGATTTGGGTGGTGTGCTTTGGAATGGATGTGGCTTACTGCTGGTTTGTGTTGAGATTAATTTTGGAGGCTTATTCATATGTGATTTGTTTGGGGTACATGGTGAAATTCTGGGTGCGATCTGCATCTACTTGACTATTGCATGGGTGCAATATTAATTTAACACAGTTACCTTTCTCCCTTTGATACAGCAGCTGATTTGCATCTGTAGGTCAGTCACTCAACAATTTAACTTGTTACCACAATGTGGCACTCAAAGTTGTGAGCAAAGCTCCATTCTGGATTCCAGCAGAAACTTTTGTTGAGCCAGAGTTGGTTAATACTGAGTGAATTCTGGCAACAAGCTAGCTTTACAGTTTTAGAAAGAATTCAAAACTTTCTTAGTTGGTAATTTACCCTCTCCTCATTCATGTTTGTATGTGCACAAAAGAGACTGGCCAACTGAGGTTAGTAGACAAGAACTGGGTCATGACTATCATTAGACCTCAGGTGGCAGATTTTTGGAGTCAACAAAAGGGCAATAGGTTGTTATTTAATTTGGTTTTAATTGCAACTTTACTGTAGGAGAGATGGAGACATGTTAGCTAGTTGTGCACACCTATGTACCAAAATAGCCTATCTGGCTTTAAGTATTAAGTACCTTGGTTTAGATGACAGAGGGAAGGGGTATGGACTATGCTGCTTTGCCTCAGGCAGAAAAATATCATGAGTTATCTTAGGTAAATTCTTTACATTGCAGGAGATTTAGTTTGGGTTTCTAACAGACACACATAGCTGACTAGGTGGTCTTAAAGAAGCTGTTATCTCTCAGCCTGATCTACCAAACAGATAGTAAGGATAAAATGAGATGAAAATTTGAAAGCACTTTGTACACTGGGAAACAACTACAGTATAGGCAGTTTATATGATATATACCACATATTCTCCAGACCTTCTGTTGAGTTATAAATGCCTTTTGGGTTGAGTTGGTGCAATGCTAACTTGGGTCATGAACAGACAGGCCAAAATAAAACTGCTCTGTGGTCACTTTGGAGGTATACTGTTTAAATGATACATGCGTCCTAAGAGGCTGGAAGCCACACTAAAGCCACTCCCCAGTCCTAAGCTTCTGACCTCTTAAGATGTGTGTGTCATTTAAACAGTATACCTCCAGAGTGACCCAAAGCAGCTTTATTTTGGCCTGTCTGTTTGGGTCCTTGTATTTCATTTCTGATATTCTCTGCATACATATTACAGTTCTTCACAAAAATTAATTTAGTTATATATTTCTGCAAAAACCAAAGCTTGTCTCTTTAATAGCATTGACTTTCTCTGCCAGTAATTTGTTTTTCATTAACAGACCCATATTCTTCTGCAGGCTGAACTACAATAAAATTCTGTAGTGCTGAATTCTTATTTCTTATGCTGTAATAAAATTCATATAAAACCAAATACAGTTAAAGCCTAAATAAATTAAGCAACTCATTTTAAATATCAATAAAAAGATCCTTTTTGTGTGTGTACCAGCAGGAGAATAGCCTTACCTTGTACACACAAGTAGCCACTGTAAAAAAAAAAAACTTCCTTGTATCACCACCCAGTTTTCTCCTGATGTTGGTGGAGCTAAGAGAAAGGCCAAGGAGCTTTAAAAGCCTGGAAACTTCATGTGAGACAGTACTTGGGGCTTTGTAGGCCATAACCAGCACTTCGAACTTAATTTCGAATTTAATTTCTCATCCTAACTGTCCATAGGAAGAACTCCTGCTTGTTCCAGATGTAACAGGCACAGAATTTATTTTGCATAAAATATATAATTTTATTCTAGAATGGGTGGAAATCATCATTATTCACAGTAATAGATTTCTTTAAAATTGTCCATTGTGTAAGAACATCTCTAATTTATACCATGGTTTGCTTTGTGGACTCAAAGCACTCATCACTGTGATTTATACAGTGACACTACTTAAAGAGACATTGATAATAGTTTAGAAATAGGTGCATAATCTTGAATTTCCTCATAAACCAACTCCCTCTTTACTTTAAGTGGAATTAAATGAGTGCAGAAAAACATTACTGTAATATTCTGGTAATGTTAAGTTATGTTTAATTGTGGCCTTTGAAAACTCAAGGCAGAGTTTGGGGGGAAATTTTCTGCAGCATCTGGCCAAACATAGAAATCTTTAGATTGTGCTGGACTATATACTGTAGTCATATATAAGTCTAGAAATTTTAGTCAAAAAATTGACCCCCAAAAACAGAGGTCGACTTATCCATGGGTCACTGTTAGTACTGTACTTTAACTCTTACTTTAAAAAAGGAACCATGCACTGGTGAAAGGCAAAGGATAATCTCTCCTGGAAGCACTGACCCTCCTCTAGTCTCCCATCTATCCAGCTTTTAGGATGAGTACAAACAGTTATGCCTTCTGGAATTTTGTAAGTTCTTTGGCATTGCTTTCTTTTGCTTCATCCTTTAGATCATTTATTATGTGGTCCTAAGTTTACCCTTGACTTATCCTTGGGGCATATCAAAATCCATAATTTTGCCCCCAAAACCTGCCCTTGACTTATCCGCGAGGTTGACTTATAGTCGAGTATATATGGTTGTTGTCAGCAGAAGAAAATGGTAAAACATGCTTTGGGTTTGTGAGTAAGACAAAAGGAGGACAAGACCTTTGTTGTTGTGAACCTTCATGTGACTCTGATTTAAGGTGATATTCAGGCGAATCTAACATGTGGTGGTCTTGGCAAGATTTGTTCAATGGGAGTTTGCCTTTTGCTGTCTAAAGCTGAGAGAATATAACTTGCCTGGGGTCACCCAGTCGATTTTCATGGCTGAGCAGAAATTTGAACCCTGGTTGCCAGTCAAGAGTCCAACATTCAAACCACTACACCACTCTGGTTCACACAAGATCTTTCAGCAGGAATAATGTTTACCACGAGCAGTATTGAAGATTATCAGGACATCAGTTCAGTGTAAGAAGTACAAAGCAATTATCTCAAAGGAGGCTTCACAGTTGTACAATGTAAGATAGCGTCTTGCTGTTTATACAACTTTTTGCATGTGTTGGGCAATTTGGCAAGTAATTAATTGGACAGATTGCTTTTAATAATTTTCTTATGTAGTATATAGATACATGTAACAAAGTCCATCCGTCTCAGTCTGATCTGAGAAATGTCCTGTGTCAGGTCCAAGAAATTTGTTTGTCAATTGCAGCATTTTGGCTTTACCTAACCTATATTTCTTACTCAGAAACAAAAGGTACATTCCTTGATTGCATCAACCATTTTTCCTTCTCTGTTATTATTTCATTTTATTTTAAAAAAATTGAGAAAGGAAAACTCAGACTAATTTCTCTGTTTTTTCTAATTAGCTTCTAAAATATGGACACAAAGGATAGGAATACTGTAGTTTGGAATTTACTTTTTGATGTTTTGCTGGACAGCTCAGGATAAAAGAATGAAGCTTTCCCAATTAATTGATCTAAGTCATAGAAATTTATTACTTTATTTTTTCCTGCTTTATTAAAAATATTGTTATACCTGTAATGTAGTTATAATCTTGTAACTGTGTTGTTGTGTGGCTTCAGTTTGTTTCCAATTTACAGTGACCCTAAGATGACCCTATTGTAACATTTTGGGGGGCTGAGAGTGTGTGACTCACCCAAGGTCACCCAGTGGGTTTCCCTAGCTGTGCATGGAATTGAACCCTGGTCTCTAAAAGCTGAAACTCAAACTATTACATCATGCTGGCCATCTTAGGCTTAATGTTAAAGGTAATGTTGAAATGCAAGCACATGTAAGTAGTGTGATCAGTCTTTTAGCAATAGCACTACTTCCTGCCTTTGCACTAGTGCACAGTAGACCGTGAACAGAGTGAGGATGGTGTACTGGTTAAAGTGGTCTCCCTAGATTTGGGGGACTTTTCCAATCTGGGAATGGAACAACTTCATACCTCCCTCAAAAGATATATATGGTATCAAGACTAGCACAAGCCGCTGGTGTAAAATAAGATTTTATTGTGGCTAAATGGATACAGCAGGTGTTTCACAACAGAGAATGGCTTGCATACCCTTCCAACCACAGAAGCTGACTTTACAGCCAGCAGCGGGCCAGATTCCCAGGCAACGAGACATTGCCATCAGGCCAGCACATCTTCCCGAGGCTGGTACATGTGTTCTCCCTTGGGCAAGACCAAGGTGTAGTGGGAAGCAAAAAGATTATAGAACACAAATCTAAACAAAGGAACTATTGCTGTACAGAAACATCTCCATTTCTTATCTAGAAGCGTCAAGAACAGAAAAACCAAACAACTACAGTAAAAGTATACTCTTGCTTCTCTCACAGCTAGTCTGGGAGGTAGGGGCATGTGAAATGTGATCCTTATAGGAAAGAGGGTGATCTAAACTTTTCATCTACTGGATGCCCTGCCAGGGCAAATATAGACCTTACTATAATCAGTGGAAAATGACTCGTTCCATGGTAACTTAAAGCTGTGTAAGAGTATTCTATGAACAAGATAGCCATGGCAATCTCTATGTGACAAGTGCCACATAGACCACAAAGCCTCCAGTTCAAAACTTTGCTTATTCTTTGAGCTTTTCCAGTGATCCTGGCCTGCACAAATGCTTTCAGCTTAGTTTGTACTGAGAATAACACGTTTTGGAGGTTTTGTTTTGTCTTGTTTTTGATGGAGGGTAGTATGGAAGAAAAGCAAGTGAGATATTCAGGTATCCTATTGGAGGAAAAATGTGATTTTTTAAAAAATCAGATAAATAAAATAATGATTCTCTGTGCATGCTCTTTTAACAGAAGATTTGCTTTTTGTTAGTAGGAGCCTTCATGCTGCTATGTTTCCTATCTGTCGGGGATCTCACTCCAGAATTTCTTTATTTGCTGTGCTGTTGGATGGAACATAATAAAGGACAATTGTCTGACCTGCATCAACATGTTGCAGTATAGCCCTCCAATGTCAAACTGCCAGGGTTTGGGAATGTGTGGTGCTTCAGCAGTTTTTGCTCTGTGTTACCATGAGCCTGGCTCTCATATTCAGCTCACACAGTTTCTATGAAACTAACACAAGAACTTGTTTGGTAACTTCGTGGATGTTCAGGCAGAAATGTACTTCCCTTTCCAAGAAAAAAAAAAAGAGAGAGAGAGAGACCAGCTTTCTTCCTCCTTGCTTCTAGGTAGATTTGAGAAAAAGTTACTTTTTGGAGTACAATTTGAAGTATCACCTAGATGGCATGCCAGTGACCATGTTGGCTGGGAATTCTTGGAGATGTAATTCAAACAACAAATCGCTGCTTCCAAGCTATGCATGGTTGGGCGTGTGTGCTGGTGTCAGGGCAAGGAATTTGGCAGTGAATATTTGACTAACTCACTCATTAAATAAGAATGTCATCCAATCATCAAATGGGAATCCTTTTATGGGTTTGTAGTGAAGTCAATAAGTGAGAAAATTCTTCCCTCGGGAGGTGAAATCTGGTTTATACATGTAAAGGAGTGTGTTGCTTTTATTTATTTGTTTATTGCTAAGATACTACGTAGAAATAATTGGCTAATAAATATCCTTTCTTGAAATTTATTAGGGCCTAAACTTTATGCATCTGTTTCCTCCAACAACTGATTAGTTCCATTTAGATTTCATACTTATGTATGTGTTTGTTTACCATTGACAATTCATATTTCAAGAAATTTAAGGGTTGGCAATACTATGCAAAAACTATATTCAAACATACACATATGAATATGTTTATAAAGATATCTGAGAAAACAGTACCTCTGGAGCAGGGATTATGAGCACTTTTGATAGTTTATTGGTTGCCCTTCTTAAGAATAAAACAGGTTTTACTTTTCTGTGTTTCAATGCTTTCCTAATATAATCTGTATTTGTTTCACTTAGTGTTGTGATGAACCAGCTGGTACAGGATATGAACCAACTAATGCTGTGGTTGCCAGACTGGAGGGGTGACCTGTAAGGCTGTGTGTGAGACTTAGAGGCCCTGATCGTTCCTCCTCTTCCACTTCCCAAACTTGTTTATGTGTAAAATTTAGACATGCATTGAGTTAAATATTGAATTTACTTAAATAAAAGTGTTTTGAGTTCCAGCTGTATCACTTGTGCTATCAAATTTTGATATACTACCACTATCTATGTGCTCAAACCGCTCTGTTTTGCTCTTTTTTTAAACAGACAGAATTGAGTTTTTAGATTAAATGAAAGGCAACTTCAAGTATCTACAGGGCAGCTTGGAAGTATTATTACAGTATAGTGATTTCTGTGCTGTGAGTTTCAAAGCAAAATCATGATTTTGCCATTTGAAGTGGCTCTAGTGACTGTTAGTATAATTATAATTATTACTGGGGACAAGTTGAAATGCAGGTGAGAAGATTAATAAAATCCCCTGCTTGGAGGTTAAGGAGGTATTAATAGAGTTCTGTCAAGATTCTGTATGGGATCTGGAAAACTTTAACATTATGTCCTCAACTGGCTAAAAATAGAAATGTAGTTAAAACCATAAGTATTATACATTCCTCTAACTTGATGTGCCAACCCAGTGCTATAACAGTATAGCTGAAAATTATTTTTATTTATAGAACACTAAAGAAAAATGCCCAACTGAGCTTTCTTTTAAATATTTGTAAAGACAAGTACCAGTAGTTATAGTTTCTTATTTATAAAATGTATTTCGGTACTGCTGTTTGTACCATGCAGTGTGCTAGATTTCTAAGCTGTTTGCAGCACTAGAGCAAATGAATAATAATATCATAATATACAATTGAATACAAAAGTACCAGCACATACCCTCTAACATTTCCCAGATGAAAACTAGCACACAAGTGGCCGAGCAACATCAGAGTGGTCAATATGGCAAGAATTAGAAAGGAAGCACACAAAAACTAGGAGAGCCTTCAGCAGTTTGCTTTTGCCTGAACCTACAGAGAAGGACAAGATTTCATCTCTTCTCTCCTCTCCTGTCTGCACAGTTGAATGCAAACTACCTTTGCACTTTAAATTCCTTTTGCAACAGTTGAAATAAGCTGAGGACAAAGGAGAAAAGTGAGAAGAGAGAGAAACTGGAATATTTTAGAAACAGCTGCAAAAATGGGATGACAGAGGATTAATTGGAACTTTCCCTGCCAAATCAGTATAATTGGAGGGTCAGTAAGCAGTAATGCAGCAAAAACAAATAATGGATCTGGGCATAGCAGTGGTCAGTCTCAAAGACTAGCTGAAATCAAAATCTTTTAACCTTAGTCCAGTGGTTCTCAAACTTTGGGGTGGGATCCCGGGATGGGAGGAGGAATTACTCAAAGGGGGCAAGAGACTTGATATACTGATCCCCTTCCTCCTCCTTTGCTCTCTGAACTTTTTCTGTCTCACATATACACAAGAGAATGAATATCTGTGTGACAGTGTGTGTGTGTGTGCGCGCGCGCGAGAGAGAGAGAATAAATGGGTATACGTGTGAGTGAAAGAAAATAATGAAAGAGCATAATTGTGTACATATCTGTGAGCACTGGTGTATGTGATTGTGGCTGTGTGTGAGACAGTATGTGTAAAATTTACAAATGTATTAAGTGTTGAATTTTATTTAAATGAAACTTCTAATTTGAACAATATTATGTCCTTATAAACCGTTAAATATGAAATAAAATATGCACACTAAACAGAATATTTTTACTTGCATGCTAAGTCAAGGAGGGGGGCATGACATCCACATGCAAAGGGTAAAAAGTTTGAGAACCACTGCCTTAGCCTCTTAACTGCGACTTAATTCTCCTATATTATTTATTTATTTATTTAATACTGCCCTTCTCCCAATATAGAGACTCAAGGCAGCAATATAATCCATCTGTACTATCTGGAGTACAGTATACCCTTCTGAATATTCCTCTCTTCCTTTTCTTGTCCAGTAGTCCATTTGATATTGAAAGTAAGCCCTATAGTATGGACCATACCATATTGGTTCATTATACAGTGGGCCATTAGTATTTACTAGGATTTGGTTCCAGGACTCCCCATGGATACCAAAATCTATGGATGCTCAAGTCCCATAAAATACAGTGGCATACTAAATGGTGTCCCTGATATAAAATGGCAAAAACAAGGTTTGCTTTTGGAATATACAGTATATTGTTTTCAAGCCAAAGTTGGTTGAATCTGTGGATAAAAAAATCTGTGGATACACAGAGTCAACTGTTATTTTCATTTAAATTATTTAATTTATATCACACCTTTCTCCCAATATGAGACCCATGGCACCTATAGTATAGGTAAAAACATAATTACAACTAAAATGATTATTAATACAATGGTTTTTAAATAAAAAAATAAATAAATGACCCTAATAAAAATAACAAAAAAGTTTTAAAAGCATTTCTATCATACCAGTAAGAGTAAAAACACAGCACTCCCATCTTTCTTACAAAACTATTCTGCAACAGATATTTAAGTGTCAATTCCCTGTCTAAACAAAAAGGGCCTTGCTTGCCAGCGGAGCGGCAATCGACCTACCCTTCATAGTTAATACAGCTTGATGTGATGACTCTATATAATAAAGCCCCTGTGACCTCCAGGACTACCTGGGCCCATGGAAGAGGTAATGGTAAGTCCACTATTTAAAAGAGGAGAGAGGCCTTTGTCAGGGGCAGAGCTTCCTCCAACCCTGTCCCAAAGAATGCTGATTGCTAGAGGCAGACGGGCACTATCATCATGCCTAGAAATGCTTTCTTGTAGCACAAGGCTTCATTTGAATAAATGCCTTCTTGTATGTAGGAGGGCTTCTTCCAATAGCTTTTAATACACTGCAGCTTGACCTTGGGTAGGGGCTGTGCCACTTCTAGTTAAAAGCACCAGCTTCAAACTAGAAAAGCTGCTGGAATTACATCTATACCTGGATGTACTTTGCTCAGCTGTTCCTGGACCCCTGAGTCTCATTTTGACTGACTTCATGGGGGCCAAATCTTTTTTTCAGAAAGATAATTGTCCTTTGCAATGAAAAGGGAGTTGTGCACAGCCTTTGTACAGATCTGGTTTGAGCAAATGGAAACTAGGATGTGGCAAGGGCATCATCAGGGTATCTCTGTTCAAGATAGAATCTGCATATGTGGCGCCTCTGCAATTGAAGATCTTGCCCAATACTTACTGCACTGTTAGCTATATGCTAACATCAGAGACCACTACTTCATCTCATTTCTTGTTAGTTGGAGGGAGTGAGATGATGAGTCCAAGCTGACTTTAGTTTTGGAAGGAGTTAATCCTATTGTGGCCCAAAGAGTGGCACTCTTCGCATATTATGCAGCTAAACTGAGGAAGCAAGTGGTAGATAAAGGGTCTGCCATGCCAGCTTATAGGTAATCTTTTTTTTTTTTTTATTGTTCTAGTCATTCAGAGAGGTTGGTTTTTAAATTTTTCTACTTTGAAAATTGTTATTTTATCTACATATAAATGCTCAGTGTTTTATGTTTTATGTTTTTATTACTTGTCAACATGTTTCCTTGCTGATGGTGCTTTCCATGCTTTGAGTTTTGTTGCCCTTTTAAATTATTTGATACAGTCTGTAGACTGATTCAATAAAGATTTGTTATTGTGATGAAGCCCCTGACCCTACTTCCAGCTCATACTTGCTTGATAAAACTCAACTAGTTTGGCTACTGCACTGTATTTTGTTCCTTGCCTTTAGACCTGTCCTTGCTTGCCCATTCTGGGTGTGTCTGTGTCCGGACTCCAGCCTGGTGTTTGCCTGACCCATAACAGAACATTGATTTTAGCAATTGCCTTTATAGGTCAGGAAATTTTACCAACTGCCTTGTTTGCCTGTGAAGTGTAAAATAAAAAGCTTAAGCCCTGTAGAGTTTTATATGCAAATAAATCATCTCTTCTGCCCCTTTCTCCTCTGACTTTAACCCCCTCGCTTGAAAGTTAAAATTGACAGCAGCAGAATCCAGCACACTTGAATCTTAAATGATATCCTACTGTCTGCAGGAGCACAGAGAAAATGACTGTCTGTCTCACAATGACTGTTATTGGAAAAGGATTTTTAAAAATCTCATAGGGTGTAATTACAGCTCATACAGATTTCAAAGGAGGAGTTCTGCTTTTTGAAATCACATTAATATTTTTCTCTTGCTACCCACAGATTCTTGTTTCACAACTCAGCCCTATCTCTGTTAATACAGTATTATGTCTAAATTGCATCTGTTCTTCAACCATGTCTGATTACAGGATTAAAATGGGAGGGCTCTGTTTTCTCACCTATGAGCGTCTGCAGTAGTGTTAAGAAAACAATCACATTGGCAAGTCTGATGATGTGAAATAGGATAAAGTGCTCAATGAAATTATTAAATAGTGTTTTGCAAGTTCCTGGATTTGACTACCAGTACTCATGACAGGGATAATGCTAAATATGTGAGGGTATGGTGCACAGTGTCCTATATGGGTTATAAACTTATGGCATCTTGAACCACAGCATGGCCATGCAAATAATATGTTTAATATGTTTCTCACTTGGTTTGCCTTCTTTAGCCACCATAATATTAATTTCCAGACTGTAAATTTCTGGTGGTAGGAGAAAACCTGACCATGGCCATCTAGTGTCATAACTCAGAGGACTAGAACCTTGATTTCCTAAGTCTCAGTGCAGCACATTAACAACTGTGTCATACTAGGAAGATTACTACACACTGTTTTAAACTGTGACTACACCTGGAAAAAAAAACTTTGGTATTACTTATTGCATGATGACACCTGTGACCCATGGATACTGTGTCCTCCAACCACACTGAGGGCATCCCTTTTTATTGATGAGAGAAAGCTGTCAATAAGCTCTCTCTAGTGCAGGGGTAGGCAACCTGCGGCCCACAGGCCGGATGCGGCCTGGCAAGGCCTTGGGACCGGCCCCAGCCCGGTCCTGCCGCCGATTGCTGCCGGAGCCTTTGGCCTCTCGCGTGAGGGCGTGGGGCCTTTGGCCTATCAAGAGGGGGCGGGCAAGGGAGGTAATTGTCTATAGAAGCCTCCAAAACATGCATTTATATTAACATTTTTTAAAAAATCAGCAATGTTTTTGTGTGTCCTCCATTTTTTTAAAAAAAGTGTCCTCCATTTGAAATTTTTGTCCCACATTTGTCCTGGTTTATTTATTTATTTAATTTTTTTAAAAAAATTATTTAATGATTTAGTTTTTGACTTCGGCCCCCCAGTTGTCTGAGGGACAGCAATCCGGCTCCCAGCTCAAAAGGGTTGCCTACCCCTGCTCTAGTGTAAGTCCCCAGGTGCGAAAAATTGCTTTGAGGCAGTTGTGTTATTGGCAGTCATATGGTGTCAGTCTCCCCTCCTCTTTGCTATTCTCAAGCAGAGCAATTGCCTTTACTTTATTTTTTATTTTTATTTTCCTATCTCTTTTGTTTTCTACTGACATCGCTGCAGCAGAATGCTGGAACTGCATGCGATGAAATAAAAATATTGAAAGCATGCTGCATAGGGCATAAAGCAGGGGAGCAGGGGTAAAGGGGATTCAGGAAGCGGGTATGATGGCAGCAGCCATCCCAGTCACACGATTCCAGAGAGGTGCAGTGATATGTTTCTATTTATTTATTTTTCACTGACACAATTGCTGTGAGAATGGGGTTCGTGTGGTTAGGAAGTATCAGGCTCATGCAGCCTCAGGCAATTTGTTGTTGTTGTGTGCATGGATGTAATTCCAATGGTGACCCTAAGACAGCTCTATCGTGAGTTCTCTGGGGCTGAGAGTGTGTGACTGAACTAAGGTCACCCAGAGGGTTTCTGTAGGCAATAGGGAGAACAAGAGAGAGGGGTGCATGTGTGGATTTTGAACGGTGAGAAAGCATTGGTGCACACTTAATTATTACTGTTTTGCACAAAAAACTGGTCTAAATCAATCCCTGCCATTCTGTTTGAGTTCATTGGAAGAGAGGCATGATAGAAATGCTACAAATAGAATTCTTATTAACAAATTCAGTACATTGGTGTGTTTAGGAAAGCATGTAAGGTGACTGTGATTAATGAGCCATGCCCATTTTTCATTGCTGAGTATGCTAGGTAGGACTGATAAAAGTTACAGTCCATTGACCTCTCGAAAGCCACATCTTCCCCACATCCTCTAGTACAGCTTGGATAGCCTGGTTCACTTAAATCCCAGTACAATATTATGCATGTTTGCCTAGAAGGAAAAAAAGGCCAAGTTTAATGTGATGTACTCTGTAATAGATGAGGCTAGGATTGTGGCCTCAAAACCAGCAAAGTAGCAAAACTGGTCCTCTGTTTCATCACCAGGTCAGTCTTGCTTTCAATCTGACCTACCTCACAGAGTTGTGAGGAAGAAGAGCAGAGCCACAGAGAGCACCTTGAGCTGCCTAAAGGTAAGGCAGATTTTAAAGTTAATCAATTAATAAGAAAAGAAGTGAGGAAGGTATGTCATATTATCTAGCATGCTAATGGAAGTGATGGTTAAGATAGAAGAAATCCATATATAATAAGAGAAGGAAGCAAGACACAATGAGAATGAACTTCATTAGTATTTCTCTTCATTCCCTATTCAAATGAAAAATTGTCAGAACATTATATTGTATCATAATGTCAATGAACACCCAGCTTGATTTCTAAAAATCCATTGGTAGCTGTGTTGGCCTTTTAAGAACACACTAAAATCGCAGTAGGGTAATAATTAAAACCAATTGAAATGTCATGAGGTAGTGAGTAAGCTTTTCAGTTCTTCAAAACTGAGTCAAGCTGAATATTAAGGAAACCAGCAATGGGGGTTTCTGCAGTTTATGATAGTTTTACAATGGAGCACTTGAAACGTTATGCAGACTGAAGTGGATTAAAATATCTCATTCTGGATTCTATAAATAAACATTCCTAGATGAAAAGTTCAACATTGCAACAGCAATTATAAACTGCATGCTTCGTCACATAAGTATTGTTTTTAAAACCCTGTGGGAAGGAGTCTGGGCTTGTAAGAAGCACAGTGGGATTGATGAACAATCACAAGCTTGCTGCAGGATGTGTGACCTTTTTCACTGTATCAGTATGTCATCTTCAGGATTGATGTCTCAACAGCTACAGTATTTCTGTCAAAATTGCTTCTTCTTGTTGATACTTCTTCAGATCGCCTGGGCAAGCATTTGACTTTTCTGAGAAACTGGAGCACTGCTTACCTAGGTTAAACTAGATTAGAAAATGAGTTTCCATTTTAGCATATATATTAAATCCTCACCTTGCCTACCTCTCCCCAGTAAAATGCTGCTTTTGAATCTGATTGCTGAAAATATATGTGTTCTGCCAATATCTGATTTGTATAAAGATCCAGATGGTCAGCAGGCCAGACTCAAAGGACTAAGGGAATTCTCCTGTCATGTAACTGCAGCCAGTTTTTGGTTTCAAAGCAGGAAAACCTGAAAGCCCATTACATAGAATTATAGAATTGATTTCATAAGACATTTTCTCTCTACAGTTGATCCTCCATATTAGTGCCTTTGATTATTTACGGATTTGATTAATATGCTCTCTGTAGGAATCTAGTCTAGATGCCAACTATGACCAACTTTCACCAGAGGTTGTGCTGGAGGATCTAGAGCAGTGGTTCCCAACCTTCCTAATGCCGCGACCCCTTAATACAGTCCCTCATGTTGTGGTGACCCAAACCCATGAAATTATTTTCATTGCTACTTCATAACTGTAATTAAATAGGTGTTTTCCAATGGTCTTAGGCGACCCCCATGAAAGGGTCATTCGACCTCCAAAGGGGTCCCGACCCACAGGTTGGGAACCACTGATCTAGAGATACCTAGAGATAACACATCTCTAGGCATTTGTAGGTACTCTAGCATAATTTTGTGGTTAACTTCCAGCAGATGTTGACTATAGAGTTGTGCTGCAAGACCCAGGGATTCCTAGAGAGGAGTGCTCTCAGGTAAAAAAGCAGGTTTTTTTATTTGCAGCTTTCTCACTTTGCCACTTTTTTTTACACTTAATGGCTTCTACTTTCCAGGAGAAAACAAGATGTCTTTCCTAATTTATATCTTTTAGTTCTAGTTGCCTGGCTTGTTGAAATGTGTTAACACCTCATGTCCCCATACATTTATTGAACATGACATGTCTCAAGTGAGAATAAAATTAATCCCAAATTGATCAAGTCCAAAATACTAATAATATCTAATTACAGGATAATATTTCCCATCAACTCGCACTTCTGCATAGAAAAAATTGGGACTTGACACCCTTGATTCTATAAAACTGGGAGTTACAAACATTCACAATCCACTTGTCAACTGCTGAGCATCACAAGTGGTTTTTGAATCTCAGAAGTGAGCCTCAGGGAGTTCTTCAGGATTTCCTAAAATAGGCTATTTAGAGGTATACTCTTATTTCCTTTCTATGCTACCACTCAGATCTCCTCCTCATTCCTAATCTTACAAAAGTGTTTTTAATTTGGAACCTGTAATTTCGAGACATCTTTCACTAATGTGTTAGATTATTCTTTTTTGCATTGACTCAAAGGGGAACTGGATTTTGTCAAAAGTGACTTGGGAACTATTTATGTGTTATATTTCTGTCTTACCTCCCCTTGCACCACCCATGAGTTCAAGTCTTTTTGTTGTATCCTCACAACAACCCTGGTGGTAAGTAAGGATGGAAGAGTTAGAGGCTCAAGGCCAACCAGTAAGTTTAATGGTTCAATGGAGATCTGAACATGGAATTTCCAGATCCTAGTCCATTATTCTAAATTGCTACCACATAGCTGCTCCTAGTGTGTTGATAATAAGTTGCTTCCTATAGTAGAACTAACTCTTGGAATTCCTTTTGCTCAGGACAAATGGTGAAGCAGAACAAGGTGGCAGAATAATGAAGTGTTGCAGCCTGTGTCATCCCCCTGAGGCCATTATATTTTTCCTAAAATCAGATTATTATTATTATTATTATGTTTTATTTATAAGGTGCTATAAATTTACACAGCGCTGTACATGCAATCAGTTAAAAATAGAATAAAATGAAATAAAATAAACCTATCATTGCAGAGAAGACCACCATGCATTATTACTTTTAATTTAGAAGACATTGGGGCTGTGCATACTGGCATCTTTGGCTGAGTTGGAGTTGGAGTTGCAACTGCACAATGCACATTCCCACTCCACCCCCAGGTCGACATGATGCCACATGCCATACTACGCAACAGGCGGTGTCACAGCACTTCTTTGGCACTGCTCCTGCATGACACAGCGCCAAAGGAGCACCATAAAGATGCGGCTATCATACCCTGCAAAGGCTACATTGGGTATGCAGCGTGTGGTTACCACAGCCCCAATCTGACTGTAGAAGGGTCAGTCTGCGCAGGCTCATTATCAGTTAAAATGAAAAATGGGGGGGGGGGAATCTGGCATAGAACTGTTTTAAAAAGTCTATCAGGATACCCACTTCTGCTTAGTCATCGATAAATCATGCCAAAGTTCTTGGAGATGCAACTTATTTTAAAATAGAACTGATTTCTACAGCCCCCCCCCCCAAAAAAAATTGCAGAGGAAAATTGATAATAGTGATTTAGAAGATTCACCTGTTTGTTTCTTATGAAACTTTTGGCTGGATTCACTTTCTTTTTACTTCCTTGACAAGTGGTTCAACTTAACTTTTGAGTTTGCACAATTTTACATCAGCAAATTACATTAAAATTAATACCAGTCTTTCATGGGGATAAACAATGTTATGTCTCATTATGCAACCCTAATTCACTAGAATTTGAGCATGAAATCTATGTTCTACATTGCTGACAGTTTTCTTTTTTCTTATTAGGACTCTATTGTTAATGTTAAACCATCCATGAGTATTAAAGAGAGAACAATCCTGATAAAAAGATAATGGCAGTGTTGCAGGAAAGAAAGTCAAGTATATTTGCAAACTGATGCTACATTATTCAGGATTTATTATTTCCAGCAAGTATAGAATTAACCATATGTGACTGCTTTTTCTGGAAAGACTGCACTAAAAAATAGACTTATTGGCATGCAGAAATATGAGATGATAAAGGCTTGTATTTTATTCTTCAGATGAGTCATGAAAGCTTCTTCTGGGTGAATAGTTTTGCCAGCTTCATCAGCCAGTATATGATACTGGGCACAGAGGCAGACAAAATTGCAATGTGCTGGTAAAATGTATCTATTCAATTTAGTTTTGCAATTGATATAATAGGGGAGTTGGGAGGGGAATGTGAAAGAACGAGGTAAAACTAAGCATGTGTTTGGTTCTTCCCAGGGCCCATCCTACCATTAGGTAAAGTGATGCAACTGATACTGGTGGCAGATACTAGGGAAGACACTTGCAGCTCACCAGGTGTTTCTCTTGAATCCCCTGTTCTATTTGTTTTTTCCTTTAGAGAACAGATCATTTTTGCAAGGAACAAGATGCAAGAGAATGTTCAAGCAACATGTTGCATGTGATCACCTTAACTGTGCCCTATTATTTTTGAGAGATAACTATTACATAATGCACTGTGTTGTGGCTGATAAGATGGGTATTTTTAACCTTCACATGTTGTTTCTGGAATGCTGCTTTTGCAGAGTGATGGGGCAGATTTTTTAGGGTATTTTGTAAAAAACAAAAACAACACACAGCTAAAAAGCAATATGTTAGAATAGTGTTATGCATGTTTTTGTTATTATGTATGTTCAAGTTGACTCTGGCTTATGGTAATTTTCCCATTGTTTTCTTGGCAAGGTTTATTCAGAGGAGGTTTTCCTTTGCCTGGAAATCCTGGAAATCTTCAGTTTACCAGTTTTCCATGAAAAGCAAACCATGAAAAGGTTGCTAAATTTGGAACAGACTAGAATCTTATGAAACCATGGTTTGAATATCCTGGCTTGTTTTAAACTTAGTTAGCACAATTCAAGACAAGACATAATAGAAAACCATGGTTAGTGGAAGTAAATCTACAGTAACTGTAGTGTTCCCATTTACAGTAGAATGCATGGTACAAGACATATCTTCACTTATCTAGTTGAGATTTGATCTTCCAAATGTAGCACATGCATTATGTAGTGACAATTTTAAATATAAGGAATTCACAGTTTGTCACTGATGTCTTCCCAAATAAGCAATCTGTGAGTGGTCTTCCAACTTTTACATAATTGGTATTAACTGAACTACCAAAAGGAATGCCCCTACTTAAAGGTAAAAGGTTTCCCCTTTGAAAAGGTTGTCAAGTCATCAAGTGCATTACTAAGCTGAAGAACCAGTGTTGTCAAAGTCAACTCTGTGATCATATGGCCAGCATGGTGGCACAGAATGTTGTTATCTTCCCACCAAAGTGGTACCTATTTATCTACTTGCACTTTTACATACTTTCAAATTGCTAGGTTGGCAGAAGCTAGGACTTAGTGACACTTGGTCCTCTAACTGCTGACCTGCCGATCTTGCATTTGTCAGAGTCAGCGTCTTAACCGCTGAGCCCTGTGTCTGTTATGCCCCTTCTTGCATAGTTACTGTATAAAAGACATGTTTTCCACATGCACATAGAAAAATCTGAAGGTGGCTTCTTGCTCTTCTGCAAAGGACAGACTGCATGTACATGCAAATGCATAGTAGGATAGAGTCATTCAAAACAGTTTTGGAGAGGGGACCATTATGAGCAGAGAACTGGTTGAGAACTTTCCTTTCAACTTTTTCCTTGCACAGTTTTCGTATACCAATTCAGCCCAAAGTTGCTTCTCCTTCCATGTTGTTTTATTTGCTTTATGCTGCTCAGAGTCATCTCTTCCAATGCTATTTTTATTTAAAAAACAATCATGCATGCAATATGTAGCTTTCTTCAATAATAAGAAACCACTTTTAAATCTTTTCTGTCAACTTTTCTTATAAAATGTTTCTATTTATTGAATCAAAGTCTTTGCTTAAATCAATAAAAAGGTACAACTACAGCTTTGTATATTTTGTTATCAAATAGAATAAAAAACAGTTGTCATTTAGATACTTTCCTTTTCTGACATATGCTTGCTGTTTTGAAATAGAGTTTTGCTCTGCCCAATCCTCTAATTTTCGGTGAAGAAACCTGGCATTATTTTTTGCTGGAATATCAATTTAGCTGATTGGTCTATAATTTCTGGGGTCCTTTCTGTCTTCTTTTTCAAATGGGGGGACTATAATGTTAAGATACCAATTTATTTGTAAATCATTCTACTGTGTTGTCTCTGTATGGCTTCCAGAGTCTAATTAGTTTTGATAAGTGATGGAACCTGAGCATTTTTGCCTTTCAGACTAACAAGGGAAGACAGAAGGCAATAAAATATTCAAAAGCTCTGGCAAAATGACTAAGAGCCGCTACTAAATAAAAGAGAGAGCTGATTACTTTGTTCATGTGTGGTAAAGGCTACAAAGTGCTTTCAAACAGAAGCTCTTTAAACCGCAAAGAGAGGCATTATTTGTGTGTTTTGAGGAAACATGCTTGCTTAAAGAATGGTGAGGTATGAATACTACTGAACAGACAAATGGGGAAGTTCATTTTCTGAATCAACAGATTTGAATATATGGCCAAGTATGGGATTCTCTGCACACATTTTTGCTCTCAAAGAGGCTTTCTGCACTGTCATTTGGGACGTCCGGAGGACGTCCCATTTTAAAAAGGGGGCGTCTCTTTTAGACGCCCCTGGGCCTAGTACGGACTCCGTCCGTACAAGATGGCGCCGGCCCTTCTACATTGCCGGCACCATCTTTGCGTATCGGACGCTGAGCGTCCGTACGCGTCGCGTCCTTTGTGACGTAGAGAGTGCGCCCTTGGCGCCTCGCTACGTCGCAAACGCGACTCGAAAAGAAGCTCCATTTTGGAGCTTCTTTTTCAATCCGCAGGGGAGCCGCGCCGTGTGGAGGCTCTGGCTCCCCCATGGACTAGCCGGCGGAGGCAGCAGACCACTGCAAAGCGGCGGTCTGTACCCCGCCAAAGTTTCCATTTGTTTGTTTTGTTTCGATACTGGAAATCCAAAGCCATGAAACCTGCAGTATCATTTTTAAAAAAAATTACAGAGGCATGTTTAGAACTCCTTACTTTTCTTCGATCAAAAGGTAGTTTTGTGCACTTAGGAAGGAATCAGAAATGATTATACCATCTTTGCAAAATGAAATATGATTTTAGAACTGTGGAATTTATCAGAGGTGTAGGTGTGCATACAGAATCCTGTGTCTTCTATGCAGAGGGCCACTTACACAAGAATTTCTTTGTCATTGCCAAAAGAAAACTATCTGACAGTGTTTTCTGACAGTTCTCTAGAGAGATCTTGTATCACCTTTGAGACTAACTGAAAGAAAGAAGTTGGCAACATGAGCTCTCATAGATTGATGTCTATGAAAGCTCATGCTTCCAACTTCTTTCTTTCAGTTTGCCATACATACAACATACAGTACTTTTATTTATGGTTGAAAGGGTTTTTTCCCCATCACCATGGGGGCATTTACTTGTAATGTAGCATACATATCTTTCTTTCACTAGATAAATCAATAGGTAAAATTTGTTGCACTGGTAATGAAACCAATCACAAGAGATAGGTAGCATGGACTATATACTCTTACAGCTATACATTTCCAAGAATCAAAATCCCCTTATCTCTGGAAGAGTTGGCTGCACCACTTGGTCTTGCCTCCAAGTCACCTGTCAACTCATAGTGACTCTATGAATGTCATAGCCTTTTCGTAGACAAGGAATACTGGATGCAGTAATTGTAAGCAGCACTATGACCAATCTGTTTTGAGTGCCTGAAACAACATCCAAGCAGCATAGCTGCCAGTCAGATCCCAAACTGCATATTGCTCACCCTTTAAAACAGGATGGATTAATGTGGCCATCCAGAGGTTGAATTGCATTTCTCACCATTGGCTGTTGGAAACTGTTCAACAACTTCTGGAGAATTGTGATTTCCATCCTTTTTCATAAAGAACATCCCACCTGCCTAAGAGTCGTATAACTCCCCTAGCATCTCATCTCTGTGAAAATTTCTGTATTTAAAGTATGTGGTCTCTTTTTTAAAAAAAAAATCACAATTTTTTAGGTACTACAAAACTAGCACAAAATTAAGAACGTGAATCCAAAAATGCACAGTGGGATGTAGGTCTCCAGGTTGTTTTATTCAGCGTTTTTTTTTTTTTTAAATCTCTTATCTTCAGGGTAAGAGAGAAAAAGAGATGCTAGCAGAAGATACTAACTGCATACAAACTGTATTTACAAAATGTTAATAAATATATTGATTAATTTATTTAATTAATTGCTTGACCAGTTTAATATGAGAGATTTTTTCTCTTCATGTGGGCTAAATGATTGAGAGTACTACTCAATGCTTTATAATATTTCTTCTTCTCTGTTGCTTGTTGACAAGTTGAGGCTCAGATGCTACATTCTTGATGCCTGATAATGTGCCTGTATGGTTTTGAGTTGTTTACTGCCCTGTGGTTCATAAGATTAATTGTGAGCACAGCTGCCTCTGTTGCAGGTGACTTGAGTGTCTTGCCTTTTTTACACTTCCCAGTGCACAATGGAACCTATGCCTCTACAGATAAGATGTCTGTTCTGACTTGGAAATTTAGCTATTTAACCTTCTTGTAAGATCGTGACTTGTTTTTTAATGTTTTCACTGCATATGCATGTTTGTAGAACCGTATTAAGATGCTGGGTCAGTTATGCTAGGTGCTTTTATTGAAATCTCTGGTGGAGAGTCAATCTCTGAGGTTCTATGAAATATTTCCAAACTGTAGTTCTATTAGTCTGGAAATGGCTTCCATTGTGCTTTATAACTGTCATGCAACATCATAGATATTACACAGCAACAACAAAAAGAACCTAACAGTGCTGTTAGGATATTTTGTCACATTTTGCCTGTTTGATTTGCATGAAGATAGGAAACAAATGTAATTTTGAAAAAAAAAATAAAATAAGTGGAGTGTGTAGCCCACTGCATAGCTCTGCCAAATCAATGGCTATCAAAAGGTTCAATATTGTACTTGACTATTCAGAAGTAAGCTTGTTGAGCTCCAATTATTAGTCTGAATTCAAAGGGGAAATGTTTGACATAGTGCTTTATGGCAAGGTGCTTTTATACTACATCAGACTATTTATTCTTCTAATGCAGTATTGTGCATTCTGTCTGGTAGCAGCTCTCCAGAGTCTTCAGCCCAGGTCTTCTTTTTTTAACCAGTTACTTACCTGATCTTTTGAAAACAAAAGTGGCGATGTCAGGCACTGAGCCACTGGCCAGTGGCCATGCTAACAAGGGGATTCTGAGAGTTACACTTAAAAAAGGAACATTTCCAAGCGCAGACATGGTGTATTCAATTCCCGTGCACCAACATTAAGTTACAGTACCTCTTTAAAATGAGAGTATTCAAAGCCCATTACGTTACCGAATCACTTCACCTTGGTTCCTCCTGCCAAAGGGAGTAGCTACAGTAACCAAAAAAATATTGCACATTAAAGCTTACTGTTACGTTAAATCCTTTCTTTCTAGTCAATCCAGGGTTTGTAATTGGCTTTTGTATCCTGGCTTGTTTTAGAACATGAACAAGCTGGATTTCCTAAGTTTTTGCATGCTGCATGGCTTGAAACGGTGTGGTGGTTTGAATGTTGGACCAGGACACTGGAGACCAGAGTTTGAATCCCTGCTTGGCCATAGAAGCCCACTGGATGACCTTGCACAAATCATATTCTCTTAGCCCTAGAGGAAGGCTGAGCAAATTTTGCCAAGAAAATCCTATGAAAGGGTCACCATGAGTTGGAAATAATTTGAAAGCGCACAACAACAGCAGCAGTAACAATGACATTGCTTAGACTGATACATGGGGAATTTTCCTAGGCTGTACACAGCTACTGGGACTTATAGCACGTCAGTGCCAGCTCACAATGGGCTTTTCTCCCCAGGCCCTGAGCTCTTGTTCCTAGTGCTCCTGTAAGATGAGGTTCATGAATTTGAGATGCTGGCCCTCCACTCTTTGTCTTAAAGCACAAGAAAACAAAGCCAAAATGGAGCCAGAGAGTAGTGGCTTTCCAAGTGCCTTACAGCTTGACATCGTAGTGCTTAAATTATTTTCCCACAGGTGATGATTTTGTCAAATGAATGTTTCCAGCTAGAAAATATGTGCTTTTAAAATAGTTTCCCACAGTAAGAGAACTTAAGCACTACTACATAATGTAGTAAGCTGTTACTCTCTAGCTCCATTTCAGCTTTGGTTTTTAGTGTGATAAGGCTCTTTGACTGCATCCATACTGCAGAAATAATCCAATTTTAATTGCCATAGCTCATTGCTATGGAATTCTTGGAATTGTAGTTTGTTGTAGCACCAGAACTCTTTGATAGAGAAGGATAAGTATCTCACAAAACTACAGTTCACAGAATTCCATAGCGTTGAGCCATGACAGTTAAAATTGAATCATTCTGGGTTATTTCTGCAATGTGGATGAGCCAAAGAGCCTTATTACACTAGAAAACAGAGCCTTTTGAGTCCACTAGAGTCCTTTCACACCACACAAATACAGAACTATAATTCTGCTTTAAATGCCAGTATAACATGCTGTGGATTCCTGCGATTTGCAGTTTAGCATTCCCAACCAGAAAGCACTGGTGCCTTACCAAACTACAAAACTCAAGATTCCTTAGGGTGAAGCCATGGCAGTTAACACAGAATCATAGTGCTATAAATGTGTACAGGCATGTAATTTATCACTAATTTTCTTCTCAAATGAAGCAGCAAGTAATTTCAGCAATTTTGTACCTGCTGCAAGAAAGTCTTCAAAAATCATACCATTCTCAAAACCTATTTACAGTGGTACCTCGGGATACGAATTACCCAGCTTACGAATTTTTCGGGATACGAATAAATCCCATAGGGATTTATTGTTTTGGGTAACGAACGTTTTTTCGGGTTACGAAAAAACGCCGGCGCTGTTTTAAATGGAGCCGCGGCAGAGCCGCGGCTTTTTTTCCCATTAGCGCCTATGGCAATTCGGGTTACGAAGGTTTTTCGGGTTACGAAATTAGCCGCGGAACGAATTAATTTCGTAACCCGAGGGAGCACTGTATTCACAATTCAGGACTTATTCATCACAAAATCTGCACATGATGGTTTTGCACAGAAAACAGCATTTGTTTTGTGCAGGAGAGACTATTCTATGCAGAAAATGCAATTTTCTGTGCAAAACAACCACGTGCACATTTTGCTTAGAATAAGTCCCAAATTGCAAAGATTCTCAGCAGTTCAAGATTCTATTCATCAAGGTTTCTTGATACTGTAAAAACACATTTTTCAATCATTTTTTCAAATATTTTTGCATATTATTTCCACCCCTAGTATAAATGAGCTAATAGAATATGTGCCTAAATTACATGTACCTTGAGCTCCCCTCCCTCCTGGCCTTTGTTTTCTCCCTCTGTGTGTAAGCATAAATCACAAACAAAACCCTTTGTACCGTGCCCGTGAGTCCTGTTACCAACTGAGAGTGTGTGGAAATGGTTGCCCAGACTTCAAATCTACCTTCTAAGACAAGGATCAAACTTCCTCCTCCTCCTGTGCCATTCAGCCTGAGATTTATTTCCCTGCTTGGTGACCAGGAAAGCATAGAAAGTCCTTGAGACTTCAGTTGGCACCCTGTGACCCAATAAACTTACTGTATATGGTCATGTATAAGTCTAGAAATTTTAGTTAAAAATTTGGCCCAAAAACCCTGAGTCAACCTGTCCATGAGACGATGTATGTACTGTATTTTAGCTCTTATTTAAAAAGGAACCATCCTCTGGTGAAAGGCAAGAATTTGACCTGGAAGCACTGACCCCCCCCCCCCCACACACACACACTTTTTACTCTCTCATCCATCCAACCTTTAGTGAGAGCACAACATGTTACACCTGCTGTAGTTTTGTAAGTTCTTTGGCATCATTTTACTTTGCTTCATCCTTTACATCTTTTGTTTCATGCCCCTCATTTTTACCCTTGACTTATTCATGGATCATATAAAAATCCATAATTTTGGCTCCAAAACCCGCCCTCAGCTTATACATGATGTCGACTTATACAGTAATCATGAACAGTGTCTTTCCCTCTACTAAGAAGACTGTCTCCATACTTAAATGGCTGCCAGCAAAATGTCCCCATGGACCTTGTCCAGTGTCAGTGAGTTCACTTGGCTTCTGGCTTACCTGGCAGCAACATCATTTTAAATTTCACATGGTGTTCTGGAGAGTTTAACATAATGTTGTTCTGGGGCACTGTGAAAATGTTAATGGGTAGTTGTGCTGGTCTGTGACCATAATAAAGATTCTATTCTATTCTAATGGGTAACAGGTAGCCGCTTGGCACAGGGAGTGAAACAAGTGCTAGTAGGCCTTGCCAAGCACCTGAAATATTGACAATGAGCAGTTGCTGCTAGATGCTGAAGCTGGACCTTGCTATTTACCTTTATATTTTTTGAAAAATATGTGTGAAATATTTTATTTTAGTGTTGGAATTTGTTGGAATTTAGAGTTGGAATTAGTGTACAGACTAAGTAGGGCCGGCTCATCCATATAGGCAAACTAGGCAGCCACCTAGGGCGGCAAAATTTAGGGGCGGCTTGGCACCTTTTTTTGTATACTTTTTGTGTAATTAAACAATATTAAAGTGAAAACTCATTACAGCAAGCAGCGTAAAAGCAAGCTACTGTATGATGGTTTCTTTGTACAGTGGCCAAAACATAAATGTGTGCCGCCGCCCCCCCCTCCCCCGTGTCTGTGGTACGATCACATAGTACATTCTCCACCTTCTGCATGTGCCTTGAATGTAACCTCAAGTTCAACAGCTCCCTCTCCTCTCACCACCAACCCACCTTACCCTTCTTGCCACAACATGGAACACCAGTCATCTTGAGTTTACTGTTTACAACAAACAAACTAGTCTGTTTTCTTGTTTTACATTTTTGGTCGTGATCATGCAATAGTGTTTCAGTGTTTGTGTTTGATTTTGAATGTTTGCCTAATATGCTTAATACTGTGTTGCATTCTTACAACAAGTTTTAAACTAAGTAAAGAGGAAGTTTTAGATGTTTAGGTGAGTACTCTATTTATTATTACATTATCTTAGGGGATGGGGGGCACACAGACGCCCTCTATCCCATGTCTTTTATCATTACATAATCAGAAATCATTTATTGAAACTCCATTCCAAATGTCACAGCAATAAAAAAGTCTTTAACCTGTAAAAACCTAATTTCTTAGATTGTACACCATGGGCAGGTTTACTCTTACCTATTTTGTTGTTTGTATGTACAGTGCTGTGCAAATCCACAGCGCTATATAAATAAAGCATAATTATAATAAAATAATAATCGGCTTTTTGACTAATTCTCAATACTATGACGAGAGATTGGAACCTAAGTTTTATGTTATGTTTAGCTTTAACAAACAAAACAGTGGAAATCAAGGGGTGAAAATAATTGAGGGGCAACAGGGGTATCAAAATATTTCTCTCCTAGGATGTCCAAATACCTAGAGGCGGCCCTGAGACTGCTTCATTTCAAGTTCTAAATGTCTTATGTCGCAGTAAAAATACACATACAAAGCACAACCTAAAACAGAAGGCAGAACAGATTATTTGAATTAAGAGTTAGAGATCCTGTGTCACTAAATGAAGCAACTTAAAAGACTTTTAAAGTGCCCCTGGGTAATCTTCTAACAGTGGTACCCTTTGTCATTTACAAAATGCAAGCACTTGCATATATAGATTCAAGAAAAATCAGTTCTCTTGTCACTTCCCAGGGAAGATATGCAAGACTCCTGATCCATAGTTGTAAGCCTTTCGTCTTCTCCTTTTGCCAAGTGACAGATGTATTTTTGTGTCTCTGCTGTGCACAGAATTGGCATGCTAGACACTTCTGGTGTCATGCTGCTACAAAATGTTTTCAGACAGAACTTGCCTGTAGAGGCAGCAGCATCCTCGACAAATACCCTTTAGGCCATAGCTGATGAACTGGTGATGCACTCTTTTTCCTCCACACTGCTGCTTTCAGAGTATCATACTGAAAAAAGAAAAGTTAGTCCTTTTTCACATATGCTATGCCAACTCTGCATTTGACATTTCGTAAGGAACCATACCTTTTTCTGGCACCCTGATATAAAATGCTCAATATTAGTTGGATCGTACCTCTAGTCCAAAACATAAATCAAATAATTAGGGTGGTGTTTCCCAATCTGGCACTTTACAGATGGATTGGACTATGGTTCCCATAATCCCCAGCCCAGGGAGGCTGCAGATGGTGGGAGTTTAGTACAATGCTTCTGGAGGGCACCAGATTGTGGGGGAGGGCAGAAGTAGGATTTCTGAAATTGATAAATAAATAATGCCAAGCCACATATGCACACATATGAGAGCTCTAACTTCCCCACTCAAGGGGGCCTTTGCAGAAGCTGCAAGGAGTATAGCATTTAAAGCAAGCCACTTGTATGACTAGGGTTGCCATAACCCGGTTGCAACCAGGTTTTTCCCGGTTTTGGCTGCACCTGCCCAGTCACGGCACGGGTGCAGCCAAAAACCGGGAAAAGCCCGGTTGCAGCGGGGTTGCTGGGCAACCCTGGGGCCTCGCTGCCCTCCTCCTCCTCCACCGCGCATGGCTGCGCGGAGGAAGAGGAGGGCAGCGAGGCCTGGGGCGGAGGAGGCTGGAGGGTGGTGGCGCCTCCTGCGTGCAGCCGCGCCAACCTCCCCGCCTCCCTGCAGCCTCCTGCAGCCTCGCGCCTTCCTCCGCGGCCTCTGTGGGGAAATGTAGGACAAAATTTTCAAATGTAGGACACATATTTTCTGTGTCCTACATTTGAAAATTTTGTCCTACATTTTCCCGTTTTGGAGGTCCAGAGTTATGGCAACCCTATGTATGACTGAAAAGATATGGGAGTTCTCCCTTCAGAACTACATACTATAATTAATCTGTGTTTGCAGAAGGTGGAAACAGCAGAATTTACTTATTTTAATGTATTTTTCTATACCTTCCTTTAGTAAATTTCCTTGCAATTGTTCCTATGCTAAACCATATACACAAATACAAGTAGAACATATCTGAACAATGAGTAAAAACAGCAATCAAAAGAAGGCAAGATATTAAAAGGTGCCAACCACAATAAAAAAAAAACCTCAGCAGGATTAAAACTAGTTCAAGAACACCTGGGAAAGGTGTTTTTTTAAAGGTCTTTGCCTGGTCCTGAGAGAAAACGAAATAGAGGCAAACAGATGTTTCTAGGGAAGGAACTGGATTTTTTCAGCCCTACCATTGATATGTATTTTCCCTTGTAGCTGTCTGCCTTGCCTTTAGGTGGTTGCGTTGTCAAGGTCTTTTTAACATAAAAGAAGGCATATGCAGAGGCAGAAAGACAGAACTTGTGAAAGAGCAGTTCCTAGAATCCCCTAGCAAGCAGAAGACTCTGATGTTGCAAACTCCAAAGACTCTGTAAGATCCCCTGATTCCAGCTTTGCCCTAGACACCTCCAGCTTCTTGCTATGGGAGCTGTGAGAGGCCTGATCACAGCAGGGGACTTGGAAAAGCTTGCAGATGGGATTTCTGACTCATTTAATAAGTTCCCAATTGAAGTCTGCTAATTATTGGAACAAGGCAGGTCCTAACTCAGTGCGGCCCTGTTTATTGATCCCAGTCTTGTCTGACCCCTGTGCTTTTCACCGCTGGACATAAGCTACTACCTTGCTCCTGATCTTTTACCTATGCTTGGATGGCTATATTGGGTTTAACTTGAGCTTTGTTCATTATTTGTTTGTTTGTTTGTTTAATATGCCACTTGTCTTCTAAATTGGACCCAAGGCGGCTCACAAAATATGGGTTGTTTTTTTTTTTTTTAAGGAAAAGTTTTTAAAACACTATTAAAAACATCACATTAATATAACAGGTTAAAATATACAAGCATTGAAAACATACAGAAGCAAACACCTTAGTAAGAAGCTTCCCTGGGTGCAATTCCATATTTTTATTTTTATTTTTTAAAAAAGCTTTCACAAATCTGCTACTGGGACCTGCCTAAAGACATTATTGCATGAGGCTCGAAAAGTGGAATCGAAGCAGGATAGTGGCATCTGTGGTGGAACCTTATCAGACGATGTCATGAGTGACCTGTAGCTGGTCTGTAGTCCACCCATGGCAATCACACAAATTTTCATTGTCAGTCAGTACAGTAGTTGCCACTCGTGTTGCTGTTGTATTAGCCCTTCAGTGCGATATATTTCAGGAATTGGGCAGTCCTGTGGTTTTAGTCTCTTCTTTGCTACTGCTGAGCAGGCTGATTTTTCTCCTTGTTACACATTTTTTTCTTTTCTGCCCCTCCCCATTGCATTGCCATAGTTGGTAAATTGTGTTAAAAAGAAAAATTAAAAAAATAAGAAAAACAAAAGGCATGCTGAGTAGGGCAGGAAAGTGGTATTAAGGAGCAGTCCGTGAAAGAAATGACAGCAACAGCCCCATCCCTGCGATTGAAGACACGTGCATTAAGCATTGGGCATAGCATAGTGGTTTGAGTATTGGACTAGGACTCTGGAGATGGTTATGCTCAGCTAAGAAACCCCCTGGGTGACCTGGGCAAGTGACACTCTCATCCTCAGAGGATGGCAATGGCAAACCTCTTCTGGAGAAACCTTGCCAAGAAAAGCCCATGATAGGGTTGCTTTGGGTCACCATAAGTTGGAAACGACTTGAAGGCACGCAACAACAACAAGCATTAAGCACTGCTCCCAAACTAATATGTATCCAGTTCCTTTCATTAACAATCTCAGCGAGAGCAGTGCTCATGCTATAATCTCCTATTTTTGTTCAATTTTACTATGCTTGACTTTAGCGTCTCCTCAAGAGACTGTATTTCTTGCTCTTCAACATCTGCAAAGTCCTCCATTATTGTCTGTTTTCTTCAGCTTCATATCCTATTTCTTCTGTTGTTGCTCTTGTCCTTACGGGTCTCTTTGCCAAAATCTTTAAATGAAGAACTCGATACAATCTAAACTAATAGATTTTGTGGTGATTTTTGCAGAGGCCTCCTTAGAAATGGGTTACTGCAAAGTTGTTAAAAACCTTCCTCTTCATACTTAAAATACTTGTGTAGAGAACAACAAAAAATGAGCTTGATTTCTATCCTAATGGTATTTAGGGAAGAATTACATGAATGATAAAGCAGGTTGTATTTATAGATACTTTTTGTGTCTCTTCTATAAATACAGTGGATAACTACTGAGTTAGAGATGAGCCATGGTTTCCAAAGTATGTAGAAAGTGCTAAGCAACTACAAAAAATTACAAAGGTTCCATAGCAAATCTGCTTCCAACTTTCTTCTAATAAGAATGAATGTGGGATTGCGAATGAAAGTCTGCTGCATTGTAATAATAGTAAAATAGATTGTAGATGTGATATATTGTTACAATCAGTGAAAGGGAATTGTAAAATAATTCTAGTATCTGGTATCTTACTAGATCATTTTAATACATCTATAACATATTCAGTAACTAAAGCAACTGTGGAAAGCAACTGCTCCCACAAAAAAGAAAAAAAATCAAACTTGTTGTCCCAAAATGCCCTCTAAACGACATGGGAACATTCTCAGCAAGTTTTGAAGCCTTCCTTGGCCCTTAGGGGACATTTTGCAGCCAAAAATTGTTTTTCACAAAATTTTGAAAAATTAATTTTGACCTTTGGCAGTCCAGTGGGGCTCCAGATGGAAATGTCCTCATTTTGAAGCAAAAAGGGGTTATTTTTAACCCCTAGGAGGCCTGGGGGACACAAAAACGAGCATGTGGCCAATGGCTTTCACTTTGCCCACCCTTGATCTAAAGATCAACACACACACACAAACACACATACAGATAGATTGATGTTTGTCATCTCTACTCAGAGAAGAGGATGGTTCCTTTTCCAATGAGAGATAAAGTACTTATTTGATACTTACTTTGACCCACAACTAAGTTGACCCAGGTTTTTTGGGGTTAATTTTTTGACTAAAATGTCTAGACTTATACGTGAGAATATGCAGTACTTTGGTTTTCACTCTGAATCTTAAAGGAGCATCTAAGGTGTTGAATTCATTTTGGAATCGGGTTTTAGCATGTTGGACAACTCCTTAAAAGTTCAGCCTAAAGCATGGAGCAGATTAACCATCCTCTTAATATGAAAGCCCTAAGCCACCAGTGAATGTATGCTGTTGAATATAGAGAATATAAGAGGAAGCTAGCTTCAGTACACAATTGTATTGTTTGGCTTAAGGCTAGACAAATTAAACAAGGAGAGTTAAATCACAAAAGAGGCAATAAAAACACAAAAGGCAATTGAAAGAAAACAGAGCCTTTAACCAACATCATCTTATATTATATCCAGTTTAGGGACCCAAACTTAATGTCCCCTCCTCTCACCCCTCTTTTATTGTTCTGAGTCAAACTGGCAATCTGCCATGTGGAGTTCAGCACATTCCTTTTTGATAGACTGTACCGTTACTAGAAAACAAGCCAAATCAAATATGGCTCTGTGAATCTGGCTGTTCAGCATGAACTATATCCTGTTCTCTTAAACAGCTTCTCTTTTACTCAGCAGCTGTAGGGGCACTTTAATTTTTTGCTTTGTGCTGTTGTGGGATGTAGGTCCAACAAAATGTTTCAACACATTCTCACTCCCCTGGGCTGGCTCATCAATGGATCAATGGGTGAAATTGCTCCAGCTCTTTCCTTGGCAGGGGGCCCAGTGTTCAAGGGAAAATGTGTTGCTTGCTGCTGCTTCTTCCTCTGTCACTTCCTCCTGAACCTCCTAGTGTCTCTGTTGTCATCAGCATTTTGTGTCTTTTGAGTAACTGAGTAAAAAGCCAAGGGAGCAGGCTGTCAGTGTCGGTGAAACGTCAGGTTAAAAATGCATTCACACAGGAAGATTTGTGATCTAGGTTCTATTATATATTTTTTTATATTATTCATTCAGTTAATTTCTATGCTACTCTTAAAGTAAGTCACACATGAAGAAATGGGAAGGAAGCTACTACTTCAGGGTCCAAACTGCCTGAATCCAGCCTTATCACGCATACGCTCACCAACAAGACTATTCTGGATGATCATGGAACAGCTAGCCAACCAGTCCTCCAGGGTTTTGTTAATGTATTTATTTAGCTAATTTATATTCCACCTTTTGTCTAAGTATGGGACCAAAGGTAACTTACAACAAATGAAAACAAAATACAACTAAAACCTACTAAACACAAGATCACTTAGCTGGTAACCAAGAGCACACAGTTTCCAAAACACACATTGCAACTCTAGACATGACTAAATTGAAGCTACTGCACTTTAGGCACATCGTATCATGATGAGACTTGCTGGAAAATATTATAATGCTCAGTAGGGTGGAAGGCAGGAGGAAAAGAGGAAGACTATATTACAGATGGGTTGACGCGGTCAAGGAAACCGTATCCCTGAGTTTGCAAGAGCTTAGCTGGGCTGTTGATGTTTAGTGCACTTTGAGATTTCTCGTTCATAGGGTTGTCATGAGTTGAAGCTGAATTTAGCGTATATAATAGCAACAAACTAATTTACTAGTTAAAAATAAGCTGCATTGACTTCATTGACACTCCTAGGAAAATGCATGTAGGAGTGCAAATGCATCCTTTGTACAGTTTCATCAATTTGGCATACACTTCCTACATTATTAAATATGGATTGGAAAGGCAGTATACAAGTAATATTGGCAATGATATTCTTTTTTACAGAAGGGGGGAAATTAAGTACACATACTATAAATATTTGAATATTTTCCAGGCCCTAGCCCACACTCACTTACTTACATGGAAGGGCCTCAAGAAGGCCACCGCAGTGCTTCCTCACACCCATCCTGGCTTCCATTTTCAAAAATCACATGGCTTTGGAAAGCCTTTGCCCATGTTTGGTCCCCATTAAACTTTTGAGGAGGGTCACATTCATTTGTTTTTTAATACATGTTTTGTACTTATGCATACCTTGGGATTGCTCTTAGAGCATATTGACCCTGCCCCCCCCCCCCAATTTATTTGTGACAATTTTTTAATTCCAGTTCTGCTGCCACTCAGCCACCTCAACTTATTACTAAATGTAAAGATGATAGATAGGGATTTGGAGTGATTGAAACAAACCATCCCATGTGTTTTCACTCAAAAACTGGTGTAAATAAAAACATTGCCACAGTCTTTCCTCAGCACAGGCAAGTGACTACAATGAAGTTTAATACTATCATTTTCTGTGCAAGGTACATGTAAGGTATACTGGAGTCACCTGGGAAGCAGCTACAAATTATTAAAGCACATTGCATAAGGTACTCCTCTTACTTAATACAAAGAACATTAACAACTCCATTATTTAAAAAGCAAACTCTAATCCATGAATGAGACTTCAGTGTGTAGCATTTTTAATGAGATTCAATATATTGAAAATTGTTGTTGGTAAGGCATAAGAATTGCTTGGTTAGATTATTTATATGGCGTCATCATTCTACATGAGTCCAAAAGGTCAGGTTCATCTAGTGTAGACCATCATTCTGGATCCTTTATTGTATCTTATGTAAGTGGTCTATGCATAACTCTAATCACTTTTTGATAGTGTAGTTGTGTATCACATTTTACCTAATAAACAGGGCTTGCTTTCTTGTGATTGTGAAAGGAGTTACTCTTCAACCTTTTTGAAGTGGACAGAGTCCATTAATATGATTACTTTTCAGGGAGAAAGCCATGTCAGTCTATTTGGGATTACTGTAGTTCACATTATGCAATGTCATGGAAAGGAGGAAGAGGGCTTTCAGCAAGTTTTTTCCCCCCTAGCCTACAACCTTGGCTGTCATGAATTCATTTCTGCCAGACTCAACAGCTGTTTGCTTAAATGTCTGTCTGCAGTCCTAGCATGCCATGTATCCTGCAGCTGTCCAAATTTGGCATTGGCAGTTTCAGTTATTCCTCTCCCCTCCCATTTTTTCGGCTGCTTTTAAAATGTCCCAGTTTTTCTATCCTCCCTCCTCCTTTTCCTCTTTGTTCTGGCTTCAGTTACTGAGAGCCGAGTTCAAAATGCAAAAGTAGTTTGCCCTCAATTAGCTCAGCATGGTGAAGAGGAGAGGAGAAGCAGAGTCTTTCTCTTCTCAGTAGCAAACTGCTGTACCCTCTCCTAGTTTGTGTGTGCTTCCTCAATAATAGGTTTTGCCATCTTAATCATGGTCTGATGTTGTTTGGCCATATGTTTTCGTATGTGATACATTACATGTTATGGTACAAGGGATTTTGTCTTCTGGCAATCAGTTGTTGGAGGAAAGGAAGGTTGTTTCACAAAAGGGATTTTCTTTTAATTCCGGATACTATTTTTTCAATCCCTCCACTTCCTTCATCAAATCAGGTCACCTCTTGTTCCCTACGGCTTTCCTATGAGTGTTTTATGCATAATCTATAGATTGGGTAAAATTAATTGTGAAATTTAACGCAACCTAAAACTTTCAAGTTATCCTGCAGTAACTGAATGAAAAGACAAACAATTACTGGAATATCATATAAAACCTTAAAAAAACATATTTACACTTCCATTTATTAGGTGTACAATAGTGCTTGGCTTGGCTTGGCTTTAAAAATATGCAAACACTGTGTAGCAGAGTTATCAGATTGCTAGACATAAGTTTTTGGATGTTTTTAGAATTATTCTGATATAAACCTGATCTTCCATCTTTTGCATTCACTCCACTCTCTTAGGAATTTCCTTTGATCATCAAGAATGCTACTGGAATACACTTGGGGACACGATGACTTTTTCCTTTCTCGACCATATCTTCCCGTTCCTTTGATGGTTTTGCAGTCAGATTAATTCCAAAGAAACTCTTTCCAAAATCATGACTGAAGAAAAGAATCTTGTTGTCTCCCAGAAAGTCTTATCACCTTCAAGAAGTACCAGCAGCTGCTCTTCTAAGCAGGGAAGTAGACAGGTAAATATAATGGTTTACTAATCTTTCTCTTAGATTTAGTAAATTAGTTAAACATACCAATCTGTGAAAACTATAAACCATAGGTATGTTACTGGCATCTTACTTGGTGCCTGTTTATCTTTTTAATTGTTTCTTGATTTCCAGGGGGTTTATTCACGTGACCAAATAAGTGTGTTGAGTAGATCTGTGGTGGAGTTGGCTTCTCACTATTTGTCCAGTGTGCATCCTGGCCTCCAAAAGCTTTGGATTGGCATATCTAGGATTTGCTTATCAGTTTATAGTAATAATATTTCATTCTTAGATGAGCTTCCACTGGAAATAAAATCTCCTTTTTCTGTGTGGATGATTTTGAAGTACTGTACTTGGGTGTTTTGTACGTAGAGTGGGAGGTTTCACAAGATACATTTACAGTAAATCTGCCTGTGTGTTAAACAGTGAATCTCAAATGTGGGTCTCCAAATGTTTTAGACTAAAGTTCCCATCATCCCTCCCATTGTCCATGCTTGTTGAGGATGATGGGACTTATAATCCAACAACATGGGGCAGATAGATAGTGGGAACCACAAGTTTAGAGGTCACAACGTTATCTAATACTGTATGAATAATGTTGAAAGTGTTGCCACTAGAGCATTGGATGTGGAAGACTGATTTTTAAACTCACATTTAAAAATATGTATTTCAATAAGGTTACAGTAGGATTTTTTTAAAGACCCAAATTTGACATTGACCAAGCACTGTGTGAGTATTGAGTAAACATTTGAATAAAGCATGGGAGCAAAACCACTTTTTTATTTGCCTATAGCACCTTTTGTTCAAGATAAGGATTGTTTTTGGTCATAGAAGTTCCGTAATAAAGTGGAAGGTGAAATTCTCAAAAACACACAGAAATACTGTTTTATAAAACAGAACATATTATTAAAAGTCTGATTTAGAATCAAATATGAACAAGAACACTTCCCTTCAAAAGCATGCCACTCTTAACTTCAGATCACTTGAGGGTGATAATAAGCATGATGCCTTTCATTTTTCCCTGAATTGTTGATGGCTATTCCCCACTCCTCACTTCTTTTCAGCATACGCCAGACTTTCTTCTCTCCTATTATATGGGAGACGTGTCAGGAACAATTTCCCACTTTTTCACACTGTCTGTGTCGTTGATCAGATTAAGTAAATCAGATTAAGAGATGGTTTGAACAGCTTCAGGGGACAAAAGGCTGTGAGCAGAAATCTTGCATATGTCTTCAGATGCATTGATTTTTGGCACTGAGGCCACAATGTAGCTTGCTGTCAGAACAAATATGGGCAAAATACATCTGGGTGGAGTTAGATTATCGCTAAACCCGTTACATTTCCTAGTCCCCTTCCTCTATACAAAGGTAGCATTGCAGGATTATTGTAGAATAAGGCTGCGTTCTTGGCCCCACTTGCTCCTCTGGAGTGTCCTCTTTGGTTCTGTCTCCAGAAACCCAAAAGTTTAACATAAGCATTAGAAGGATTCAAAAACATAACTGTGGCCTGTTACAGACTGCCCAAATAAAGCTGCTTCGGGTCTCTTTGGAGGTATGCTATTTAAATGATGCATGCATCCTAAGAATCCGGAAGCTGCACCAAAGCTGCACTCCAGTGCTTAGGAATGGAGTGTGGCTTTGGCGCGACCTCCGGACTCTTAGGACCCATGCATCATTTAAATAGCATACCTCCAAAGAGACTCGAAGCAGCTTTATTTTGGCAGTATGTAACAGGCCTGTATTAGTTTAAATCGGTATATAAAGGGGCACAGTACAAGGTGTTGGTTATTACCTTTAAGGTCCAACCTATCTTTAAAGCCCTACATGGCCTGGTTCCAACCTATCTAAGTGATCGCCTACTTCCGTACAATCCACCCCCACTCTCAGATACTCTGGGAGGAATTTACTGCAGCTAAAAAAGACCAAACTAATTGCAACCTCCCAGAGGACATTTTCTGCAACTGCTCCCAGACTGTGGAATAGCTTGCCAGAGGAGATCCATCAAATCACCAGCCTGGACAGCTTCAAAAAAGCTGTTAAGATGGACCTCTTCTGGCAAGCCTTTCCTGAATAGGTCCACTAAGCTATAAAGAAATTCCCCCAACATTATGTATTCCCACCACTTGCCCATTAGTTTATTGGCTTTTAACAGTTCTTTTTAATAGTTTAAATTTTAATAACAATATGTTTAATTCTTTTTTAAGGGGCGGTTAAGATGTACAGTGGTACCCCGGGTTACGAATTTAATTCGTTCCGCGGCGCCGTTCGTAACCCGAAAGATTTCGCAACCCGAAAAAGCCATAGCCGCTAGCGCTGGAAGCCGCGATTTCGTGCGAAAAAGCGCCGAAAAGCACCAAAAAAAATTTTCGTAAGCCGGAAAAAAAAACGTAACCTGGAACAGTTTTTTCCTATCTAATTTTTTCGTATCCCGGAAATTTCATAACGCGGTGATTTCGTATCCCGGGGTACCACTGTATTTTGTATTGTATATTTCTTATATTTTAAACTGTAAGCTGTTTTGATTGCTATATAGCAGAAAAGTGGGATATAAGTAAATAAATAAAAAGTTTTATTTATTGTAGCACATTTCAGATTAATTATGAGAAAGAAAGACATTGTAGCATAAGTTTTCTTTGGGCCGGTACACACTGCCGTAAAGCAGCATGCTCCCAGCGATACTAGGGTTAGGGAGTGTGCACCAACCGCACACTCCCTAACCCTAGTATGTGTGGGGGGGCTATCGTTACGTGGCGCTGTCCACACAGTGCATGTAAGGATGATGTCACGCATGTGCAGCATCCAAACGGCACAGCGTGTGTGTGACGTGTCCGTGCCGCCCCAGGCCGCTTATGAGGACCTGGTGGAGACGGGAAAGGAGCTCTAAAATAGAACTCCTTTTGGGTCCCTGCATCGTTTGAGTGGCAACCAAACAGCCGCGCCAACTATGCAGAGGAGAAAGGGGCTGCAGCGGCTGCCCCTTTCTCCTCTTTAGTGCCGGGGTGCCTAAGGCACAAGGACATCCCTTTTCCAGGCCAAAGCATTTTGCCACTTCTCTTTGGCTTGGAAAAACGCTGTATAGGGGCCGGAGGGCTGCCAGTGAGGTTGCCCTGGCCCCAATCCAGCACAAAAAGGGGCGGTCTGTACCAGGCCATAGACTTCAGTCTGCTTCCTCAGATGCATCAGTAATGAGGAAGTTTATGTGTAGAACAGTGTTTCATAAGTTTCCACATCATCTACACTAGGGAAGGCAAAATGTGGTCCACAGGCTCTATGTCCCTCTGGGGGAGGGAGCAGGCTAAAAAGATGAAGCAAAAAAAAGTAGTAGACCATAAGCCAGTAGTTATCAGACTTTGGTCCCCCAGATGTTTCAGACTTCAGCTCCAAAAATTCCTTACTATTGGCCAAGGTGGCTGCGACTTCTGATAACTGAAGTCCAAAACACCTGGAGGACCAAATTTGGGAAACATTGCCATAAAATGAACATGAGTCAATAATGTGATGTGGCAGTTAAAAAGACCGATGTGATTCTAGCCTGCATCAATAGAAGTATAGTGTCTAGATCAAGGGAAGTAATAGTACCACTCTATTCTGCTTTACTACAATTCAAGTAAAGGGAAAGCTCAAGTTGTCGATGATGATAATTGCTTTTTTTTTTTTTTTTTACTGAGTGCAACATATTGTGTAATCAGCATGGTAAAGAAAGACTGTATAAAGGAAGAAACACTTACTTCTTAAGAGTGCCGTTCAGAAATGTAGTTCAATAGGGCATTTCCCCCAAACATAAACCTTTGGACTTCCCATGTGGTAGGTTGTTTGCTAGCTTGAGATCATAGTTCTGACATATTTATGTACAAAGAAACGGTTTATGTAATAGGAAAGTAGGGGTGACAGAACGAAGCTGGTGAGGGCTTCTTTACTTTTCATGTCTATTTAAATGGGAATATCTGGAAGTGTTGCTTGTCATATAAGCAGATAAAATGTGCTGAAATGCCTCTTCTACAAAACCATTAAAGGTAGAGGAACCCTTCCCAGTTTTCACTTTGGCAAACCTAATTACAGGTATAGCTGAAGAATCCTATTTGACAAATTTTCTGTCATATTGCCTAATTTTAGAAAAACAAGTCATTTTTTGTGAGCTGATAATGTGCTTTTCATTTACCTATATTTAATAACACTGGGTTGTAGCCATTATCCTTTCAGGAGAAATTTCTCTCTTTTTTTCCACAGTAGGTGTTGGAGAATAAGGTCTTGATTATTTTAATTTCATAATTGTTTGTGTTGCTGTGGGCATAATTTCTTTGTGCCTTACTGCTGAGCTACAGAAGACAGACTAGCAGCCCTATCCAAGTTTATTCTCCTAAGCAAGCAATGTTGAAAACTGAAGCTATACACAAATGAAGAACATATATCAATGACAGAGGTTACATTATTAAAAATCTCTTAAAATCAAGTGCAGTGCAAGAGAGATAATGTAGTAAGTGCTCTGATGGGAGTTAAAGGAATAATGGAAATTTATAATGGTTTGTGCCAGTTTTGTGAACCGTAACAAATGGCTTAGTTGATGCAGCTGATGCAAAAATCCTATCCTTCTCCACAAAGCATTTTTCTATTTTTGGCACACGCAAATACCTCCTTCAACCAAGGCATTTTATTTGAGACAAATGTCTGGGGCTGGCATGTGATCTGTTCAAGGAGCTGTAAGAACAAGTATCAGTCTGAAGGCTCTTCTAGCTCACTTTACCATTTCTTTTTGCCTAAAATAAAATAGGGCTTCTGAGAGTTTGTAGTACGCTGTGTAGTGGAAAATTTAGTGGCCTGGAGTGTATTACATATAATGTCAGTTTAACAGCCAAGGCTTCCAGCAATAGATCATAAGGCCATAATTGCCTTCCTTGATCAGTCCAAAGTTGACTTAGGTGAACATCATTTTTTTTTGTGTTAGGAGATGCTGTTAGGAGGACATGGTTGGATCCCAGAAGCTTGTATTTAGAAGGCTGCTGTGTTGGTACATGAAATTTCAAATTCAAGTGTAAGACGACCAAGTTGGCATATTCTTCATTCATTTTTCCAAACCAGTGTTCTTCTACAAAGCATTCTCCAGATGGCCATGCTGGCTGGGAATACCTGGAACTGAAGCCCAGCTCCTCTCGAGATTGTTGGTTTGGAGTAAACTGATGTACAGGATCATAATCCCCAAATTAAGGCCTGGAGACCATGTAGTCCTCTGAATGTTGGACAACAACTTCCACTATCTCTTAGCTGTGGTAGCTAATTGACAAATATTGAAGGTGTGATCCTATCTATAACTTAGCTGAACATAAGCCCCCATTTAACTCAGTAGGATTTAGTAGTGTGGGATTGAGCTTCAAATTGAGGTGCATCTACATTGGAGAAATAATGTTCTGAACAAATATTGCAAACCCCATGATAGGGTAATCATAAGCTGAAAATGGCTTAAAGGCAGATAACAACAGTAACACACATCACAAATGTACACATACATCACACATTCACAGAATTGATGGTTCAAAGCTACACAGGGGATTTGTGTTTCTATTCCTATTGGATATACAGTCCGCCCTTCTCTTACACGGAGGATCCATTCTGGACCCCCGCGTACAAGAAAAAAACGCGGATGCTCAAGCCCCATTCAAACGGATGGGGCTTGTGCCTACAGCGGTACGGCAGCGGCGCATGGGACACACGCCATGGGAGCGCGCCCCGTTCATGCGAATGGGACGCACCACCCCGCGCGGCTTTGAGCATAAGCTCAAAGCCGCATATAGCACGCCCACGTATAACACGGGTAGGGTTGCCATATCCCGGCTGCAACCGGGATTGTCCCGGTTTTGGCGGCACCGGGCCCCTCCTGTCCCGGGTGCCACCAAAAACCGGAACAACCCCGGTTTCAGCTGGGTTGCGCCGCGGCCGGGGCCTCGCTACACTCCTCCTCCTCCACCATGCATGGCTGCGCGGAGGAGGCAAAGGTGGAGGCGGCGCTTCCTGTGCATGGCCGTGCCAGCCTCCCCACAGCCTCCTCCCTCCTTCCCGGCCTCTGTGGAGGCCGAAGCTTCCGCTGAGGCCGGGAAGGAGGGTGAGGGCACGCCGCAATCGCGGGCGGCCTCCTCACATGTCCTCAATTTTTTAAAAAATGTGTCCTACATTTGTCCCTGTTTGGAGGTCCTGACTTATGGCAACCTTAAATGCGGGTGCACTATAATTCGCGGAAAAGACTTCCAAGAAATACAAGATGTAGAAATAAATTATTGTTATACTTGGGACAAACACAAATGAATGCCTACGGGCTCCCAGAGCTCCAATAAACCTGGGGGGGGGGAACATTTGAAGCATCCCACTGATCATGGCATGGAAGGAACAGGCCAACAGACTGAGTGGGAGCAAGTAAAAGACATGGTAGGCTTGGCCATGAATCAAAAGCAGCCTTGCCAATTGGGAAGGTGTTATGTTTTTTGGGCTGGGAACTACACTTGGTTGTCAAGCAGTGCAAAACAGAAGCCAATCTGACAAAAGAGATTTGTGATAATGAGGATCGCTCCCATTATCAGAGCCTTCTTCCCAGAGAACCAAGTGTTAAATGTGAGAAGAGATTACAGTTACATTTTAATGAGGCTCATCATCAAAGAGGTGACAAGATAGTAACTGTCCAGTGAGAAAACCAGTTGAGTAGAAGCATGAACCATTGAGATGTTTCTGAACAGATGTTATAACAGATGCTGGCGAAACTTCAAGAAGAAACTCTTCTAGAACATGGACACATAGCCCGAACCCCCCCTCCCCCCCCCAAAAAAAGCTATGGATGCCGGCCATGAAAGCCTTCAACTTCACAGTATAAAATTATGTTAAAAAATACAAAAGTTAAAAACGTAAACATAGCACGCACCCCAATAAGAAACCTCCTGAGAATGACTACATATTAAAACAAAAACATCTTTACCTGCTGCCAAAAAAAAAAAAAAATGGGGCAGAGGGACTCTTGTGAAAGGGTGAGGGCAGGCACTGAGAAGGCTCTGTCTCATGTTCTCAGCAAGTGAGCATGTGGTGTCAGTGGGACCAAGAGAAAGTCTTCTCCTGATGATCTTAAAAGCTCTGGCAGATTCAGATAGGGAGATGTAGTCTTTCAAATAGCCTGGACTCAAGCCACTTAGGGCTTTATAGGTCATAACTAGCACTTGGAATTGTGCCCGGAAATGAACCGGTAGCTAGTGAAGCTCCTTTAACAAGAAAGTTATATGCTCCCTATAACTGGCCCCAGTCAGCATTCTGACTGCAGCATTTTAAACCCATTATATTTTCTGAACAGCTTCTTAATGCAACTTTACCACATGGGATGTAATCAAAGCATGTGTTGCTATATACAGATGTAACGTCTCAGCAACAACATACGTGATACTTCCACTGCGAAGAGGTGGTAATGTGCTACATCATTCTCATTTTAATTAGTCTGACTGATTAATTAGTTTTAATTTGTTTAATTAAAAGGCTTCTTGGTTAGAAATATGAACCTTCAGCATTTACATAAATTCTCTTTCAGTTGTAATTGTTTTTATCCCCTTTCTCCCTGTAGCAATTAGTCAAAGTAAAGGCCAAAACATACTTCTAAAGTAGACATGTTCAGCCTGCCACCCCAGACATGCCCCAGACCTCCCATACAGTGCAGAAAACCATTTGTAGGAAATTCTGGGTGTTGTGGTCCAGCACATCTGGAAGCCCACAGGCTGTCAAAGGTTGATGAAAAGCAGGAGTTGGCAACTCCGGGTTTCCCATGTATTTGTAACTTATAAACCCCAACTGCTCTAACTAGTATAGACAACTATAAGCGATGCTGGGAATTGCAGTCCTAAACATCAGGGCCGAATCTACCCCATTGATTTAAAAGATGCTTATTTCTTACAGCAACTTCTCACACTTTTGTTTTGATGGTGTTGCAGTTATCTGATATTTATGCCCACATGCCAACTGAGAATGCTATACATGCATTGATATTGCCACTTTCTCCGGCAAATAACCCTTCTGTGGATTTCACTGAGGAAAGCAATTATTTAAACGTACTTAAACTATTCTCAATGGATTTTTTTTGTATATGTTCTGTTTTCTGTACCAGGCTATAAAATGCAAAATGAGAAGTAGTTCTCCAGTAACAGATTTATGATGCAGAGACATTCCAGCTGCTTATGCTACTGTTTTCTCCCCATTGATTTGGTCAGTATTTCTGACTGGTCATGGAAAACATGTGAAAGAAAGTGGAAGAAACCTGGCCATCTTATTTTATGGCCCTAACTTTTCTCACTGTTTTACAGAGGATTGGAGAGAAAAGCCAGAATTTGTGAAAGTTGCCTTTTGGACTACAGTTCACAACATACCATAGCTGATATGGCCTTTCTACCAATGCAGGGTCAGTTACCATTGGATTTGGCCAGGAAGAATTAAAACCTTGAATTTATCCAGGAAAAAATATCCCAGTGTTCATGGTAGCAATGAAGGCCTTGTGAACATGCTCACAATGGTCCATAGTACTTCCGGCAGACTTTTCCTGCTGCAGTTTTGTCTTCTACTTTGCAAAGGCATGTTTAAGTGAGAGGTGGATGATGGATATTGGGAGCAGCTGGTGCTGAGATAAACCAAGCCAAGTTTAAGAGGGAATTTCAGCTCACTAGTCCTCTTTGTTGCTTCTGCAGTTCCCTCTCTCTGTTCATGGACCCACTCTCCTTGTCAAATCCCTGTTCAGCAAAAACTTTCCTGAATCACAGCCTTACCTCAGCTGTTGTCCCACTTCTACCTTATTTTTTTTATATTCTATCTTTGATCTTCAGTGTCTTCCTTCACCCATGTCTTGTTCCTCATCATAGGATGTAAGCCTTCCAGTGTATCACTTCTGTAGTGCCTCATATCAGGGCCAACCCTACCATTAGATAGAGTAAGGTGATGACAGCTGATCTGGTGTGTCATGAAAGGACAACTGTTACTTATATCATTTTTTGTTATTGCGGTTGTGATGGAGTGCCACAATTTGTCAATTCCTGCTTTAATATAAATCTAATCGTGACACACAGTTGCTTTTCCCAAAAAGCTTATAGCACTCTGGAAAGCCACTCATAAGTGCAAATAGTGTGGTAGAGCACACTAAAAGCAGAATATTCTACTTTAAAAAAAACACTTTTGTATGCTTTTAAAATAATTATATACTGTTTAAATGTTATGGTTTTAATTGTTTTTTAAAATTAATTAATTTTCAGGTTTTGATTGATTTCTTTTATTAGCTGCCCTGCATCCCACTCTGGGAGAAACGGGGCAAATAAATAAAATCAGTTAATTAATACCATAGAGGAACCTTGGTATAGCAGTTGGGGGATTTTCTCCTTCAGGTTCCATCCCTGACCAGTCTTAGATACTTAGCTTGGCTATTCTTGTACGCTATGAACTTGGACAGTGGGGCAGAAGACATTTGCTCCTTCACCTCAGGTGAAAAGTATATTAAGCCACCACTTCTTCTTAGCATATATACTCTTCTGTAAGTCAAAACTTTTATGCCCCAAATTGACCCCAAAATCCCAGGTTGATTTATTCATGGTTCAGTATGGTAGGTAATTTGATAGCGTTCTTTCAGATTTCCCCATGCGGTGGGGAGAGCAGTTTCTTTCCCTCTTGAGCCAAGCAGAAAGAGTTTGGGGTGATTGACTGCTTTTAAATGAACAGAGTCTCTCTCCCACCTGTGCCACTGCTATCTGGGGAGTGAAGGCTGAACCGAAGGCTGAACCCTGAAAGTAAAAAAACCTCCCTTTTGCCACACTCACTCATTCAAACACTGAGGGAGCCTCCAGGTTTTACCCTCGACTTATCTACAGGTCATAGCAAAATGCATAATTTTGTCCCCAAAACCTGTCCTTGACTTATACTTGAGGTTGACATAGTCAAGTATATACAGTACCTTGTGTGTGAATGTGTGTTCAAGTTGCCTATTAACCTATGGCAGCCCCATGCATAGCATAGGATTTTCTTAGGTCATGAATACTCAGATGTGATTTTGCCAGTGCCTTCCTCTGAAATATAGTCTATAGCACCTGGTATTTATTGACTGACTCCCATCCAAGTACTAACCAGGACTGGCCTTGTTTAGCTTCCAAGATCAGATCGGATCTGGTGCCTTTAGACCCTGACTCTATCTTAATGATATTAAATAAAAAAATTAGGAAGTTATAGGCTATTAAGCTTTCCCCTATTTATTGCATCAACAAACTGCAGGAAGTTCATGGTGAGGGGGGGGGGAGGGGGTTGCACAGAGTAAGTTCTGAATTGCAAATAGATATTGAAAACTGTGCTGTTTTTGAGGACTTTCTCACAACAGGAAAATAATAATTCATTTCTGCCTACAAGAATGAATTGTATGAAGATTTACATCCCTGCTCTGAACTGGATATTTAAATTACAGTATTTGAATTGTTTCCATTGAATAATTACTTTTCTAGTCTAGGGCCAAGAATCCCTCGGCCTACAGTTCATATGCTGCTCTTACGTTCTCCAGCCCACCTCTGAAATCGATTTTTAACACAGTTTAGACAAACCCCATTATGCCAGGGGGAACACTTGAACATTTTAGAACTGATCGATAGATTATAGAATCATAGAGTTGGAAGAGACCCCAAGGACCATCCAGTCCAACCCCCAGCTGGCCCTACCCAGAAACAGCCCCAAATCACTCTGCAGGTCACCTGGAAGTGACTTCTAGATCCTGGAATGCCATTTCTGGTTTTGATAGCAGGCATTGGAAACGGCTGTCTGGCCCTAGAATATGTTCTCCCTTGGTTTATCCCAGGATAAATTCTGTGTTCACTGCTTGGCCTTTGGGGCTGGTTCTGTCTGAGCTGCAGCTTTTGTTTTTGCCTTTCATTTGTTGTTTCAGTCATCTAGTGTAGGTAACATAATGAGATTACAGGGATTTCTCAAAGGCAAGCTTTTGAAGCTAACATTCTGCCAGTGTCCCAAATGTTAAAAGATTAGTGTTAGGTTGCAGGGCATGACAGTTTCAGTCTCCACCTTTTTAAAAATACCATGTGTGGTGCTCTCCCCCCACCACCACCACCTTTAAATACTGTTTTTTAAAATTAAAACTCATCATAAGAAGGAGAGATGTTTCATTTTCTAGTCTTATGCCATAAATGAGTAAGTTGAAAACAGAGTATTGAAAAAGGATTTCTGCAAAACATTACACTAAGTATCATCATCCTGATTCTTATCTGAAATCTGCTAGCCAGACTGCATGACAGTGAAGCTAGAGGCATACCCCAATTAACAAAGCCTCTTACAAAGAAGCTTATTTTTACAAAGTCTTTTTACTAGAGCCCAGTCCCACTTGTCTTCTGTCTAGCTGGAAGTGTTTTTTTTTTATTTGTTTTTTTGTGCAGCTTTGGCATTGAGAGGATGGTAAAGACAGATTGGAGCAAGACAGACTTTCAGTGTTGGATTTCAGCAGTGTGTCTGCAGTAAACAATGCAATAAAACTTAACCTGGGAAAGTATGAGATACTACTCTCGGTGTTCCTATTGTCAATGTGTGTTTACTTATAACATACAAGGTAAATAGCTGTCCCCCAAGTAATTTACTGCATATGTGTGAAGAGCAAAACAGACGGAAAAGAGGAAAACAGACTAGCCTACCTCACCAGCTTACCCTGGCATGTTGAAAACAGCATAGATCTAACGTTTCTCCACCAAAATGGAAATTATAAGAAAAGTAGTCTGTTGAAAGAAAGAAAATCATCTTGGGATGAATTTTGAAAGAAGCATTCAAGTGGCTACTAGAAGATTCAAAATATTTTTATTTACTTATGCAAGCATTACCTGAACTGATTATTTAATTTCATATGTGCGTAATGTTGGTTTCAAAATAAAAAGTTCGCTAAAACATATTGAAGCAACCTATCCCTATTCTTGCCATTTTACTTCTTCCTCTGGAGCTAAAGTTTCTGTTAAAGAAATAAAGTTCAGGTCAGAACACATCTGCTTTGTTAACTGAGGTATGTGTATAATCTATTATTTCAACTTGCTTCTTCAAGCAGCTGTATTCTGAATTTCAGCAGGTCAAGGCCAAAACCTGAGCAGGACCAAGTCCAAGACTTGCATGTACCTCTTTCTGGTCTTAAAAGAAAAAGCAGGAGATGCATGTAGCAACTATGTTATAAAAGGCAGGGTTAGCAATGGATGATAAATGAACAAAGGGAACCCAAACAACAGATGCCCTTGCATGAGTAACCTTGTTATATTTTGTCCTAATTTTGAAAATGGCAACATGGATAGAAGAACATTTTGGTCATGTACACTTGTTCCACTTGAGTCCTGCAATTGAGGTTGCCATTAGGAAAGTACTGTATCTTAATGTTGCTCACAAGAGCATTATAATGGGAATGGAAGAGGAGGGAAGACCTCACTTTGAAACAGGTGGTAGCAGAAGGCATAAGTAGGTTTGCCTCTAAGTGGATGTCAGAATACTTAGGGAGTGGATCTGTGTTACCAATTCTCCGTTTGCAAAAATAAAAATAAAGTATATGTACTCATGTGCATGTACTTCCTACACATGGGTGGGGGCAGGGGAGAGAAAGTGATTCAACAACTTCTTGAACTTCTAGGAAAACATACTTATTTAATTTCATAGCTATTAAATCCTTTGCAACATTAGATCAGTTTTTAAAAATAAAGGATAGGTGATTGAGAGAATTTATCTTTGTCCTTGCAGTCCCAGTATCAAAGCTGGTGTCTGTTTTTGTCTGATAAGCATGCTTTCCCCCCATATCTCATGATATAGTTTTGCTGCATTTCTCAAATTATTGCCACAAGCATCTCCTTGCATCTAAAAAAGAGTGTTTCTTTGGTCAAATAATCACTTAGTATGGAAAGAAGTCTATGTGTTCTCACATGCTACCTAAGAGCATTGTAAAGATACAACCTCTTGTGAATACTGTACAATTAAATCTTGTGCAGTTACCTCCATAATAATAATAATAAATTGTTTATTTATAGACCGCTTTTCCTATGATCAAAGCGGTGTATAACATATAAAATAGAAACAATAAAATAAAATGGGTCATTAAAACAGTTTAACATACATTAATCCAAATTTCAATCCAATATCAATTATCTAAAAACATACAATTCAAAATATTAAAATCCCAGGTATATATACATCGTAATCAATATCAATAGGGGAAGACTTTTATTACAAGGAATTGGGAGGATAAGCTTGGAGGAAGAGGTAGGTTTTTAGTGCCTTTTTAAAGGCCTCCACCGTTCCACTAAGGCGGATCTCTTCTGGTAGAGCATTCCAAAGAGAAGGTGCTACTGCTGTAAAAGCGTTTTGATGAGTAGTCGCCAATCTCATCTTAGGATAATTGAGTAGTAATGTACCTGTTCTTCTGAGAGTGTGGGGTGGATTATGCAGGGAGAGGCGTTCCCTCAAGTAACCTCCATGCTCCAAATTGTTTGATAACCCGTTTTCCCACATACTGCTTTTCATGATTGCAAGGATGATGGATACACAGGGAGGAAAGATATAGAAAACAATGATCTGTTTGAATGGATTTACTTCTTTCCCATTGTTTCTTATTTTGCCCATTTAGTTTATACTATGTATACCTAATAAATACACACAGATGCAAAAATAATGTCTGCTCGCTTGATTTATTCAGCAACTCTCCTGCAAACCTATGAAATAAAAATATGTGAATATAAATTGCATAGTAAAAAGCTAAAGGTGGTCCGGGACATGAATGTCTAGTTATAACCGACTGTAGGGGGTGGTGTTCATCTCTGTTACTAAGCCAAAGAGCCAGTGTTGTCTGATGACTACTATGGTGGTCATGTGGCCAGCATGACTGTACCGAATGCTGTTTCTTTCCCACCAAAGTGGAACCTATTTATCTACTTGCATTTGCATGCTTTCAAACTAGGTTGGCAGAAGCTGGGACTAGTGACAGGAGCTCACCCTATCATGCAGCACTTGGGTCTTGAATTGCCAACTGTCCAATCTTCTGATTGTCAGAATTGGCGTCTTAAGCACTAAGCCACCGCATCCCATATTGTTTGCATATTGTTGTGGAGTAAAACAAGTAAAAATTCCCATGTAAACAATTGGTATATTTGAGAACAAATATATTCCATTCATTGTAGTATTTCATGGATTCTGGGAACAGCAAAGATCAGACATATTGAAAGGTATGATGTGATATGAGTAAGGATAAAATGTATTTCCAGATAAAGTGCAGTTGGATGTTTATCATAAGAACAAGGCTTGTGTGCTCCTATTTCCCTTCTTTTCATCTGGTTGAGCTCCACATATGAGCATCCAGCCAGTCTCAGATTATTCTGAGTTTTGGCAGTTTATATACTATTCCTTCAAGTTTGAGCAAAACATCAGTACTCTTCCTTAGGGATTAATTCTTACTTCCATTCTTTATACAGTACATACATTCCCTTTTCATTTTGCTTCCTCTTTCAGTGTGCTGTGCAGCCACATTGGTTTTTTCAGATATTTACCATTTTGCTTCTTCCATGAGATTGCTTGTGATTGTGCTTTTTTGCAACTCCTTCAAGAATTCTCACTCCTGTTGGGTGCCTTTTTCCTTTTGCCATGGGATTTTACACGATATTTTCCCAAACATGTTAAAATCAGCTTCCCTGGAATCCAAGGTCTGTGCTTAATTATGTGTACTGTTTTTTGCCTTGCCATACAATTACTTGGTCATGTCCTCCTAAAGTACAGATTACTTTGATTCCAATGACCAACTCCTCCCTGTTGGTTAGGATCAAATCCAAGATTGCTGATATCCTTGTTCTTTCCTCTACCTTTTGAAATAGGAAATTATTTGTAAGACACACCAGGAATTTGCAGGCGAGCCTATGCTGAGCACAGTTTATCTCCTAGTAGATATCAGGGAAATTGAAGCACCTCATAAGTACTAATTTTTGCATCTTTGAGATTTCTGATGTTTGTTTATGAAAAGCATAATCCACAACCTCTTCTTGGTTTGGCGTCCTGTAGTGAACTCCTAGCACAAAGTTGCACTTATTTATTTCTCCATTTATATGTACCCAAATCAATGCTTTCAACTGCCCCACTCTAATAACTTTCATAGATTTCAGTACAAGTCAATTTGTCTTGGAGGTGAAACACATAGGCAAAATAAAGAGGATTCCAGCCACTTTGGAGGTGGTGGGTTTAGACGATGCATGAAGTGAAACCAGGTGGAAGGCAAACTGGAGCAAAAAGAAGCTGGATTGTTCAACTCACAGTGGAACGTGTATCTTTACACCAGCATATAAACAGCCCAGCCTGGGCAAAAAGCAAAAAAGTGACTGCCAATAATGCAGTGTATGTAATTACAATGTACACAAACTGGATAGTCCAACAGGGGGGCATGGGGTGAAGGGGGGCACATATGGAGGGCCTCCATGATTCTACTTTGCTAATATATCACTGGGCACACCAGTGCATGGCACCGGTGGCATGAATGGCATCTGGGTAGGAAGAGAGAGGTAATTGGAGATCACAGGTGGTATGTTTGTGTGACGGTGCACATGCATTGTGGGGAGGCAAAAAATAATAACTGCACAAAGCAGCTTGATGCCTCATAATGTGGACAGCTTGTGACTGTTCAGCCCACCATGGAGTGGGCCATCCAAACAGCAGGGTTTTGACCCACTTTCAGAAAATGCAGGATCAAGCTGCTTTTTTCTGCCTGCCTGCTCTGGCCCTTTGACATATCATTCCCCCTTCTTTTCTGTCACATCTATTCTGTTTGAATAGATTATACGCTTAAATTGTAATGTTCAAATCAAAGAGTCATCCCAGCAGGTCTCCATTCTGCCTATAAAGTCATATTTACCTCCTGTATTAGGACTTCAAGCTCATCTTATGTGTTTCCCAAACTCTGTGTGTTGGTATATAAATATTTGAAGCTATGTTCTTGTCTTTAGGTACTCCTACGTGCATTGGAGCCTGTTACATAGTATCCATCAGGATGCACTGATTAATTGTTAACAGGTCAGGATTGTAATAAATTCTGACTTACTACTGCATATGAATGCACCTGTCAATATGTCACTCTTTTTGTATCTGTGCCTTTTTATTGTTTTTCACCAAAATAATGGTTTGGCTCACAGTCTAATTAAAGTTGGTTGTTGTTATGTGCTTTCAAGTAATTTGTGACTCATAGTCAACATCAAACAGTGATGTTTTCTTGGCAAGATTTGTTCGGGGGGGGGGTGCCTTTTCTATCCTCTGATGCTGAGAGAGTGTGATTTACTGAAGGTCACCCAGTTTTTTTCACATTCAGTGGTCAAACCACTAAACCATGTTGACTCTTATTTCAGAAGAAGGAAGTGGCAAAAACATCTGTGAGTACTCCCCACAAGAAAACCCCATGAAATTCATGGGATCACCATAATTTGACAGGCAACTTGAAGGCACATAACCCACTGGGTGACTTTGGGCAAAACACATGCTCTCAGCCTCAATGGGAAATCTCCTGTGAACAAATCTTGTCAAAAAACCCTGCATGATAGGTTCACCTTAGGGATGCCATAGGCTGGAATATACCTGAAGGCAGGGACGTAGCCAGGATTTTAGGAAGGGGGGGGTCCAGACTAAGTGCCACCATTATAATGAGGCTTGGGCGCAGCGGCGCAGCAGCACGCACCATTCATTTTTCTAATGGAAGGGGGGGGTCCGGACCCCAAGAACCCCCCCCCCCTTGGCTACATCCCTGCTGAAGGCATACAGCAAGAACAACAACAATACACACACTGAGAAACACTGAGAACCCAAATACATTACTAAATCTTTGCCTACATCCTCCACATTTACAACAGAAATAGGGAGCCCATTGCCCTCCAAATATTGTTGGACTCTCATCAACCCCAATTAACCTGGATAAGGGTGAAAAGTGTATGGAAATTGTAGTTCAACAACATCTAGAGGGATACATGTTCTCCAGAACTGTTGAATAGAGCCTAGATGAACACTGTACCAGTTTCGTTTAAGGTCCCTTTGGAGCGTTATACTTAAATATTTTAATGAGTGGGCAAAAGTAGGGGACCAAGACTCTGTGAAAGTAAATATATAGTTATATATTGAACTCACATACTTTTCTCCTCTTTTGAAGCCAGTTTTGCATCTCTGGTATCCTCAGAATTGGCTCTGAAGTAGCTCCACTGAAATTAAGAGCATTGTGGAAACTGAAATCCAAATACTTCAAGTTACTAGAGTTTGGAGACTGAGCCTGTGTTTTGTTTCTTTCAAATGTTCCTTTTGAGTCAGTTGGCTTGTGTTGTAAAGAAAAAAAAGCCATGCATTTTGGACCTTGTCTCCAAACAGGACAGCTGGGAAATTGTAGAAGGACTGCGGGGAGTCATGAATTACACACAGGAACCACAGAAACAGGAAGGCTACCTGCTGAAAAAAAGGAAATGGCCTCTGAAAGGCTGGCACAAGGTGAGAAATAAACATTGAGCACTGGTGTTTGTTGATGTTAAAATCTGTGCTACTTGATCCAATGTCCATCTTATAAGGTGCTGTTAAAAGAGGATTTCAGTTCTTTAAAATATAAAATCCATTGCATTGTCTGTGCTTCTTGACTTATGGAATTGTCTCTCTGTTACAGAGGTGCTTTTTTTCTGGACAAAGGAATTCTGAAGTATGCAAAGAGTCCGGCTGATGTAAGTACTTGGAAGGCACATTCCCAAATGTTTTCATACAGAGTAGCACATAATATAGTATCTTTTGAGTGAAGGAAGTAAGTGATGGTTTCCAGCTAGGTATCAGTAGAAAGAAAGAAAAATGCTGTATTTTGCCTGAACATTTAAAAATATCTTTTCACAGATAGAGAGAGGGAAGGTTCATGGTTGTATAGACGTTGGGCTTTCAGTGATGTCTGTGAAGAAATCAACGAAATGCATAGATTTGGATACAGAAGAACATATTTATCATTTAAAGGTAATCTTATTTAAGTATTAAAAAGGTGTGTCCTGCAGCTGCAACATATTGCATTCAACGTGGATGGATCTGCTTGCATTCTCAAAATTCTGTTGAATCTACTATATATACTCAGTTCACTAAGTTTGTTAAAATGCAGTATCACCTTCTACTTTGTTGGTAGGTTGTTTTCTACATTCATAATTAGGTGACAGAAGTGTTTCAACCAGATAAAGTGTGTTGTTGTTGCTGTTGTTGTTTTTAACAAAGACAATTGAAAGGTGTTTGTTTATGTTGTTGAAACTGTTGTAAAACAGATAAAAATGTGTTTGAAAAACTACTTAAGATTTGGATCCAGATTTGCCTATCAGTATAAGAATTTAGTTTGTATTTCCATGGGAGAATACTTTGGAAGAAAATTTATGAGCATCATGTAGGTAGTTAATATGTTTATAATGTTTAGCATAATTAATTCGTGCAGTAAACTGTGTCATGGATCATTATATATCTTAGATAATAAATTAACTGAGAGTGGGTTCTGAATGCATCTTTTTTTAGTGAAATATGCTGATTTCACATGTTAACCTCCTGCTGTGGATTGAAAGATGTGTGTAGTAATACAGTGTGCTCTATCAGAAAATTGAAACTGTACAAGATATGTTTTTAATCTTCAGAATGATTATTGCAGAGTAACCTAGAAATCTTTTTGCCTCTCAGTAATATCTCAGGAAGCAGAATAAATCAAACTTCCATTCCTAATATAGCTGCTGTCCCATGGCTTTCAAAAATCTGGTTTCTAAGAAATGTACAATTAAAGGGGCAAAACAGATGGGTGGAAGGGACAGCTTGAAGCTGCCCCTTCTGAAGATGAATTGTGCCACAACAAACACATATAGCAGCCCCAATCTGCCTTTTCCCCAGCTGAAAAAGAGGTGGAAAAGATCTGCTTTTTTTGGCCAGGGAAAGAGAGGTTTTTCCCACCCTGCCGCAGCTCAAAGCCAGCTTCCAGATGCTGCAGTGGTGTGCAGCATCTAAACGTCACACCTCCACAGTGTCTTGAAGCTACCCATGTCCGGGTGGTCACCCAACGTCTGGGCGGCTTCAGGGTGGCGTGGGAGCTTGTACCATAAATGCCACGCTCCCAAGCCGCCTATACGGTGGCTTTTAGAGCCGGTCTGTTCCAAACCCTGGCTTTAAGTGTTCAGTATGGCTTTTATGATGTTTACTTTTAAATGTTTTGATCCGAATAGCTCTTTAGGATAAAGCATATGTTTTTCCTTTAGTTTTTCTTCTAATTAACCAATGCAGGACAGTGGTGGTCAAAGTGATATTTAGTTTGTCCTACAAATGAAGCCAGAGAATGGCATCATGGAGTCAAGTAAGTCTGCAGTAGAACCATACCTTATGAAAAACAAAATAGGTTTTTATGGAGACTCAGTGGCTACATGAAGTCACTGTGGCCACATCTGAGAAAATTTGCCTTTGGATTAAACTTGAGATCCAAGTCCGTGATCAGGAACCTCAGATTAGGAGATGTCCAAAACAATAGTTATGCTAGTGAGACACTTCTTTGTGTATAATACAGTTCTGAAAACTATGCAAATATAGGTGTTGGGAATTAGAATTTCTTATTTTATTAATTTTGTTTATTTATATCCCACCTTTTTCCTGATACAGGGACTCAAGGTGGCTAAGAGCAAATTTAAAACAATACAAATTTAAAACATTACAAAAACATATTTACAAGTATAAATATAACATTAAAGCAACCATTAAACAGTTTGTAAAATTAAAAATATTAAATATTAAAATAATAAAATGTGGCCCAAAACAAATAGGCCAAAATAGCAGCTTCTGGCATCATAGAGGGCATGAAGTGCAGATGACATACGTGGCAGAATTGGCCAGAAGCCACTCCAAAGCCGCCTAAGGCAGCCTGAACCTGCCGGCAAAAGGAGTGCCAAAAGTCCACTCCTACCAGCAGCCGATTTGGGACCATGGTAGCAGTCTGCTTTCAGATCGGGCCGTCTGGTTGCCACGGTCCCTGGCCAATCAGGGACTGATCGGGGCTGGAGCTCCAAGCCGCAAGCTGCTTCTTTAAAAACTGCTCTATGCAGGCACTGTGGCACTTCAGTTACAACCTGACTGCAGCTCCATGGACAAGTTGAAGTTTCTAAGCACTTTTCAAAGGCAGCCCAATGTACAGCGGGAAGTAACCAAGGCATGTACAACCATCCATGGCCAAATGCAGCTTCTCCAGGAGCTTCTCTCATCCTGGAGAGAAGTGACCAGTGGAGTCCCACAGGGTTCTTTCCTGGGCCCAGTGCTATTCAACATCTTTATCAATGACTTGGATGAAAGAATTGGGGGCATACTTATCAAATTTGCAGATGACACCAAACTAGGAGGAGTAGCTAATACCCCAGAGGACAGAATCAAAATTCAAAATGACCTTAATAGATTAGAAACCTGGGCCAAAACTAACAAAATGAAATTCAACACGGAGAAATGTAAGGTACTGCACTTAGGGCAGAAAAATGAAATGCACAGATATAGGATGGGGGTCACCTGGCTGAATGAAACTACATGTGAAAGGGATCTAGGAGTCCAAGTAGAGCACAAATTGAACATGAGTCAACAGTGTGATGCAGCAGCTAACAAGGCTAATGTGATTTTAGGCTGCGTCAATAGAATTATAGTGTCTAGATCAGGGGTAGGCAACCATTTTGAGCCGGGGGCCGGGTTGCTGTCCCTCAGACAACTGGGGGGCCAAAGCCAAAAAATAAATAATTAAATATATATATATATATATATATATATATATATATATATATATATATATATATATTTTAAAAAATTAAATAAATAAATAAACCAGGACAAATGTAGGACAAAATTTTCAAATGGTGGACACTTTTTAAAAAAAGTGGAGGACACACGAAAAAATGTGCTGATTTTTTAAATTTTTAAAATATAAATGCATGTTTCTGAGGCTTCTATAGACAATTGCCCCTGCGTGTGAGAGGCCAAAGGCTCCGGCGGCAATCGGCGGCAGGACCGGGCTGGGGCCAGTCCCAAGGCCTCACCAGGCCGCATCCGGCCCGCGGGCCGCAGGTTGTCTACCCCTGGTCTAGATCAAGAGATGTAATAGTGCCACTCTATTCTGCTCTGGTCAGGCCCCACCTAGAATATTGTGTCCATTTATGGGCACCACAATTTAAAAAGGATGTTGAGAAACTCGAGCATGTCCAAAGGAGAGCGACTAAAATGATGAAGGGTCTGGAAACCATGTCCTATGAGGAACAACTTAGGGAGCTGGGGATGTTTAGCCTGGAGAAAAGAAGGTTAAGAGGTGATATCATAGCTCTGTTTAAATACTTGAAGGGATGTCATATTGAGGAGGGAGCAAGCTTGTTTTCTGCTGCTCCAGAGAACAGGACCTGGAACAATGGATGCAAGCTTCAGAAAAAGATTTCACCTCAACATTAGGAGGAACATCCTGACAGTAAGGGCTGTTCGACAGTGGAACAAACTCCCTCAGAGTGTAGTGGAGTCTCCTTCCTTGGAGGTCTTTAAACAGAGGCTGGATGGCCATCTGTCGGGGATGCTTTGATTTGGATTTCCTGCATGGCAGGGGGTTGGACTGGATGGCCCTTGTGGTCTCTTCCAACTCTATGATTCTATGATTCTAGGTGCAGTTGGTGCACTAACTTTAACAATACACTCCTGGTCCTTACTGAAATTGGCTGCATCTGCACTAAAGAAATAATCCAGTCTGGCATCACTTTAACTGTCATAGCTCAGTACTATGGAATGCTGGGAATGCAGGAAATTGTAGTTTGTTGTGGCACCAGAGCTTTCTGACAGAGAAAGCTAGATGTCTCACAAAGCTACAGTTCCCAAAATTTCATAGCACTGAAGCCATGATAATTAAAGTAGCATCATATGGATACTGTATACACTTGACCTTACATATAGGTCAAGGGCAAGTTTTGGGGCCAAAATTATAGATTTTGATATGACCCATGGATAAGTCGAGGGTAAACTTAGGGGCATACAGCAAAGGATTTAAAGGACGAAGCAAAGCAAAACAACATCAAATAACTTATAAAATTCCAGCAGATATAACTCTTTATGCTCCTTCTTAAAGCTGGATGGATGAGAGCAGAGGAGGGTTGGTGCTTCCTAGACAGTGTATACGCGTGCCTTTCACCAGAGGATGATTCCTTCTTTTAACTAAGACTTAAGATACAATACTTACATTGGCCTGTGGATAAGTCGACTCAGGTTTTTTGGGTCAATTTTTGGGCCTAAATTTCTAGACCTATACATGGGTATATACAGTAATTTCTGCAGTAAGGCCTCTAGGCTCAGAGTAGAATCTAGAAATACCTCCCAAATGCAATTCTGTGTTTTCAGGGGGAGCATAACTTCATTCTCCTCTGCACCAGATCATAAGAATGCTTAGTTGGGCAACCAGTTTATCTTTTCTTGCTGCCTGCTTAACTGCATTTTAAGTCCTCTTATGCAAAGGAGAGAGAAGACTGTAGCCTCTTGAGTCATGTCAGATTTCCCATGCCCCCTACTAAGAGTGGGGAAACTAGGTGTGCGTATAGTGAGGAGACTTCCAAGGACTCCACTCCAGCCCATTCAAAATGTCTGAAAAAGAAATCCACCTTCATAAATAACCAATATAATCTTTTAGGCTCTTTTGGCAGCACAATTGGCCATTTTGCCCACCCTCTACCCTAGTGATACAGTTCTCTTGGGCAATAAATGAACATGAAGGTACCATTGTTTATTTGTACATATATTGACCATACTGAGAAGAAGTAAATGAGACCCTACAGCACAATTATGTTGTGTACTAGTAATTTGGGAAACTAAAGTTTGTTTTACAACCTCCATTTCCTTCTAGGCAAAATCTCAGGAAGTCTTTGATGAATGGGTAGCAAAGCTGCGCCATCATAGAATGTATCGTCAAAATGAAATTTCCATGTTTCCACATGATATCAACAATCATTTCTTCCCAGCATCACCATCTGTTACAGACTCCGTAACTGGCCTTTTGGAATCAACAGCCAGCAGAAAGGTAAAATAAAAATAAAAATATGTATTGTATATGAAGACTTTCCTCCAGGACAACCCCCCCCCCCAACTTTTTCTGTCTATCAACCCCTTTCATCTTGGGCAAAAACGCTAGCGCCCCCCCTCCCGTGCATATTTATTGATATCAAGTCTATCTCAAATTCAAAATAACCAGCCTTGGTTGCTTTGCACCTGATCATCCTGAGAGCTGCAACCAAGCAAGCTGGCTGAACAACTGATAATCCTCTCACCCATGCCACTCTCCAGCAAAGGTCAGTCCAGCCTAGAGGCCCCTTAGTCACTGCTCAGTCCCCTGCTCAGTTGCTACTCCCAAGGTGACCAGGTGTAAAGGGAGAAACTTCTCCCTGTCAAGGAAGGACTCTCAGTTATTCTTCATTGGGTCAAAGATGGACATAGCCAATGTGTGCATTGCGGGTTTACTGAGACCACATGTCCTAGATTGGAGACTGGCATGGATGGGGAAAGGAAAAATCAAGAATGTCAACAAAAGTTGTGCTTTTTCTGGAAACTGCATGGAATTTTGTCAGCCTGAAGACTTAGGCCCTATACTGACTGTTCCAAAAGGCCGGCCTATGGGCGGAGTCAGGGTGCAGCATCCTAACCCTGACTCTGCCCCCAGGGCACCATGATGCCATGCGCTGCTCCATACGACGGATGGCATCATGGTACACGTCCAACGCAGCATCCAAATGCCGCAGGCCCAAGCGTCACCACAGCTATGGCACCCTACAAAGGCTGGACGGGGGCTGCGGCATGAGGTTGCTGCAGCCCTGATCCAGTCAGGAAAGGAATGGCATCCCACTGTCCCTTAGGGGCGGTCTGTATAGCCCCTTAATGTTAAAACATCAACTCAAAATTTCTCCCAGGTTAACTAATGATAAAGTGTATGTATTCCTGTGCAGTTTTATAGAATACAAAAGTGCATTGTCCTCATTCTCCTTCTTCCTCAATCTGGAACCTGAGGAAATTAGGAATCTCTTTCCTAGACTTCCATTGATGGACCAATAATTCATCACAGACCAGCCTCTCCAACCTGTTGCCTTCATGGAAGGTTCCAACATCCATGAGCCCTCACCATTAACAGTGTTGGTGGAGATGATGTGAGTTGTCTGGATGGTACCTGTTTGGGGAAAACTGGTGCATGATAAACAGTCATTTGAAGTTTTGGTATATGGCAATTGTAATAAAAGTTGTTCTCCACTACCCTCGCAGAGGAGCACTTGTGGCTGGGTGTGTGCCATTATTCTGCCAACCTCCTGATTAACACTAAGACAGATAGCATTTTAATGTATACAGCCTTCATAATTTTGGAAGTTACTTTTGCAAGCCTCTGTACTGGTCTTTCAAATCCATATAACATACCAATATATATTGTAAACATGCTTTGGAATATATTGTTCAGTAATGAAATCTTGCCTCCATGAAACAGAGAGGCAGCCTGACACAACAAAATTCAGTACAGACTGGGAGTAGTATATCATTCTCCTGTTCAGCCAATGAGTCAAGGATTCCACCTTGGCTACAGTCTTCTGAAGATATGGAAAGATGCTCCAAAGGTAATTGTTCAAAAAGGAATTCAAACCTTTGAGTTATTTGGCATTAATAAAACATTTTAACATGTGAATCTTTGTCACATAGTTGTCATGATGCATGGTCCACTGCGTGTTCTCATAATTCAAATTTTAAAGCAAACCTTTATAGTTACAAATTGAGTTGGGAAGGGAACACACAGCTGAGCATTTTGAGAATGACAGCATTCTATAAAGAAGAAGCAGGGAGTGCTTTCAGAGCCAGATTTGTTCATGATAACCATCTTGGGGCTTTCTTGCCATCAGTAGGTAGGATCACTCCCTGCTAATATGTGGCTCTGCTGTGATTGCCAAAACCACATAAACACACACATTCTCATTCCTTCTCTCTCTCTTCCTCTTTGTGTCCCCTCCACCACCACACTGGCTCTCTCAGGATTTGCAAATCGTTCAATTGACTCCAGTAGAGATTTTTTAAAAGCTGTTTTGACACACAGGAGGGGAAAGGGATGTAGGAGGTGGGCCTCTGCCACCAGGTGGATGAGTTTTGGAGTACAGTACTTGTTAACATCATGGCCAAATGTTAACAGCTGCCCAGGGACAAAGAAAGGGTTAATTTGTATTAGTGACTTTAATATATTTCTGCATTAGTTTGGCATCTTGAGGCTGAGAAACAATATGAAGACAGGGAGCAGGGGAATGATTTTTTTCTGTTAATAATCTACACAGTTCTCATAGCTTGCACAGTTTTCATAGTTTTCTTCAGGGGTGGGGAATGGTTCATACCATGCATTTTGGTGTGTGTTTGTTTTTTGTTTTTTGACATTTTTTGTTTGCTTGCTTGTTTACTTGCTTCCTTGGCAAACTTGCTGGGGCTTCTGAGGACCAAAGCTTGAGCATCCCTGGAGTAAAGGACTAGCTATAGCCACCTTGTATAGGTAGAACAACTCCTTCAGTCCTGTTTAGATTTAGCTCAATTTTACTACTTCAATTTTGATTAGCACCCATATCACCTGGCATATTTCTGTAACAAAACACAAAGTTAAATGTGTGTTAGTAGCTCCTTGAAGCAAGTAGCAATTATAATGAAAATATATCTAGATAACATTTTAATGCTACAAATAAGGCATTATGTACACATTTCAAGTTGAAATTTACTAATAATCTGGATTCAGAGATATCAGTAAAACCCCTTTCCATCCTCCCTCCAAGTGTGATATAATAATTTAAAAATATATTTTAGAAAGTTGTTCTTGGCAGTGATAATGTATTTTGCTTTTCCATGTTGAGTTTGCTAAAATACCAGCACAATAGATTCATAATAGTTTCTTAACAGTTATTTAAAATCCTAAAAGAGTTTTTGTTTTATTTTATTGCTTATTTCCCACTTTTCTCCTTGAATACTATCAGGAACAAAACTATAAACTAAACAATTTAATCAAATTTACTCAATAATCCATAATAATAAACAGCTATACTGAAAGATCTAGAGTCTACCTATCTTCCCACACCACCCTCATTTTTATAAAGCCACTGAAAAATCTTTCTTTATTCCAAACAGAACTCTCCAACTGTCACAGCTATCTCTTGGAGATGAGTCAGCTTTTGCAAAGCATGGAAGTTCTCCATAGGACGTACTCAGCACCTGCTATAAATGCCATGCAGGTTAGTTGTGGAAATTGCTACTTTGGTAGGTCGTGCTGCTAGTTCATCTTAGCATTCTTCCTAGATTTGTGTCAAATGATCCTTTTCTTTTTCTCTCCTGTGTGCTGTTCTAAAGGGCATCCCTTTTGAAAGTCCTAAAAAGGAAAAAAGATCGCATAGAAGGTGGCGTTCCCGAGCCCTTGGTAAAGATGCTAAAGCAATGTTGCAGGTAACCAACCCCCCCCCCCCCCCCATCCTCTGTCTCAGTCTAAAATAGCAGAGTTTGGAAATGTTACTTCTTGGACCGCGGCTCCCTGAAGCCTCCAGGCAGCAGTCAGTGTGCTGGATGGAAAATGTGGGGAGTTGTAGTCCAAAACCCGTAATTTTTCAGGGCACTGTAAAATACAGAATGAGTATACTGGTGAAAAACAACTCATTTTCTCCAATATAATTCATAGTTGTAGTATGACAGATGACAGTAGTATGACAGATGGTGATTTAATTCTGTTGGTGTAAGCAGTGTATAGAACAAAAGGTGCTATATTAACTAGCCTACTGAGCTTTTCATTCATGCAGCTTTTAACAACATAGTAAACATATTTATCTTTAAAACCAGTTTCTTCCATTTGGATGGTGCTCATTTATTTGGGTTGTAGGGCTTGTGAGAGGGCAAGAGAGCAGAACAGTGCCATGCATAGTATCTTGGGCCAATACCAAGAATCTTTGGCAATGGGCTGAGAAAGACCTCCCTTAAGCCTTTAAAGGGAGCTGCCATTTGGGTGATGGAGAAACTAGCCAGATCCAAATCAAGGCAAAATTTTATACAAGCTATGAGACTGGGGTACTGGTCAATTGACTGGTCAAATGTTATCATCATCATCATCATCCAACATTCCATAATGTTAAGAGCACCTTTGAGTAATTTGCAACTTTTGCCTTTTTTTTAGTGCTTCCTAGCACTGTTTGATAGCAGCTGGGATGAATGATAGTCCCCTGTTCTATGTGAGCCTACCTAGCATGACCACATTAAAAATCAAAGGTTCCTGTACCTTTAATAGTGGTTTGGGTTAAGGAATTTCAGCAGGTATAACTTGTCATTCAGTTGCCTTTTCCACACAGCTATAAAAGGCAAAAGAGCCGTGTCCTCTTTTCCATGGGGAGGCCTTCTAAACCTACTCCTCCCTTTTGCAGGCAAACATTCATCATTCTTCAGTTGTCTCTGAAAGTTTATGCTGACCTTCTCTATTTTAACTAATTCAGCTAGCTTCTCTTGCTGGTCTTTTGCTGCAGCTACAGCACTCTCTGAACAGAGTCACATGACTTGGGTATGAAGCATTGACTAAAAAAGCATATGTAAGCAGTTTTCAGAGAGACACTGTTCTGAGGTTACTTGCTAGCAAGAATTTTAGCCTCTGTGATGCCTGCTAGGCAGTGCAAAGGGCCAGAAGATTAAAACAAAATCCAGCCTAGCTAAATTTGCTGGTAATATTCATGTTTGTGAATTGTCACAGAGAACTCAGTGCACACCAAGGCATTGTGACAGTGGTAATTCATTTGCAATATAGTGCATGTGTGTGGCGTGTGAAAGATTTGTGCTTTTCTCTGCTGCTCTACCTCTTACCTCTGTCTAGAAAAGTAGGAAAAGGAAGTGTCTGGTGCTATTTTTTGCTGGTACCATTTTTAAAGGTGTATTTGGTGGGCAGGGTGTGAGTTCCAGACATACTGTGTGTGCTGTTTGCTTGCAAGTAATTTCAGACCTATGGCAACTTTAAGAGCAACCTATCATGGGGCTTTCTTGGCAATATTTCCTCAGAAAAAGTTTGCCATTGCCTTCCCCTGAGGCACATTAGTGATACCGGAATATAACTCAAAGCTCCTCTCAGTCAAATAATAGCCTGCTGTCTTGGCCCAAACCATCAAACATGTGTAGCAATTATTGGGCCACTGTCACAGAAAGAAGGATAAAGGGTGTTCTCTAATCTCCCAATTTCCATTCATCAGGCCAGTTATTTTGCTCATCTCAGAAGCATGTTGTTTGTGGAGCATTCTAGAAGAAGTAAGGAGTTTCCATCTGTGGGGAGTGAGGTGACTCAGTCTGCACATGTTCAGGAGAAATCAGACCACCTTAGAATGTTCTTAAAAGATGTCAGCATATTTGCAGATGAAAGGTGGCAAAACTTACAATTGGCCCAAGTTTTAAACTGCTACCTAGTGGTCCACCATGCACTCTGTAAAGCATCTGGGGGAGTGAATGAAGTCTTCTTTTATTTCGTGAGGTTAGCATGTTCTTTGCTTTCATTGGGGGAGGGGAATAGCACTTTTAAATGCTTACCTGTTATTTGGCCAGTCAATTGACCAAGTTTTTTGTTTTTTGTTCTTTTTGCTTGTAACCGGTCAAACGCTAACCCCTAATAAACTGCCCAATACGCTTTTGCTGTGGCCACACTCCAGCCTAGCAATCCTGCCCCTTACCTTTTTTCTCCCCACACCCCTAGTCCCCTGAATTCAGCAAAACGTTTAATGAGGAGTTGGAGCACAAGTTTTCAGGTGAGTAATTGATAAGTAACTGCTTCCCCAAATTAAGTGTCTGAAATAAGGTAGGAAGTTTGAATGGAAAGAAGAAAGCAAGAAGGATTTGACAAAGTCCAATGGATGAAAAGAGAATATACTCTAGAATCATAAGGGCCATCACCATTTAAACATGAATAAACTGATACTAATTATAACTGCAATATACGTTACGCATAGCCTGAAATTATGATAACTGCAATATATGTGATGCATAGCCTCAGATCATCCTTTTCATTTTTTTAGAGGCACTGGGAATTCCAGTATAAAATCAATAGTACTTACATTTGTGTAATGCTAATGTTATGCTAACAGTATATTAGATACTATAAAACAGTGGTCCCCAAACTGTGCCTTTGAGAGATTTTGGACTTCAGCTCCCAGACGCTTCAGCCATGTTGGCCAATAGTCTGGGATTCTGGGAGCTGAAGTCCAAAATCCTTTAAAGAGCACAGTTTGGGGACCACTGCTGTAAAACATACTTAATTGGTTAATTTGGGCCCACTAGAAGAACTGAAATTGGCTTTATTTCACATTTTGTTTGTATGTTTTTTTGTCTAGCTCAGGTAGTAAAGCAGGCTAGAGAAGTTTGGAATTAATGGGCGGATAAAGGGAGACCAAGGGGACTGGCCAATACATAGTGAGGATGGGTACATAAAAAAAATCAAGTGACAGCAGAACTTTAGGTATGGTGATGCTGGGATTATTTCACAAAGGTTTTACATGACAATTTGGATAGTGAGGTAGGAGGTGGAGAGAACTTGATTAATAATAATAATAATTAGTGAGGAGCAGGCTGTTTGAGGAGTGTGAGGAAGCTCATCATAGGAGAGCATTGTTACCAGATGAGCTTGTGCAGAATAGAGAAAACAATAGAGAAAAGAACTATCAATGGGAGAGTTTGCAGACTGGAACTGGAGTGGGAATCAGGCAACCACGCAAATATTCCTGGATTACAACTCTCAGAAAACCTGGGCAGACCTAGCCAATGATGAGGATTGTGGGGAGCTGTAGTCCATTAATACCTGGAGGGGCTTCATGATTCCACTTGGAATTTGAAATTTGGCTAGAGAAGGATGTTATGGCAATGGGTTAAAGACAGGAGTAATCTGGAAGAAACTAATATGTAAATCTAAATTGGAGAAAAAACTGCAGAGGAAATTGTCGGCAAAGACTGAATGTACAATGGCCTGTAAGACAAGTAGCACCATTTAACACCTAGGCAAAACTTCCAGGCCTTTCATTAAAGCTTTGTGCAACCCACATGACAAACCTATATAACTTCTTATCTTTTGATTTACAAGAGTAAATAGCCTCTTTTAAATCAATACATTTTTGTCCCTTGGTAAATCTTGAATCTGGTAATCTGGAGTCATTATTATTATTGTTGTTGTCATCATCATCCTCATCGCCATCATTGTCATCACAAGCTGGTGTGTGTGTTCTTTGTAGGTACCAAGTGTTCTTTCTGCTCCACTGAGACTGCATGCTTCCAATCCTAATTTATCTACATTAGATTTTGGTGAAGAGAAAATTTATTCAAATGGTTCTGAAACAACCTCAGAATTTTCGAAAATGCAGGAAGACCTGTGTCACATAGCACACAAAGGTAAACCAGATTTTATTTACTGCGATTGGAATAAAAGTAATAAAAGCTATTAGAGTTAAAAAAAAAAGCTATTAGGGTTGTGAAAAATCCAGTAAAATAAGAGTTCACTCTATAGTTGCTATTTTTTAAGCCTTTTTTTCCTTTAATATGTTTCTCTGTCATCCTTCTGAAGATGAAAATTCTTTCTTTCTTTCTTTTCTGCCCTGCCTAACAAGATCTCAGGGTGGCGTATGTATCAAATCAGTTTAATCAGTTTAAAACAAAACATATGAAACTGTATTTAAGCCCTGAACTTTATTTTAGCACAGCTTGAACCAGACTAGTTACCCTATCTTACAGTTATGGTCTTCTCTGAATTAAGGCATAATTTTGTTTATTCAGGCATATTATACAGTCCCCCTATAAAATGGCCTGTATATATTAAGATGCATTTTATAATAACTTCTCTTTCATCATACTTCCTTGCCACTGGTTTTTATTCTCCCCTCCCTCTTAAAAAAAGCCTAAGAGATTTTATGCTGAATCAATTCCATGTAGACTGAATAGTCTGGAGTAATGGTCTGAATATAAGTCGCTGGGATATTGTTAAAATCTTTATCTGAAATGCAGCAGTAGATTGCATCTGGCTTATTATACACATATACATGCTCCAAGTAGCTTGCTGAATTTCAGACTTGGCATTTGTGATGTAAGGAGGTTGCTATGGCAGTAACCTATTTTTAGTGATTGCAGAAGAGATTTTTAAAAAAAAAAAAAGGAGCTGGAAGGCCAGCTTAATCTGCCAATAGTGAGCCTTTTGCAAAATAAATAAATAAAATTTATTTATAGAGTATAAATGGTTTATCCATCTATATTCAGCAGCTGTAGTTGCAGTGGAGAGGAACTTTGGGAAAGAAGCATATACTTGCTCAAGCTTTATGTACAATGTTTTATGAACAGGAAATATTCAGATATCATTTCTTTAAGCACAGACATCAATCAGTGATGGTTCGTTCCCCCATTCACATGTTGTTGTTGTTGTTGGTAACAAAACATTGGCTTTCTAAGTCTCCATCTTGCACAGTATAATTAACCTGGTCCTTTAGCACACTTTTCTCATGCCTAACACATGATAGTTTTATATCCAGAGCTGGCATCACTTGATTCTCCAATTTTTCCCCTCCATCACCTATTATCCTTCACCACTGCTATACTGGTGAAGGCTGATAGGTGTTGCAGTACCACAACATCTGAAAGACCAAAAGTTACTTCACCTACACACACAAATGCTGTTTTAAATGATGAGAGTATACTGAAGTAGCTCACACCTCACAAGCATAATGAAGTGATTATTATGCAGCCAGAGGAGAAGGCATTTGTCCTTAATCTTGCTAGTTAGAAATGGCTCTATGAATCATGCCTTAGAAACAGCTGGATCTTCTTCCCTCACATGGCCCTGATGGAGCAAATTGAGAATATCATAATCCCATAAAAGCTTGAAACTGTCACCAAAGAGCCAGTACTCTGGGAACTCTATGCCAAATGAGCCAATTTCATTACATGGTGACTTTCATGGAAGAAAGTGGCCATATGGTGATGTTAGCATGAAGTAAAGGGATTGTTGTCATCCAGATTCACTGTGAGCTGGTGTTAACCTGCTTCCTGGTGTCTCGCAGTAATAGTATCTCATGTTGCTTTTACTCAAGATTATGTGAGAGGAAAATCATTAGCCTGATGATTAGTTTAGCTTTTCTTTCTTGCTGTCGATGTATGCTTCCTTGTTTAGGAAATGAATGCACAACAAATCAGTGCTTTTAAAATAATTTGGGTGCTCATTGTTACATGTGATTGAGAACAGGTGTACTCATAGTGGATTACGTTACACCATTCTGTGTTCAAATTCTAACTTGTCTATGAAGTTCCCTGTGTGACCCCCCAAGCAAGTCATAAGTATTTGATAAATATTTGTTTGTATCCCACCTCTCCCTTTCTGAAGATCTTTCAGTTTAACCTATCCCACAAATATTAAAATGGGTTAACTATATATAAATCATGGAGATACAATAAATCAGGATACAGTGATAAGAAATAAATCAGGAGGCCTTTAATTAATGGGGGGGGGGATTCTGATTGGAGTGTGAAAGTTTTTACTAGCCTGATAAGAGGCCAGTAGTTTTGCTGGAGGTAGGAAAAGCATCTTTTCTTAGGAGTCATTTACACTCATGATTTTGTACCGAGGAAATACGGGGGAGATTCGATGATGCAATACCGAACCCACTACATCTACCACTATCAAATCTCTCTGTGGCATTTTAATCCTATTAATATTCTCATTACTGTGGTATTGATTTAAAATGGAGCCTCCATTGTGAACACGTTTGACCGTTCTCAAGGGGGGGGGGTAAATGTTAATCAAAAATGATGCACATTTTCATTCATACCGCTTATGCCAGCATAAGCTGTCAAAAAAAAATTTTTTTTTAAAGTCCATGTTCCCAAGAGAACCCCCTCCCTGGCTTTTGTGAGCTCTGGGAATCAGCCATCGGTGCAGATAAGAAAACTAATTCACTGGCAGAAGAGAAAAAAGCCAGGTGGCACTTTAAAGGGACCACTTTCCAAAGTGTGAGAAGTTTGAATCTAGTGCATTTATGGAGCTGGTTTCTTCACCCCTCACAACTGAGTGCAGAGAGTCAAAAACAATCATAGTTTGCCAGCAGGACAAGACCAGTGAGATGTGTATGTTCCACCCCTCTGCATATAACCCCTTCCTTCCTGAGTGCTTCAAATGAAATCGACAGCATGTTCTCATTTGTGGCTCTTTTAAAAAGATCAGTTCTTTCTAAAAGACGCAGTAAAAGTACCTGGGTTAAGTGGGATTTTTTGCCAGCTCCCCCAAAATAACCCGGAAATCATCTAGAAATAACCTGGTTTCCACACTGGATTATTTCGTAGTGTGAATGAGCTCTTACTTACAAGGAAATATATCCTCTATCATCTGGCCAGTAAAAACAGTGTGTTCTGCCAAGCAATTTGTAAGATGTGAGATGGAGCATTCCACTGCATTTCCATGGTGGCCATTAGTGAAAGAGACTTGCATTCACCATAATGGAAACAAAGGAGGCTAGTGGGATGGTATTATTTTCCCCAGAACTCAGAAAAGTTACTGGCTGTACTGCCTGGAGCATTCTGGGTGCTGTGGTACAAAACAGTAATATTTCCAAGCTCTCAATTATTTATTTAATTATTTATTTGTCCTTGCCAACTTATTCACTCATCTGCATGTAATTCTTTCTAGAATGCCAAAATAAAGTGTCTGTTGGCATTATTGTAAACTTCACAGATAGAATCTGAATGTGCTATTAAATGTCTGAAGACTATAACATATTGATTGGCAAGAGACTGGAAGAGATTTATTATGTGTATCATTTACACACTTAGCAGTCTAATTTACATAATAATTGCAGTAGTCAGAGCTTTGTTCAGATCTGGATTTGGTCATGTTTAAAAAAGAGATCCAATGAAATCAGTAATTTAACCAGTCATTTCATTAGGTCATTGCTGTAATGTGATTAAGTCTGGATCCATCTTCATGTGTGGACCCAGTAAATTGGGATGGGCAATTGTGTCCTTCTAGATGATTTTGTACTACAAATCCCAGCAAAGGTAAAGGATTGTTGGTGTTGCGATTAAAAAAAACCCATCCAGAGGTGCACATTTGCCCTCCCCTGCATTAGATGATAGGCATTGGTGGTCAGGAAGAGGAGAGGTACTGATGTGGAAATCATTTGTCTTTAGCTAGGTCACTTGGGCAATTCCTAAATTATCCAGCCAGATAATGTATGCTAAGACTTTATTCAAAATAAATACTATGAACTTAGAATCAGAAAAGTAATTATATAACAGACTCCCTCTTTAATGAAGCTGCTACATTTTAATGCTGTAACGCCATGTTTTTTTGTTGTTTTTGTTTACTGGTTTTAGATATTTATATCTCACTAAGTAAGACAACTCACAGAGTATTTTACATAAACAGTTGTTAAAGATCAGCTATAAATACGATGAAGTTTACACTCTTGTTTTCTGCTCTGCTTTATCTGATTCGAGTATAGTCCGCTGAATTGTCCTATATTTTGACCTCCTGACTATGTTATGTCATTTCTGTAACACAGATATTTTTAAACTATTTTTATAGTGTACTTTACCTTAAAGTCGGCTTTTAGTACAATATCAACTGAGAGAGAGAAGCTGAAGCAGATGTTTGAACATGATGCAGTTTCATCTCCATCTGCTCAAATAGTTGGACTGAAGAATGCCTTATCATCTGTAAGTTATCATGTTCATTGCACTGATGTTCAGAGACATGTCTTATAAATCACATTGTTATCTCTTCCTGGTTTGATCTTTTCCTGCGTTTATAGTTCATTGAAATCCAAGCAAACTAATGCTGTTCAAAAGCCAAAGATCTTTCATGCCCTGGACTGTCTGATATATGCATATTCATTTGTTTCAGCAGCAGTCATCAAATCATTATAATGAATATTTGTGAAGAAACATACCTGCATATAGCAGGAACCCAGTAGAAGGTGCAATTTGTGTTGTGCAACCACATAAATGTCATGCAATATCCCTGTTATGGGTTGGACGTTCTATAACTGAAATACTTTTAATCACATACATACAATTGGCCCTTCTTATACATGGATTTCTTATACACGGAATGGTTTGAAAATGTTCAACAAAAGTATAAATTTCAAATATCAAACTTTGATTTTCCATTTTTTATAAGGGACACCATTTTGCTATGTCATTATATTTAATGGGACTTGAGCGTCCACAGATTTTGTTATCCACAGGAGATCTTGGAACCAAACCCCAGCATATACAGTAACAAGGGTCCACTGTACTTGTATGTTTCCCTTATACCTGCATATGCCCTCTTTTGGACATTTCAAAGGTTGATATTCCCTTACTGCAACTACAGTATTGTGTTAGGCTGAGCCATGCTTAATTCACCAGTGTGAGCAGATGTTGCCTCCATTGAAAGGTGGTGCCCAAATGGAGTGCATCATTCAAAGCAATCTGTTTTTATGGGAGAAAATACAGAGGTACATTTGATTGTAGGGGTGAATCTAATTATGCCCAGAGTGCCTGTACAGAAGATTGTTTCTTTGCAAAATAATTTCTGGAAGCACTTCAGAATGGGCAAATACTGGGTGAGAATTGTGCATAAATATTTATTTTCTTTGTAGCGGAAAGGAAACTGTAAAAATTATTTATCTTCACTCATGAGAATAGGATAGTAGAATATTAACATCTCTAATACATAGTAGAGACTGAACTAGTTTAGTAGTGATGATTGTTTCAGAGTCAATTTCTTGACCAACAGATTAAAGCAAAATGTGTAAAAGCTGTGAGGAAATTAATCAGCAAGAAAAAAAGATACTGTGAATCATTCAGTGACTGTTGTGTCACTGAGTGAAATGTCTGTGATGAGCATATGTAGCTAACTTTTAAATGGCAATTTTACGTTTATTGTGAGGCTTTTTAAAAAAAGAAACTGCTGAGCATTCTAGAGTATGACTTGTCCTCAGAACTACACACTGGGTAGAATCCGGTTTAGCTATGTAAATAATTGACTAATCATTGAATAATTAAAGTAGTTCTCTTCCTTCTGTGGGAGAAAAGGACTATCCTGCCACAGTTTTCTCCCATTATCAACCATCCAAAAGTGTTGTGTGGGAATTATTCTCCAAAGAAAACATGCACTTTTTCTGTTAAAAATCTGCATTTTGTTTAGGTTATCTGCATAGGAAACAATATTTTCTGCACAGGAAGCCCATTTGCTGAACTTAAAACAGGTTTTACACAAGACATATATTTTTCCCCACAGAATCATTCCTGTGCATCACTTCAGGATATCAAATGCCAGGGGGAATATTCTGCAGAATTCTTATTGTTCTATAATTTTTTCCAACTAAGTTTCCTGAATGTCAGTAAACCCATTTTCCAACCTCGAAACAAAAGTTATGAATATTTGTTCCATTCTGTATTCCCTTTTCATTTCCCTTCATTTTGATAACAAACTCATCTATCAGTAGGTGTTGCTGCAATTCAAAGTCTGCTTTTTGAACAGATTGTGATCTTTTAGTATTAATGTGTTTGTCAGTATTCATGCCTTCAAGTTGCCTGTCACCTTATTACAACCCCAAGAATTTCATAAGGTTTTCTTAGGCAAGGAATACTCAGAGGTGTTTTTTCCCCTCTGAAATGAATGTCTACAGCAGCTTTTCTCATCCTGTGGGTCGCAACCCCTTCGGGGGTCGAAAAACCCTTTCACAGGGGTCACCTAAGAACATTGGAAACACAGCAAAATTACGGTTATGAAGTAGCAATGAAAATAATTTTATGGCTGGGGGTCACCACAACATGAGGAAATGTATTAAGGGGTTGTGGCACTAGAAAGGTTGTGAGCCACTGGTCTACAGCATCAGGTATTTATTATGGTCTCCAATCCAAATACTTACCAGGGTTGACCCTGCTTAGCTTCCAAGCTCAGAATGGATCTTTATTATGACCAGTATTAACATGCTCTCTTCTAATTCTCTTCTTTGACTAACTGATCAGACTGTTAAGATATTGGCGCATTAAAGTATTATCGTCAGCCTTTTCCCTAGACAGTATGAGATTCACTTTGGCATACCTGCTGCTAAGCCTATCACTGATCATAGTCATCAAACTCACAGGAGTTAGCTTTGACAGGGAGAAGAAGTGTGTCAGCTGCTCTCATAGTTTGAACGTCTGTTCTGTTGGAATTGGGGGTGGGGTGAGCTGGAGCAAATGCAAGCTATTGCTCACTGGGTGTAAAGAGCCTTTGTCTGAGCCCAGCTTTAGAGTTCAGAGTATAGAGCAGAGTAGAATCCTGGAAAACAGACGATCACAGAGCTTGAAAATGTGACTTTTTTGACTATAAGACTAAAAATCCACTCCTGCCAATATAGAGAACTGTGCGAGTTGCAGATCAAAAAAGTAATTTTTTTCTAGTTTGCAAAAGATTGTCTTTTTAAAATGCTGATTATATCAATAATTTCTGCAACTCAAATCTCAGAATGTCAGGAAAGGAGGGGGTGTATCTTGCTAGGAGGTTTTTGTGTGTAAAAGGGAATAAAAAATGGCATTCCCTATCAGCAAGTTGACATGGTGCTGTATTTTCTCTTGCCTTAGGACTCTTTTTGTTTTTCCTTCGTTGTTCTTCTGTATATGCAGATTAGGCCTGATCCTGCACCTTTTAGTGCTAATTCAAAATCCATTATTACCAGCTTTAACCAACAGCTTTCAAACATATGGATGAGAAAAGCATAAAATGACATTATAAAGTCTGCCTCAGCAACAAATAGCCTTACAATGGAAGTAGCCACAGAAAACATAATGCCAATGTTTATTAGAAGAGTCATATTCTTAACTGTTATATTATAAATCATTTGATTATGGATTATTTGCACATTATAAAACCATTTTAGAACAGAGTACTCTTCAGACTTGTGGCATGGATGATCTGTCCTGTTGGCTAAATCTCATTATTTGACTGTTAAATATTTTGCATTCTGCAGTTTGTGTTTGGTGTAAACTCTTCTGTTCTGTAAACAAAACTCTAACTTCTCTTAACAGGATTAAATAGTATTTCAGTGAGGACTCAGAAATTTCTTTCTGTCCTATCTTTGCTAGTCTGATCCTGCTGGCTCTGTTCCAGCCCCATCCATGGGGCCTATCTGCCATGACAGTTCATATTGAGCCTCCATGTTCAAGAAAGTATAGCACTAGAAACAAATAACACTGGTCTAGATAGAAACAAACAACTTGCTAAGACCACAGAATGAATAAAAGGCACACAGGAATCTAAACTCCTTCAACCATTTGTCACTCCTCTGTCTCAACATTTGCTGCAGTGCCACTGCATGTTTTCTCCCCTCCTCTACCTCAAGTGTGGGAAACCAATTTCAAGCAGACTTACTAGGGACCTTATCACACTAGATGAATTTTGCTCAGAAACGGGATTTTAAAGTAGAAAATCCTCATAAATGTGGAATGATTTTCAGACGATGTTTCTCCCAAACAGCAATAATGCAAAAATAAAGCAAACAGAAAGTGGACAAAAACTTCCCGAAAGTAAAAAGGTGTTGTTTTTGGCCACTCTCCATTGCTTTATTTTTGTATTATTGCTGTTTGGAGAAATGCATCTGAAAATCATCCCCCATTTGCATTTTTTTCTACTTTTAAAATCCCATTTCTGAGCGGGATTCATCTAGAGTGGCTAAATGAAATACTGCAAAAATTACAATACTTTTTTCTACCTTAGGTCCCTCTGGGGAGAAAGGTAGCATACAAATGAAATAAATACATATAAAAAAATAAATCTCTGGAATTCACACCCACAAGATATGGTGTTGGCTCAAAACAGTAAATAATTTTGCTCTTCTTTGGCCACCTGCCTGAAAAGCATAAGCACCTGTGAGTCACTGAGGCATCCTCTACAGAGATGAGAAAAAGTGAGCTTCATTTTCCAACTGTACTGTACCTTGATGCTAAATTGGAGCAGCATTCTCCAACCTGATGCCAGTAGGGGAGCAGAAGTTGTTGGGCAAGGCTGCTGTGAAGTGTGATTTAATTATTAATATTCAGATCTTAGAACGTTACCTTCAAAAATCATTATGGTAGTAGACATTGTAGTAGCCACAGTTTGAACAAGTTTCCAATCGTAGCTGAGTGTCTGAAACAGGGTTCTTTGATGAATACTGTAGTTGCTTCATTTATCTATGTGGCAGTTCTACATATATGTGAAATATATACAATTTCATGTAGAGTGGCCTGAGATACCTCTGAATGGACACTATTTCATCACATTATTTGGCCATGTTAGTCTCCAGGCAGTACTTTGCCTTGACAGTCACTGGCAAGAATTGAGCTGACATCACTATGTATTCCTGGAAGACGTATTGACTGTAACTAAGCATATCCAGGAAATTCAAGAGAGGAAGGACTGGCAAACAAGGTGTAAACACAATACTGCCAAATTCTCCTGGGAGTAAGAGGATACAATTCAAATACCATTAATAAGAGTGTCCCTTTGGCTTTATTCCCAAAGAGTTACTGCTTCAGGAGAAATCTGCTTCCTTGTGAGAAAGAGTGGCTTAAATTACCAAGTGAGAGAGGGAGTAAAGGAGAACCTTCCCCTTAAAAACAATTATTGTTGTTGTTGTTGTTGTTGTGTGGTGTTTATTTATATAGTACTGTAAGTTTTGCACAGCACTTTACAGAGTTATCGAAACAACATAAAACCTGCCAAGAGGGGGGAAGAGGCATGACTTAGCTAAAATCAATAAGAGTCAAAGGCTAGAGTATTTGGATTTTTTAAAAAAAACCAGCCCCAATTTGAGCATTGTGAGAAATGTTAGGTGTACTCTTTCTACCAAAGGATTTATCGCAGTCAAAAAGCAAAACAGGCACTTAATTTTAAAAAAGGCCAAAGATGCTGCAGGACTGCTTTAACAACAGACTTTGAAAAGGTTTTTTAATTACTTTGTGGGATGTGGTAACATCTTTGTTCGCAATTGTTAAAGGAAGGTCTCAGCATTGCTTTCACTTTTGTTACATACTGGTTTGATTGAATACTAGTGTCATTATAGGTTATTAAAAATCTAAAGCTACAAATATCATGAAATGCTTCCCTGTGCTTCATTGCAATAGCATTATTGATTTGAGTGGAATTCGATTCTTTTTAGCTTAAAAAAAAAAAGACAAGACACAAACTTCCAAGATCAAGAGTGAACTGCTATGGCCCATATGTATATCCTCTTGGTTCAGTTTTATTGTCATAAGAAGAGCAGACGTCAAAGAGAAAAAAAGGTCAACACTACATTTCAAACTTTTATCTTGGATGAGGAAAGGAATCATGTGGCCAACAGGCTTCATGTTGCCTGGGGAAGACGTCCCAATGTCCCATACAGCCCTTGATACTGCTCAGGGATTCCTGGATCCTTTTTTTAAAAATCAACAAGAAAAACAATTTTTTTAGCCAGAGATACTTCTGAGGGCCATGATTGGGACACTATGTTGTATCTTGTTCTTGTGGGCCTCTCACCCTAACATACTCATCCCCTGATTCAGAGTACAGAAAAGGCTTATATGCATCTTGTTTTCCACAGTGTAGAGGTAGGACTCAAGTGACCCTCCAGTTGGTCTGCAATTCTGATAAACCCTTCCTAGCATACCCAATAGTGAAGGGCCATTGGACTTTGACATCTAAAGGGCTGAATGGTCCCCTCTCCTGCCATTATGTGCAGGGAACTTTTGAAGATCTGACAAGTAACTCCCAAAAGGAATTAGTATTCTTCCAATTACAAATAGTATTTCTATTTGGTTTCATTGGGTAATCCTGGATTCTCAGAAAATCCATCTTATTCAATTAGGGCAGATCTATCTAGACGCTGAAAATGTCAGTATTTTCTGACTGCTAGCTATCAGGTTGAGATAGGTCTGCTCTACTTCAAGAGTACATAGTTTGTTATTTGAGAAACAAAATGTCATCCATAACAGTGCTACTCAAAGTGGTGTTGGTCCATGGGCCTTTGACTGCTGGTCCCTGTCAGGTTTCCAGGAAAGGAAGAAAAAAATGATAGCCAATAAGCACAAATACATGCTGTTCCCTGGCGTATTTGGGAAAACATGATTGCTGGTCCCTGATACCAGATAACCTAAGAAGCAGTGATTTATAAAAATTTGTGAATTTTGTTTGATATGTGCCGCAGAAAAGTGTTTCTGCTTCTTTCATTTCTGTATTCACCACATCATGTCATGTTTTAAAAGAAACATGGAAATCTTTAAATATTTCCATTAGCGTGTTTGCCTATAGACCTAGATTTTCTGATACAGCATTAGGAACAAAACCTACATCTTAAAATCAGGACATTCGAAGGATGTTTGAAGAACAGTCTTATATAAGTCTATTCAGAATTAAATCCTGTTGCATTTCAAGCAAATAGATATAGGATTGCAGAGTAAGAAAGATAATTAACAAGTGTAAATTCCCATGTGACTGTTCATATTTGTTCTAAAAAATCTAATTTTGTTTGCAAGAAGACTGTTATTCCCACTTGTTGGCTTGTTTGATCCTCTGATTATTAATATTGTACACAATTTAGTGACAGTGTGATTTTCCTACTCTACTTTATATCACAGTACAGTTGATATATGCCACTCTGCTTTTAGTAGTGTCCTCCAAAAGCAGGTCTAGTTTAGTGATCTGTCTGTCGTCAGCCAATTATCTTCTCCATTTCTCCTTGCCTGACCTAATGTGAAAACTGAGAGTAGTATAGTTGCCTTATAATTCTGTTATCATCTAAGGACGCTACTCATGAGTTTTCTAATACAAAGTATGGGAAGCTTCTACTGCATCAAGGGGGGAGAGAAAGTCATATTCACACCTGTTTTAGTGATGATATTCTTTAGTGGAGCACCCACTAGAAAACAGTAATTACAAACTTAAATTCCAAAATGATTGGTCAGACTTGCACTTAAAGTCATGTTCCATTTGAAGATATCTGAAACAATTAGTCATACTTTTACTTCAGCATCATAGTCCATTTGAGGAAACCAAGAATTTAATGTGAAGAAGGGGATGTGGCAGCAGTTGAAACAAAATAGTTGGCTATGGTGGATCATCTATTTGATGACCACCATGGAATAGTGAAACCAGGCACACAAAGCTGGGTTAAATAACGGCCACTTTATTTGACCTAAATATACTATTTAAGCTGATGGACTGAAAAGGAGCAAGGAGAGGAACAATCTGATGCACGTTCAGCTGAGGCCAGGTGTCTAGCTAGACTCCCTCCTCAGCCTTCCCTTGGTGTAACACCTGATCCCCAGGGCCAGTCCAATAACGGAATTACTCCCTGGGCAGCCATATACTAGAAGGTAAATCCAAGGTACTCCAATCCAAGTCCCAGGACCTTATAAGCAAGAGCAAAACCTCCAGGTCAGCTTCAAGGGCAGCTTCCTCCTCCACCTCCTAGATCTCAAGACCTGTAGAGGAGGTTCCAGAACACTACCCTTCAGCAAAAGGGTGCCAAGTGTACACCAAAGTCTTACATTATTTTCTCACTATCACATGACAACCTATTTATAGACATCACCCAGAGCCAATTGTCAAAGTCCCTCAGACAGGGTAGGCAAAAACCCCGAAAGCAACCATTAAGCTCACACTGCACTGAGGGCAGGAGGGAGGGCCATGCTACGATGATCCAAAAAGGCACATGTGGGGAGGCAGCCAGGCTTTCAATCGCCTACAACCCTACCACTGTGAAATGATGCATCCTGCCCTGTGCCACATGCAAAGCCTTCTGGTCTATGACCATGGAGACCAAAAGAGTACCCTCTACCCACTGCATCTTTCACCACAGTAATCCAGTTATGTAATATCCAGGCCTACTGAAGGGCTTTATTTATACCCATTTTCATTAGTTCCAAGCATCTCCTGAATCCCAGCATTGGCGTGTATGTTTCATTAAAGCTAAGCAAGCAATGGGACCATATGGAGTGGAGGTTAACCGTTTCCTTCCTCAGATTGATTCTGAAAAATATCTCATCCTCCCTCAGTGCTACAGGGTGACCAGATAACCTAACCGCAAAGAAGGATAAGGCACCATGGAATGTAGGAAATTACAAAATAAAAGCTCAAAATACTGATATAAATGGAAATTCATGCTTCTTAGTCATGCTCAAAATGGAGGACAGTTGGAAATTCTTCCAGGACAGAAGGCTGAAATGTAGGATGTGTTGTGGAGAAGGAGGAATGTACAGTATCTGAATGTCAGGATTATGGTTGGAGAGGGAAAGGCTAAACTTCCCTTTCATAAAGACTGCAGTCCCAATCCAGATAATATTTGGTTTTTAATTTCCCCTCCTCCTAAGCCTGATGTTAGCATAACCATCATATTTAATCTCATATGCCTTTAGGCCCTTAGATAGTGTCTAGTAACTACTTTAAATGTTGTAGCACGGAGCTTGGTACCATATAGCAAATAAAAGAATTTTGACTTCCTTAGGTTCAGCTTTAGCCTCCTGTGTTTCTTTAGATGATACTCAGAATAATAATAATAATAATAATAATAATAATAATAATAATAATAATAATAATA